>NC_135898.1:8057567-8403896 GCF_964194155.1 Cetorhinus maximus | reverse complement strand
CCTCACTCACTCACTCCCCTCCTCACTCACTCACTCCCCTCCTCACTCACTCACTCACTCCCCTCCTCCCTCACTCACTCCCCTCCTCCCTCACTCACTCCCCTCCTCCCTCACTCTCCCCTCCTCCCTCACTCCCCTCCTCCCTCACTCGCTCCCCTCCTCCCTCACTCGCTCCCCTCCTCCCTCACTCGCTCCCCTCCTCCCTCACTCACTCCCCTCCTCCCTCACTCACTCCCCTCCTCCCTCACTCACTCCCCTCCTCTCTCACTCACTCCCCTCCTCTCTCACTCACTCCTCTCCTCCCTCCCTCACTCCCCTCACTCCCCTTCCTCACTCCCTCCCTCCCCTCCCTCCCCTCTCTCCCTCACTCCCCTCCCTCACTCCCCTACCTCACTCACTCCCCTCCTCCCTCACTCCCTCACTCACTCCCCTCCCTCCCTCACTCACCTCCTCCCTCACTCACTCCCCTCCTCCCTCACTCACTCCCCTCCTCCCTCACTCACTCCCCTCTCTCACTCACTCCCCTCCTCTCTCACTCACTCCCCTCCTCCCTCCCTCACTCCCCTCCCTCACTCCCTCCCTCCCCTCCCTCCCCTCTCTCCCTCACTCCCCTCCCTCACTCCCCTACCTCACTCACTCCCCTCCTCCCTCACTCACTCCCCTCCCTCCCTCACTCCCCTCCTCCCTCACTCACTCCCCTCCTCCCTCACTCACTCCCCTCCTCCCTCACTCACTCCCCTCCTCCCTCACTCACTCCCCTCCTCACTCATCTCCTCACTCACTCCCCTCCTCCCTCACTCACTCACTCCCCTCCTCCCTCACTCACACTCCCCTCCTCCCTCACTCACTCACTCCCCTCCTCCCTCGCTCACTCACTCCGTCCCTCACTCACTCCCTCGCTTCTCTCTTCATCCAACACGCTTTCTACCCAACAAACAGCCGAAGGGATGCTTGGCCCCTGAAGGAAACACACAGCATGCAGCGAAAATGTCCCTCGCTCGCTCGCTTCAGGACAGCAGAGTTATTCAGAGACAAATTCAAGAGATTTCCCTTCCTCTCCCCCTCCTCTCCCCCGCACTCTTCATCTCCCATCGCCACCAAGTGGCAGCGCCGATGAAATGGTGAGGAAACTTGCTCAGGGAGGAGTGGAGGGAGGATGGAGGAGGTGGAGGGAGTGGAGGAGGGGGAGGTGAAGGGAGGGAGTGGAGGAGGGTGGAGGAGGGGAAGGTGGAGAAAAGCCCGCCCAACTTTCTTCACTCACAGGTTCAGCCGCCTCCTCTTCGCTGCTCAACTCTCATCCGCTGAGACCTCCCAGGTAGGATGACCAAGAATCACGTTTCCCCACCTCCATTTGCACCCACATTATAGGGGGTGTCGTTCCCCCCTCCCGCCCTTTCATCCCAAATCACTTAGGATTTGCCAACCCTCCAGCATTGGCCTGGAGTCTCCAAGAAGTGAAGGTCAATCTCCAGGACAGTATTGTGCGCACCTAAAGGTTTTTTTTTTAAAAAAAAATTCCCTTTACCAGATATAAAATTATTGAAAATGGAGGAAGGAGGGCCAGTTGGTTAACAGTCAAGCATCATCCAATTGGGTAAAAAGTCTTTTTGCTTTCCAAATGGCAAAGGAAGGCAGGACATAACAAGGATGGATGTGTTGGCCGACTAAGCATGGAGGAAAGCCATTGAGGGAGCCTCCAGGAATACATTTAATCACAGTTGGAAACCCCTAACTTTGACTGGCTGGGACCCTGGCACCCAGGGAGTCTACAAGGTTATCTGTTTTTTTTTCAGCTTGCCATGTAGTATGGTGCCAATGTAACTGGATTAGTAATCCCGAGGACAGGGCTTTGTGTCAACAGTTCCCTAAACTTCGATTGGCCGACAGAAATTGATCAGTATTGGAACTATCAGGAGGTTTTTAAAGCTTTTAAGTATTACAATCTAGACTAACGCTCCAGTGCAGTACTAAGGATGTGCTGCACTGTCAGAGGTGCGGTTTTCCTAATGAAACATTGAGCCGATGCCCCACCTGCTCTCTTAGGTGGGCCTAAAAGATCCCATGGCACAATTTCAGAGAAGGAATTATCCCCGATGTCCTGGTCATAATTTATCCACTAACCAACATCACCAAAAAAAACCTGTCTGGCCATTATCACTGTTATATTATTTTAACATTACCAAGGTCATTTCAGAACTATAGTGTCATGTGTGTATATACATGTATATCCAGGATACCACATCACTCACTACTACACTACAGTCTTTTTTTTATATTCATTCGCGGGATGTGGGCGTCACTGGCTAGGCCAGCATTTATTGCCCACCCCTAATTGCCCTTGTTCAGGGGGTATTTTTAAGAGTTAACCACAATTGCATGTAGGCCAGACCAGCAGATTTCCTTTCCTAAGGGACATTAGTGAACCAGATGGGATTTTCTTTTATGACAATCAGCAATGGTTTCATGGTCATCATTAGACTTTTAATTCCAGATATTTATTGAATTCAAATTTCACCATCTGCTGTGGTGGGATTTGAACCCAGGTCCCCAGAGCATTACCCTGGGTCTCTAGATTACCAGTCCAGTGACAAAACCACTGTCAGTCATAGTAATAGAGGTCTACAACACAGAAAAAGACGCTTTAGCCCATCGAGTCTGCGCCAGTCAAACAAGTACCTAACTATTCTAATCCCATTTTCCAGCACTAGGCCCATAGCCTTGTATGCCATGGCATGTCAAGTGCACATCCAAATACTACTTAAATGTTATGAGGGTTTCAGCCTCTACCACCCATTCAGGCAGTGAGTTCCAGATTCTCACTCTGCCACTGCCTCCCCCTTTCACCACAGCAGAACTATTTCAACAGGAATATTTAACATGTGGAAAGTTTACCTGGCCCACATATTTCCATCCACAGAGCAAGGTGACCTTCTTTTGTTCCCGACACATCAGTTCCTTCCTTTGGAAAACCTCGCTCAAGCCTAATCACTCGACGTGCTTCCTTACTCTTGAGTCGTACAACAAGGCCTCCTGGTAGTCCAGGAGTTGAGTTACACTGGCAGATCGCCCCAGTGGAGGATCCTTCACACTAAAATTGTTCCAGAGCCCTGAAAACACTCTGAATAGCATTTCTGCCTTGTTCAGTGCATGACAAAGTGTACCTAATGTCGGAAATGGAACTGTGACTGGGAAGGTTCCAGAGACAGAGGGAGCAAAACTACGAAAAAAACTAGGCAAGATGCAAGAAATTAAAGTTGCAATGCAAAGAAAATGACTGCTTTTTTGCAATGAATAGGACTCAGTGTAATAAAACTATTCATTAAATTATGCAAAATGCATTTCTTTTGCCTCGGGCTGAACCACAACGTGGCAGAGCCCAGAGAAAGGAATAACAATTCAACAAAACAAGTACGTGCTGAAGATCAGGGTGGACAGATGGAACCGTGCACTGAATTTCGAGTTCACAGATGTTTAAAAGTTAAGATCAAGACTTCATTACCCATTTTTGTGAGATCTTTCACTTGTGAATTTCTTCTGTTGCTTCTCTCCATTAAATGTTGAGGCAACTCTGTTAAGAAGTTTAGTACATCCTTTGGAAGAAGAGTGAACAGAGATTGCTAGCCGCTTTGCAGTCCTTACTGAGAGTGTTCTGATGATAAGTTGCGATCATGTTTAGTTTTTGCATCCAGTGCATTATTTCGTTCAAGAATAAAATTGAATTGATTCATTGCAAAGATTCCTGTCCTGCACCTTGAACATACTGTTACTACCAGCATCTCCCACACCAAAACATCACTGGTCCTCTGAGTGAAATTTGACAGTCAAATGTTGGGCAATTTTTGTACCTTGAATGCATATTCAAGTAACATGTTTTGCACTCAAATGATTCTGGGAAGGCATGATTACGGTTGCATGGATCAACTAGAGACGCTGAGGTTGTTCTCCTTAGAGCAGAGAAGGCTAAGGGAAGTTGCCAAGAAGAGTCATATTGGACTCACATTAACTCTGTTTCTCTCTCCACGGATGCAGCCAGACCTGCAAAGTTTTTCCAGCGCTACCTGTTTTTATTTAAGGTGGACAGAAGCTTGGATAGAGGTGTTCAAAATCATGAAGGATTTAGATCAAGTCAATGAAGAGAAACTCTCTCCAATGGCTGGAAGATCGACAACCAGAGGGCACAGATTTAAGGTGATTGCAAGTAGAACCATAGGCAATCGCACCATGTGTTTAGGATCTGGAACGGACTGCCTGATCGGGCGGTGGGTACAACTTCAATAGTAACCTTCAAAAGGAAATTAGATGAATATTGAAGGAGAAAATAAAGTGCACGGATATGGGGAAAGATTGGGGTACGGGGACTAACTGCACTGTTTTTCAAGAGAGCCAACACAGACTCAATGGACGGAATGGCCACCTTCTGTGCTGTACACTATTCTATGAATTTAAGTAACAGGTTGAACTGGGCCAAAGAACAAACCCTGCTAGGCTGCAGAGAGGAAACTTTCATCCCAACTTGGACTCAGACCGAGATAGCAGGCTGATAGCACAGTGTGTATTCACAGCACGTCAGCCTGCCCCTGGCTTGTTCTGAATGTGAATATGGATGAAATACAACTCTGATTGGAAAATGCTGTTTATTCTGCCTGTAATAAGGTAATTGATTCCTCACTCTGCTAGGTTTGTAACTGTATGTGGTGGCCCCTTTTGATTGAAGACTCCTCAAAGAATTCATGTTTAAGATTGTAATTTTGGAAAAAGGACTCAAGATTCAAGGCTTCCCACTGAATCAACCAGTGCAGTTTCTAACTTGAAACCTTTCTGCGTGGAGGTGAGATTGTATTATTCATTTAAGTGAATGCCAAGAGATGAGGAAGGAGTGGAGTCCATCAACACGTGGAGAATGAGGATAGCAAACTACATCTCAGCATGTACAAGGGTCAATGGAAGGATTTTTAATTTTTGGCAATTCTAAAACAGACCTGTCATATAACTGTTTACGTTGTTCATGTGTGCGGGCACAATGCCAGTTTTAATTCCCTCTTTGGGAGAAAATGGAAAGGAATAGGCAATGATTTATGGAAATATTTAGGAGGTCTGGCAGCATTTGTGGAGAGAGAAACAGTTAACGATGCCCTTCCATCAGAACTGGAACAAGTTAGAGATGTCACTGGTTATAAACAAATGCAGGTGTTGGGAATGGGGCAGTAATTGGGGTGTGGGGGTGGTGGTAAAGAAGGAAAATGAAGATTTGAGACAGGGTAGAAGGAAGGAAAGATTAAATGGCAAAAAGAAATGGTAATGGGACAAGGAAAGGAAAAAAAGAGACAAGTCTAGAGATTGTGTAAAGGTACAAACACCATGGGAACCCAGTTTCCCTTTCTGGAGAAGTTAGTAAAACATGAGATGCATCATTTTACACCCCAGAATTACAGCAGCATCTTCTAAGTAATTGGTGAATGTCGTCAAGTCATTATGGCACAGAAGGAGGCCATTCAGCCCATCAAGTCCACGCCAGCTCTCTCATTATCGTCTCGGTTCCTCGAAACCAGGATGGCATCTGCCAGGCTTCCTGATTTGTGCCTCCTCAGGTAAGTCAGCAGCCCAATCCTGGAGCCACAGGCCTTTGGGCAGACAGGGCAACAGTTATCCTGAGGAAGGAAGGTACTCGAGCCAGATTTCTGCTCTCTCTTCCACTTCCATCACTTCTCTGCAGCAGAGTTTATGCTGTCAGTTTGGCCGCTGTGTTGTGGCCTGTTGGATGAGATGCCGCCTCATGGCACAGTTGTTGGCAAATTCCTCCCAAGCACTGATATCAAATTTCCCAACATCAATGAGGCCTTCGGGGTGTCCTTAAAATTTTTTGTCTCACTATATGGAGCAATCCAGTCAGTCTCATTCCCCATGCTATCCCCACAGCCCTGCAAGTTTATTTCGCTCATCCAATTCCTTTTGAAATAATTCATCCTCGCTGCTTCAACCACCCTTGGAGGCAGTGAGTTTTAAGTCATTACCGCTCGCTGCGTGAAAAAGCCTTCTTCCTCACATCCCCCTTGCATCTCTTATCAAAAATCTTAAATCCGTGTCCCTCAGTTATTGAACCATCAGAGAGTGGGAACAGTTTTTCTTTGTCTAAACCTGTCATAATCCTGTACACCTCTACTCAATCTCCCCACAACCTCCTTTGCCCCAGGGAGAGCAACCCCAGTTCCTCCAGCCTAATCATATAGTTAAATGGCCTGTTCCCTGGAACCATTCTGGTAACTCTCCTCTGTACCCTCTGAAGGACCCCTCCCATCCTTCATAAAGATCTTTACGTATGAACCTCCAGGTCATTTGTCCCTGCACACTCTTTAGAACTGTTCCATTCTGTCTGTTTTGCCTCTCCCCATCCCTTCTAACAAAATGCTCACACTGATCTATGTTAAGTTCTGACTTTGACTTGCCTGCCCATTCTGCTGGCCTGTGCCTTGTTGCAGTCGATAGGTCTGCCACGCCTCCAGGTTTGGTACTGTTGGCAAACTTTGAAGTTTTACCCTGCAAACCGTTTCGATATTTCAAAAATCAGTGGTTCCACGACTGAACCTTGGGGAGCGCCACTGTCCACAAACTTCCAGTCCGAAAACTAATCATTTACCACAAATCACTGTTTTCTGTCTTTAAGCCAATTTTCTCTCAAAGCTGACACTGACTCTCCTATTCCGTGGAGCCTCAATTTGTTAGCTAACCTTTTTTGTGGCACTTACTCAAAATCCATCGAGACAGCACCTGATGCTTTCCCCCCATCCAAAAATTAAGTTCTGTGAGTTGAACATGTTTTGCCTTCTGCAAATCTGTGCTGGCTGTCCTTAAGTCAAACCTCCCCAGGCGCTGTTGATTCTTTTATCCCCCCTGTCATTTTTGCTCCAAGAACCTTATCCATCAGTGAAGCTAAACTAAAAGATAAAAGCTAAATACTGCGGATGCTGGGAATCTGAAATAAAAACAGAAAGTGCTGGAAAAAGCTCAGCTGGTCCGACAGCATCTGTGTGGAGAGAAGCAGAGTAAGCATTTCAAGTCCGTATGACCCTTAGGGACAGACTGCTGAATTTTTCCAGTGTTCTCTGTTTTTATTGTAGTGACATTAAACTGATTGGTCTGTAGTTACAAGGAATATCTTTACACCCTTTAATCAAAGTGTCACATTTGTCACTCTCCAATCCTCTGGCACCTCCCCTCTATCTAGGGAAGATTTGAAAATGTTTGTTTTATGCTGGATATTTTGACGGCAGAACAGCTCCAGTTTGGGTGGGTCAAAAGAACTAGAAAATGTGAAAAACAATAGAAGTATCAGGGATACTATTGCCCAACTCTGATTAATCCCTTTTTTTGGCATAATATCGGCATATCTGAATGCGTTCCAATCTTTCTGCTTTAAACTAGTCAGAAGACAGTCACCAATTCTTACGTATCGAATTCATCTGCATGGGAGAGGGTGGAGGGGGGGGTGGGAAGGGAATGCACAAAAATAATTGTTTTATTCAGTTTCAGTGTGATAATTTAGGAAGAATGTGGTCAGCGACACTGAGAGGAGACATACAGAGATAGGACAGAAATATTTCAATCAGATATTCAAATTTTACTGAAATTTTAAAAACGGGGAGACAGTTTATTTGTGAAAGTTGAGGCAAAATTTAGGAATCAAGGAAGAGCAGCGCTGGTTATCACAAACCTGATATATGGAATTGTTAGTTTTCCTGAAGCATGTCATCGGGCTAGCTTTTGCGTCGAAATAAGCCTTGCTTTGCTGTTTCTTCTTTCCCTGTCGGTGAGCGGCTACACAATTTGCTTCTTTTACTGTTTCAACTAGCTGTTGTACCCATTTTTCTAATATAATGTGGTCTACCTCGGGTTTGGACAAATCCAGACCTACCAACCACTCCATTCCCCTCATATCCCTTCCTGTCATCAGTCTATAAGGAGCGTAGCCTGTTGATGAAACCACGGTATTCCTGATTATCATCAGCACATAGGACAGAACGACCTGCCAAGTTGTCTGCTGCACCATTTTGCCTATCATGTTTTTCAATGCCCGATTCATTCTTTCCACAATTCCAAATGTGGTCTATAGGGTATGTGGAATCTCTGTCTGATCCCAAAAAGGGTCATAACATCTTGCATTACTTGGGCTGTAAAATGTGTTCCCTGATCCGATTTAATGCTTCGGGGTAAACCCCAACAGGTTAACACCTTCTCTATAGAACGTTCGCAGTAATTTTGGCTGTGTTTGTTCTGGTCGGAAAAGCTTCCACCCATTTAGTGAAAGTATCCACTATTACTAAAATATACTTGTATCCTCCTGGAGTGGGAGGAAGAGGTCCTACATAGTCTATCTGTAAATTAGTCCAAGGCCCTTCTACTGGTCTAGTATATTGGAGGGCCCCTGTGCCTTTGCAAAGAAGGTCTGAAGAGAGATGCAGTGGTTTCTGTCGAGGTTCATCCCGAGCAGTTCTGTGACACAGGACTCTGTGCTTTACGGGCTGTTCCCAGGGACACACGCCAAGACAAACATTAACTGCAGCTGGAGGATCATCAACTCGGTGAAAGACGCTCTTTGGTCTGCCCGAAACTTGTTGGTCTTCCAGCGCAAAGAGTTGTCCCCGACCGAATGTTGCAGACTGGCACATTCCAAAGTCCAGGACTACGTGCTGAGGGACGCACTAAAGCTTGGGGCAGTCGCCGCAAAGGCGCAATGGGGAGGGGTCGCAGTTTAAGACCTTTCTGCCACAGTGCACCAAGGGACTGGGAACTGTTTAGAGCCCCTCGGGCTGTACAGCTCAAAATGAATGTCTGCAAATGATTGTAATATTCATTGTTTGTACTGATGCACCTCGTGATACATGTTGTAAAAGTTGAACCTGATTGTACCTTTGTGATGGTGATTTTGAAATGTTTTGGAATGTTCTTCCAGATATTTTATGAATAAAGTATATTTTTCCAAAAAAAAAAATGTCGGAGGGCCCCTTTCCTAACATTTCTATTGGGGTTGTGTTGTGCACAAATCAGACAATTCTTGACATAATGTTCCACGTCACCTTTCATTCCGGGCCACCAGCACTCCTCCTTTATCTGATCCAGGGTGCTCTCCGTCCCTTTATGTCCCCATAAGTCATGGTACCAGTGGATAATTTGGTTTCGTTCCCCCTCCTCTGGCACCACAAATTTTCCCTCACATAAAACCACTCCGGCTTGAATATAGACTCCCTCGTGCCTTTTGTATGTGTCTGACTCTGCTCCTTCTATTAGTTTTTTCAATTCTCCATCTTTCTTTTGCTCCTCCGTTAAATCCATTACTTTGACCTGCTTCTCTTTCTGGCCCCCGATTTCCCCAATCGGTGGCTGCCATTCCTGTCCACTTACAGCAACCTCGTTTGGCTAGTTCATCAGCTTTCCTGTTCCCCTCGGGAGATAGTTTTGAATGAATTTTCACGTTTGTGGTGACCCCAAATCCTTTCCCCTGTGCTTCTTCAAAGACATACCGTAATAGCGGGGCCGAAGGAAGGGGCCTTCCATCTGTTGAGACAAATCCTCTCGCTTCCCATAGGGGCAAATGTTCTGTGAGGCTATTACAAACATACACGCTATCAGAATATATGACTGATCTAGGCGGAAAGTATTCCGGGTGACCAACCACATAGGCGACGGTTGCTAGTTCTGCTGCCTGCGCACTCATGGTTTTAGGTAATTTCAAAGCCGCACTGTATCTTTCCTGTCCGTGTTCATCCTCCATGTATATCCCACAGCCAGTTCTCCTTTCCCCATCCTGTACTGATGAAGAGCCATCTACAAAAATTTTAAAATAGGGGTCTTCCTTTCCTGTTTCCTTTGTTTTTCTACTTTCAGGCCCCGTCTTACTCCCTCCCTTTTTCTTTGATACAAATGGGCCCTTGGGGTCATTTGCTATCATCAATTGACACTCATGTTTTTCTCCCTGATAAACTAAGTTGTCTGCTAACGTAGTAGTGGTTTTTAACCCCCTTTACGGTTATATTTCTCCCTTGCGGCAACAATGTCCATCTAGCGATTCTATTTTGGCTAACTGCACCATCCTTAATCCTTCCGTCTAACAGTATCTGTACAGGGGTGTGTTCTGTTAATATTGTAAGTGGGTTTAGTCCCACTATATAGGTAAAATGCTGCACTGCCCAAAAGACAGCTAGCAAGTGTTTTTCACATACTGTATACCCCTGCTCTACTGGTGAGAGCATGCGTGAGTCTGACGCTACTGGTCGTAATTTCCTGTGTGTCTCCTGTAATAGAACCGCCGAAAGGGTGGTGTCTGTGGTAGCCACCTCCAATGAAAACGGCCCAGGTGGATTTGGGGTCTTCAGAGCAGGCGCAGCAACTAGTGCTTGCTTTAGAGTGGTCATGGTCTGGGTGTGTTCTGTTTTCCACTCCCAGGCCACATTCTTTGTTAATAATTCCATCAGCGGGGCCGCTTTTGTGGCGAATCCATCAATGTGGTCCCTGCAATATCCCACCAAGCCTAAGAAGGACCTTAACCCTTTTACATCCTGCAGAACAGGGAGTCTGCCAACTGTCTCAATCCTTCGCTTGTCAATGTCCCTCTTCCCCGGTGTCAGAATCATTCCCAAGTAAGTAACTTTTTGTTTCATGATCTGCGCTTTTTTAGGGTTAATCTTTAATCCCAAGTCATGTAACAACCGCAGTAATTCACTTAGTAGTTGATAATGTTCCTTTTTGGTTTTAGTTTGTAGGAGTAAGTCGTCTACATACTGCACTAAGACATTCAGGCCTCGAGAATCCTTTTAACCCTTCCCTCAGCAGTTGGTGAAATATGGACGGGGAATTGTGAAATCCCTGCAGCAGGCCGGTCCATGTATATTGCTGTCCTTGGAAAGTAAACGCAAATTTATATTGACATTCTTTCTCCAATGGAATAGACCAAAAACCGTTACTTATGTCCAAAACCGTAAACCACTGCGCATCCTCATTTTGTCGAACCATTGTCTCTGGGCTAGTTGCTACAGTAGGGGCTGTTAACGGGGTGACTTTATTTAATTCTCTGTAGTCTATCGTTAGTCGCCAGCTACCGTCGGGTTTCCTCACCGGCCAAATAGGCGCGTTGTTAGTAGAAGCTATTGGTCTTAATATCCCTTGCTGCAGCAGACTCTGTATCACCTTCCCTATCTCTTCTTCTGCTTGTTTTGGGAAACCGTACTGCTTCTGTGGTTTGAGGTCTGGACCTTGTATACACACACTCCCAGTCATTTTCCCACAATCATGTTTATGTCGGGCAAATACTATTGAGTTTCGTGTGATAATTTGTTGCACTTCACGATTGTCACTCATTTCTCCTGGTTCTATCCATATTTCCCCGATTGTGCATATCCTATCCTTCTTCTTCTCATCGTGTCCACGGACAGTCTATACATAGCCCAGCCAGAACTGGACACATTTTTACGCCCTGTTGTTGAATTCGGCAAGATCTGCAACAATGCAGGGTTCCTCTAGTGAAAGGCATTGCAGGAGATGTTGCATAGTCTGTGGCTCAGTTCCACATTCACAAGTTGTCGGGCTGGTTGTATATCCCCATTTGCTTAGTGACACCTTTGAACGACCTACACCAGTCCTAAGTCTGTTAAGGCACTTTCAGGTTGCCCAGTTGCAATTGGCTCCTGGGGGAAGGCTTTCATCCGGTAGAATTTCCATCGCTGGGGGTTGTTCGAGACTGGCGAGCTGGTCTTTCCACAAGGCGATGCGGGCTTCAGATTGAAATGGAACAACACTGTTCATGAAGCTCTTCCTTGATTTAGGCGGCTGGGTGTAGGTGTATGACCATGTAGAGGGTGCCTCTCATCTGATGTTTGACGGAGTCGTTCTTTCTTGCTGGCTACCATTTTTCTTATATCAGGGGGAGCGATACCCACCTGGATATATAGGCTGTTGGTGCTGGTTGGTTTTAAACAACCTGTGATAAGTTGGCAGCTTGCATTCAGAACGGCATCCACCTTCTTAGCATGAGTAGATCTTTCCCATGCATATGCATATTTCCCAGGCGTATTGGGCAGTGGAATAGCAAAGAGCAAGCGCACTGGTTCGCAATGTTTTCGAGCTTGCTCCCCATTTTGTGTTAGTGAGCTTATTCAAGATGTTATTTCATGTGCTCACTTTTGCCGTTGTCTTTTCAATGTGGTTCTTGAAGGTGAGGCATGTCAAGGATGACTCCTAAGTAGATAGGGTGCTCGCAATGCGTCAGTGTTGCTCCACACCAGGTTACTTTAAGCTGGCGTTTGGCTTCACGGTTTCTGAGGTGGAATGCACAAACTTGCGTCTTTGATGGGTTTGCGCGAAGGTGGTTTTCTTCATAGTAGGATGTTAGTCCCTCCAAGGCCTCAGAAAGCGTTTTCTCCACGGTGTTAAAATCAGTGCTTTGGGCAGTGACACATAAGTCATCAGCATTTATAAAATGGCGTGTGACACCGTCTATAGGTTGGTCATTCGTGTAGATGTTGTACAGCAGCGGTGCAAGCACGCTTCCCTGAGGAAGACCATTTTCCTGAATACGCCACCTGCTGCACTTCCCACCTAGTTCAACATAGAACCGGCGATTCTGAAGCATGCTTTCTAACAGCTCTGTTAAGTGAATATCTTTTGTCATCTCTAGGATCTTGCAGAGGAGACGTCTATGGTTCACTGTATCGGATGCTGCTGACAGGTCTACAAAAACAGCACCTGTTACCATCCCTTGCTCAAAACCATCTTCGATATGTTGTGTGAGGTTGAGCTGTTGGCTTGTTTTAATTTGCCGGGGCGGAAACCTGCTTGCTCTGGAATGATCTTCTCATCTACAGTTGGTGCTATCCTATTGAGTATCAGGCGTTCAAACAGCTTATTGATGTGGCAAAGCAGTGAAATTGGCCGAAAACTCTTAGGATCTGTGGGGTCTTTTCCGGGCTTTAATAGTGCTATTACATGTGCCTTCTGCCAAATATTAGGTAGCTTGTGTGTTGCCAGGCAGTGGTTGAACAATTGTAGGAGCCATTTCTTTGCTTGCTGACCAAATTGCTTTATCTGCTCCGTTGCTATGTTGTCAAGACCAATTGCTTTCCCGTGTTTTAGACCAGATATACCAGCTCTTCCATGGTGAATGGTCCAGTGAAGCCAGGGCCATCGCTGTACTTCTTCCTATCTAGTTGTGCTCTTGGTTGTTGCATGCAACTTGGTTTGCAGACACATTTGGATGTTGGGCAGCTTTCTTGGGATCGCCTCCAAGTTTGCATATGAGAGACCATGCCTTCTTGCTGTTTTTTGTAAGATCTGTTGTCTCTATCAAGGTGTCCCAGGTGTTTTGACGCTCTTGAGAGATACTTAACATCACCCTCTCACCGGTAGATATTGTTTCCTCTGAAAGGGGTCAGATTCAAACATTGAGACATACTCCCAGTAGAGTTCAACATTGTCCTTGGTGAGACCAGAGATGTAGTGTGTTCTACAACCTCGGGGAATCTTCCTTCTGGCTGTTTTCTGGACAGCTTTTGCTGTTGTCGTGCTCAGGTAATGGTTTAATGCGTTTAACCTTACGGTCAAGTGCTCGTATGAACCTGTTCCAATCAGCCTTCTTGAAGTTGAAGCGCCTTTTGAATGGTACGATGGTTGGTAACACTGCTGCATTTACCTGGATACCAATAGGATGAGGTAGAAGCATTCACGCCGCGGCCCTGTTTCAACCAATTCTACCACCACCACGCACAACAAGTAGTGTATATCCTATCCTGATATTCCCCCACCGGGACGAGTGTGTGATTTATACTGCCTATGCCCAAAGGCATTTGCCAAATCATACAATTAACGGGGTCAAAGCAGAGTCCCGCTTTGGCCATATAGTCGCACCCTAATATATGTTCTTGTTCTCTGGGTAATTTGATACGGACCACTGAATACTCCATCAATATGTCTCCCACACCGACTTCCAACGGTACACTCACATATCCTACTTGTGAATGCCCTGTGAATCCACTTAGAATAATTTTGTTTTGAATTTTCCAATCTACGTCATTGATCTGAGTGGTGTTAACGGTGATGTGGGACCCCCCTGTGTCCCAAGGGAATGTAATAGGGCAGCCTCCAACCCTACCATTCACTAGGGGTCTCCCCGTGTCATCCCACCGCGTGTCACACACCCATAACGGGGAGGCCTGAGACCGTCATTACAGTTCGGGGTACAACCCGGAACTCGGTGGTATTTCTATCATATCACACTGAGGATTTGGTCTATTCGGCCCTTCCACGGGTAGGCTCAGGTTTCCTCCCCGACCTGCATTCTCTCATCGAGTTCGGGCAGTCCCTTGCGAAGTGTCCCTCTCAGCCACTGTCTCGGACACCTCGCCCTGAGTTTTCCCCGTTCCCGAGAAGTTTCCTTTTCTTCTACCTCTTCCCACTGTCTGATAAGCTGGAGGGGGTTCCCTCTGAGTAGGTCCCCTCCCTTCATTTCTCCAGGTTGTCGCCTGATTCTTAACAGGCATTGCTCTGTCCCTGGATGTCTTGGGTAGTTTTGGTGTTTCCCTTTCTCATACTCTAACCATCTTCCTAATTATCCAGGGCTCTGTATGTGTGTCATCAGTGGGATCAAACTGATCTAATGCTTTCCTCAACTCCTCAGTTCCATGCGACACTAGCGTTCTCAGCCATCGGTTCCTAACCTCCGGCTGTAAATTATCCCTATCTAGGCCTGTGCCATAGACCCCTTGAAACACCACCCAAATGCGAGCCGAAAATGCGGTGAGGTATTCACCTTTCCTTTGGTAGCATTTCATCAGCACCTCCACTGGGTCCTCTCTGTTATCGCCCAGGACAGGTAATACCTGGTCCTTTAAGGCCTCATTTGTGCCTTTACCAAGTTTTTGTTCCTCCGGTAGGGCGGAGTGTATATATGGGTGTAGGCACATTAGAATTAATTTTCTTTCCTCAGCATTGTCTAAGCCGTGTACCCCTCTCTGTTGCCGACCACTAGGAACAACTCCCTAGGATCATCCCCGGGCGCACACGTCCCAATATCTTTCGCAATATCCCTCAGTTCTTGTACTCCAAGTGGGGTGGAATATGTCGTATTCAGGCCGGCTTTCCCCTGGCCATCTGCCCCTACCTGTACCCTAGTGGTTACAAGGGGGGCCATTGGGACAGACGGTTTTTCCGGCCCTGGAATATATGCCGGCGGTGGATCCTCTGGTGGAGGTTCCCCACCCTGTCTGCTAAATCATCCCAATCTATATCCCCTTGACCGTTTTCTTCACCTCTTCTGGGTGTGAAAGCACTCAGTATGCCCCTCTGTGCGGCTAGCTGATCTTGCAGCTTCACTATCAGTTTCTGACACTTTGTGTGCTCACCGGCACTGCTCCTCTTTTCCTGAGCTGCTCCGTGAATCACATTCATAGCAGTTTTTAAATCACTACATTGTTGTTTCCATCCCTCCACCTCAGCTTTAGCTGCTTGGGCTTCTCCCTCTCTCTTACTCTTTTCATTAGCCAATCTTTCGCACTGTAGCTGATATTGGTTCATGTGCATCAAATCCGCACTTCTCTGTCCCTTTAAATCAGTTACCTTCTCACTAAGGTGGGCTATCTCCTCACGGAGTTTTTTATTTTCTTCCTCTAGTCTGTCTCGCTCTCTCCTAGCCTGCTGTCGGGGCTTGGAGATTCCCTTTGATTCATCATCTTATGTTAATAGCTATGAATTAACCCAAACTCCTGTTCTCTGTGTACTTTGCCAACTTGGTTCGGCTCGAGTCTCCTGCTGACTCAACGGAGAGATTTATCCTCAAGCTCACCCAGGGACACCAAATATGTTGCCGGAGATCACTGGTAACAGTTATTGGCTTAGTACAAAGAGGAGAAGAGTCAATTCTCTCTTAACTCTAAATTCACCTCATTCACATTGTTAGATCATCTACATACAGCTTATACATCTGGTTAAATATAGACATGAAGTTTACAGCAGGTTATGCAGTTTTATACCCAAAACTAGGATCTAAATGCACACCCACTAGGTTTCTCTGACACTCCCTGAGTGATCACAGAATATAAAAGCTAATACCCGAAAAGGAGAGCTGATGCTGGCCAGGCATTCCGTTCTCTCTCTCTTGCATCTCTACGTTGCTGACGTAGGTTCTTCTGCTTCTGCAATGGTTGGTCTCCAGAGTCTCACTGCTCCATGCCCAAAATCCTCCCAGTATTATACTGAATCTTATCTCTTCAAGCTGTGCTGTCTCTCTCCCGTTGGTTTAGGCCTGCTTGCCTCGTCTGTGGCATCTTCTCATTGGCTCTGTTCCAAGACTTGCACTATCACCTCGTTTTTCCTTTTCTCATCACATTTCCTTTGTCTTCAAGACACTCAGATACTTTAAAACCAGTTCCAGCCAGCTGAGACCAGTGACTGGACTCAAGTTTCAAAAGCTGCTCAGGCCAGTGACTGAATTCAGGTTACTTCAGGTCAAAAGTTGTTTTTGCCTGTGTCAGCAGTTCAGCTGCAGCCCCTGGCCAGCGAAACCACCCTCCAAGCCACACACCATCTTGACTTGAAACTACATCATCGTTCCTTCACTGTCATTGGATCAAAATCCTGGAACTCCCTTCCTAACAGCATTGTAGGTGTACCTACACCTCATGGACTGCAGCGGTTCACCACCACCTTCTCAGGGGCAATTAGGGATGGTCTAGCCAGCTAGTCTAGCCAAGGATGCTCATGTCCCGTGAAAGAATTTTAAAAGTCTGAAATCGGTTGTGTTCCAAACCTGCCTAACATCAGCCTGTCACAAAGGGAATAAGTCAAGATCATTGAACAAGAGGAAAGACAGTCACTTCTGGCCAAGAGCTTTATGAATGGAGGACCATAAAATTCTTTCAGAATGGAAAAGAATAGTGGGTTTGGGTATCTGGAACACATTTGATAAGGAGGCTTGCAGTTGAATTGAAAACTCTTTGAATGAAGGAGTAAGTATTCTGGCTAAACAACAAGAAACAAAAACTAATGTCTCAATGAGGGCCATTCTAATTGGACAACTGTGACTAATAAGATACCATGTCTGTTTACAATATTCATAAATCAAATTGATTAAGGTTTAATTTGTAAGTTTGCAATTGATGTCATGTGTTTTGGAAATTATATTTGGAGGAAAAGGATTACATTTCAATACTGCAAATTTGCATCTGAAGTTAAGGAAAGAATATTATAAAATCATTGAATGGGTACATCACAGAAGGAGGCCAATTGGCCCATTGTGTCTGTGCTGAATACAAGGAAACTCTTAAAATAAGTTAAAAGTGTATATTTCAAGTTTCTACATGGCTTGTCCATGACGTTACTTTGTTCAAATATTGCAGAGCCAGTAAAAAGGGGAATATGTCAAAGGAGCCACAGAAATTCACAAACATGGAAGACTGCAATTAACCCTGGGAGAAGCCAGGCAATTAGCCATTCGATCCAGTAATATTACTATATCCTATCATTATTTAATAAGATAAGTAAAATGTAATAAAATTTATTGCTGCATATAAACAAAATGAAGTTAAAATATATTCTAAAAATTCTACTGAAATTACTAAATATGAGAATAAAAAGTTAAAATATAAGGTGGAACTTTGGTAAGAATGAACTCTATTAAGAAAATATAATTAATGTAGAAGGTGTTAATAATATAAAAAGTTTAAACAGGTGAAAACCCAAAATTAAGAAGAGAGCAACAGGATACGAGACTTCTAAGCTTTGGGTGTCCATCAGAATCAGTTAAATTTGCATCAGTGTTGGCATCATTGCAAACCTAGCAGCTTGGCTAGTGAACATCTTGTCGTGGTCAATCCACAGGCGTCTCATTGAAGAGTAATTTAATTTGAACCATCGATACTGAAAAAAGATGGACATTCTCCCCATTCGCCATTTCTTTAATGCAGGGTTTGATATATATACCCTTGTTGATTTTTTCCGACCAAGCCCTTCTTAGATTCTTACCCTCAAACCTGACGGTTATATCGAGAACAGCCATGTCCCCCTCTACAATGAATAGAAAGTTGAGTTTCTACAGTAAACCATTTGATGTCCTGAATCTTGGTTCTGCGTTTGCTGACCAACCATATTTTGTCACGAGCTGCTTCAGCAGGTTTTGAATTTTGTTGTGTCTTTGAATCCTGGCATTTTTTGACATTTATACAACTACCCAAGGTTTGTGCAATGTTGTGATCATTAAGCTGCACCTTCTGCCATTGTCTTCCAAAGGATAAGAAGTACTTAGTCAGATAAATATTAGAAATTATTAAAAGAAGGTTAATAAACACCAATTGCCACATAAAATTAAAACACATCCAACTATGAGAAATAGTGTTGTTATAAGTTGCTGTGTCCAGATGCCATGAACACTCAAATTGGTCTACCTATAAAATTTAAGATTAAGCCACCTGGCATATTCATCCACTGTAGACTTCCTCTCAATTGGTCTAACAGAAAATATCTGTGAGGGCATCTTTACAAATTCTGCTTCATTCAGAATTGACTCATCGACAGAAGGACTGTGGGACCCTTCAGTAAAATGAGCGATCTCTTTAAAATATTCAAGTCCTTAAAATGTTCAATCCAATGGTTTGATTGTAGATCCAGTATGAATGAGCGGTGCTTTGATGACTGGATCAAATGACAGATTCAAGTGCCTTGAGTTTTCTAATAATTGCAGCAGGTATCTGCACCTAGAATTTTGGGAAATCAAAATAGCTGTGTTTTACGCCTTGGAGATATGCAGAGATGATACACTCAAGGTTAGCTATCTGAACAGGAATTGTACATTCAATGCTTTAAAATGTCTGCTCTCATGCTTCCAGCTGCTTGCCGACAGATTAGTTTCTCAGTCACCGCCCCCAGGCTTAACTAATCACAAACAGCAATCAAACACCAAACAATTGCACACTACACAAGCCTTCGATTTAATCTCTGGCATTTAAATTCTATCTGAAATGTTGTCTGGGCGATGCAATATATTCCTGACCACTCTTTCTTGATGACTTGTCCAATTATTTTGTGATCCCTCATTTAAAATCAAATGAAAATAAAAGCAAGGTATCGTGTTTGCTTTTTAAAATCTCCACCTTTTGGGTGGCCTCCAGTGGTCTTCAGCATGAGGTTATCCATCCAACTTTGTTTCAGTCTCCCAACTGCCTTCTGTAATGCAGGCCCAAGGATTTAGCTGAGCTCTGAGGTAAGTTTCAAAATCATCTGGTGTGATTCCATTTCCATTTAACCTCCCATTCTTTTCATTGCAATAAAAATGCTTGGAAATCATATAAGATCAGGCTGTTTTCTTGATGTTATTATCTGGACCTTTGTTTCTTACAGATTGTCTGCAAGATCTCCAAATTGTTAGCCATTCTGGTGTAAGAATTGCGAATAGGGCTATATCCATGGCGAATGATGATGGTGTGCATTGCACAGGTCTGGAGTTATTACTTAACCTACTGCCCACACACCCCTCGTCCATGCTGCATAAAAGAGTGTCAATTGTGATATTACAAATAGCAGGTGACAAAGGATCACCCTACTTGACTCCTTTATGAACTAAAATTAAATTGGTCTTACCTTCATCCGCTGATGCGACAGTGGCTATGGCCAAAGCACCAATTTTTTGATAAAATTAAAAAATATTATCGCCTAGTTTAGCGACACTGTAGGCTTTCAAGTATCACTTAATGCCCGGCTGAATCAAAGATTTTCGCAAGGTCGATAAATAGCGCCGCTAGATATTTTTAATTTAATTACGTCCCCCTCGGGGCAATTCTGTAAAATAGGAAAATAGTGATATTCCCGTGACATCCTGATGTTCCAACAATTAAGCTTTTTTTGCCAGGGATTAATATTTAATGTATCAGCCAAACTTATCACCATATTTTAGTGAAGTGGCATGATAAAATTGATCCGATGGTTGTAGGTTTCCAGTTATCTCTACATTATAAAATTTTCTAGATCCTCTGATTTGGGCATTCGGGCAGTCCTACATAGTTTTATCGTGTTAGGTACCACTCATCCAGAGTGCAAAATTCCCAGAGTCCAACTCTATGTGCTTTCTTTTTGCCTTGTGTAAACTGTCCAATATCCACTTTATTATTAACCGTTTGTTTCCGAAATAGTTCTCGTGTTCCTCCATGTTGAGTGGGCACGAAATTTGATCTGGCCCACCCACAGGGCAGAATATCGCGTTCATCGGGCAGGTATGTGCCCGACCCAAACGAGCATAAAATGACGCGCGATGATGTCCGGCGAGCATCCCGACGTCATCGCGCACTCGCGATATTTCGGTCGGCGGGCGCGCACAGGAGTTGGCAGCGCGCCCGCCGACAATTTACAGGCCTATTAAGGCCATTAAAGTAATAATTAAATGAAATTTTGGATTTTTTTAGAAAACCTTATCCACGGGTGGGATGAAGTTTCCAACAACAAATAAAAATGTTTAAATTTCATTCATAACACGTCCCTGATTATGTGACAGAGTCACATGAGGGGACCTGTTTTTAACATTGCTTAAGTTTTTAATTTTTGAATTTATAAATCTTAAGCTCCCTGATGCAGCTCTGTGCCTCAGGGAGCTTTGATTGCGCGCACCCGCGTGCATGCGCAAACTTCTGCGTTCGCCCTCCCCCTGCGCCCCACCCCAGCAGCGCAGCAGCGTGTGTTTCACACGGCTAGCCGTTAATTGGCCAGCCAATGTGAAATCCATGTCGGGACCCGATTGCGGGCGGCAGTTGACTTTACAACCGCTCCCAGGCCCGCCCGCCACACCGACCCAACAAGGTGAAAATCCTGGCCCTGATCTTTCTTGCTAAACATCTCCTGTCCTATTTAAACAGCGTCTGTCTCTGTTTAAAAATGGACTTCTCCCTGGCAAATCTCTTCCTTCCACCACTATTCTTAAGCGGACAACTAAAACTCCTGCCATGGGCATCTTTTCTCATATTCCCTTTAATTTTCTTGCTCCTTTCCTTGTTGCATTTAGTAATGTTTTCAGAAATATGTCTGTTGTATTGTGTCGGTGAGTTGTATATTTTTTATATCTTGGAGCTATGCAGAGATGACAATAGCTTCTGAGTGTGCAACAGGTTTATTAACGAGTGTTTTAAAACATCTCTGCAATCACAAAATGTCTGCACTCTTATGCCCCAGCTTCTAGTGGCTTCAGTGGTGTCTATTTACTTTGCTCTGAGTCCGCACCCAGGCTTAATCAATCACGCACAGTGAGCATAGATCAGTTACCAGACTCTCATAATCAAACATAGAATTGAACACAATTCAATTCTGACTATGAGTTTTACTGTCTGTATCTCTTCCTTCATTTAAAAGCTTTTCTGAAAAGCTTATTCGGGTTGACTGACCATTGATACTCTTGAGTCACTGACACCGAGGGTACCATGTCACCAGCATTGGCATTACCTCATTGCACAACTCCTACCACCTGGTTCACTATATCCTCTTCATCAGAACTGATTTCAGGAGTCTCAATGCTGGTTCTTGAGGTGGGGTGTGAGCGGGGGTGGGGAGGTGTGGGAGGGGTGTGGGGGTGGGGGTGGGGGGGGGGAGTGGTCACATCTTTCATAATTTCATTTGCTCTCATTTGTCTGAGATCAGTTTGTTGGTCTTTTTTGTTCATGATCTACCAATTATCAAGTTGTTGTTTCGAAAGTCACCCTTTCGAGCTGGAAGAGAAGAGAAACCTGCTCCTTCGACCATATTGATTCCTTGTCTGGAACTGAGGGTCACTCAGATTCTCAATCCTTCTGATGTTATATATCTCTGCATGTTGATGTCTATCACGTTGACCAAATCCCCTTTGGGTCTTGACATTCTTGCCCCGACTAGTATCTCCCTGCTTCTTACAATGGCATTTAGCACAGTAACACGTGACAGAATGGTACTCCCCCTCTGTACTAAATTCATCACAGACATCTAAAATTCTTATAATAAAATGCTCCTTTTTGAGGTGCTTCCTGAAGGAAGTTGTGTGTGCCCCCACTCCCTGCTCTGATCTAAAGGCTCTTGTCTCTACTCTTGATCTCAATGGATACATCAACTTGGATACCGTTTCACTAAATGTGAAACACCTTTATTAAATCTCTAAGCAATAGTACATAGCCACAATCACACTGGTTGCTTAGGAATCCTAAGGTTTGTCCCAGGTGGTTGGTCGTTCAACAATCTTCCAGCGCTACTTCGGAATGGCTGACCAGGCCTCCCTGCCGACTGCAGTGCCAATGTCCTCGAGGCCTGTGTCTTCATACAACTTCCTGACACTGGGCCTTGGCATATAAGGCAATACCTTAAATCGGATCGTCCGATTGGATTATTAACCCCACCCTGGCCCTCCAGGACTACCTCTGCCTGGTCATATCCTGCAGTGGGGAGGGGTATCTCCAGGTGCATGCCCACAATGTCACAGTATCTTGGGGCAGGGAGAAGGCCATTCACACTGTCCTGAATGGCCATTGTCTAGTTCAGTTTCTGTCAACTAAGTGCCTATAGCAAACCAGCACCTCAGGAGCATGCCCCGACATATCTATTTGTGTGTGTGTGTGTGTGTGTGTGTGTGTCTGTGTGTGTGTCTATTTCATTGAAGCTACCTTTTATTTTTAAAAAGTTCGATCTAAGCCTCAGCGATGTGTTCAGTCAAAACTCTTCTCTGTAGCTCCACCTTCTTACCACCATGGGACAAAGCCTGCCCATAGGACTCCACCACAACCAGCTTACAGTCATTAATATGAAATAAGTAAAAGCACAGTTACATGATTAAATACAGTGGTGAATGATACATTGGCTGACAAAGTACTGAAATTAGAAACCTCCTGGCAGGATGTGGAAGTGAGATCATTCTTTGGAAAGTGGATCCTAACACGACTGTCAATACCAAAATCCCCAGTTACCTTAGAAGGAACCAAAACACATTCATTATTGTGGGTGTGTTCAGCCATATCCAATCTGACATTAAGAAGGTTATAATTATTAATATATTTCAAATGACTGTGTCCTTAAAATTGCTAATATTCCTAAAGTTATCAGCATCTTTAAAATTTGAGCAAGTAGAAGGATTCTTAGTTTCTTCTGATAAAACTCTAAGGCTTTAAGGTGGTATAGTCGCTGGAGTTGTAATCCAGAGGCCCAGGTGATGCTCTGGGGACAAGGGTTTGAGCCCACCACGGCGGCTAGTGGAATTTAAATTCTATTAATAAAATCTGGAATATAAAACTAGTCTCAGTAATGACAAGTGTCATCAACTTGTTGTAGAAACCCATCTGGTTCACTAATGCCCTTTAGGGAAGGAAATCTGCTGTCCTTACCTGGTCTGGCCTACATGTGACTCCAGACCCACAGCAATGTGGTTGACTCTTAACTGCCCCCTGAAATGACCTAGCAAGCCACTCAGTTCAAGGGCAGTTAAGGATGGGCAACACATGCTGGCCTTGCCAATATTCCATGAAAGAATAAATTTTTTAAAAAATCATCTGCCAGTTGTCTGCTCATTCCACCAACATGCCAATATCCTCTTGAAGTCTTTCACTATCTTCCTGATGATTCACAATACTTCCAAGCTTCATATATTAACACACATTAATACAGAAACTAACGTGTTAAGTGTTTGTGCATTCGTGTTATTTCTCAGCTATAATTTCAACGCGAAGAGGAATTTGCTCATGAAGATGAAGAGAAAGATCCAGCATAACAATCCACTCGGTGTGTAAACATATTGATCAGTAGATTCAGTGGCTCTAAGATCAATCTGCAGTGTACACCTGAAAGGAAGGAACTAAAAACTCTTTGGAAGGATTGATATGATGTACTCTTCTGCTTTGATCAACAAACATATGAACAGACACAAGAAGACACAAGAGAACCAAGAGATGTAAGGGAAGGAAAGAACATCTGCTCTTTGCAGTAAAGGGGAATCTATTCATTCACTGACTGGGGCGGTGGTGACAGAGTGGTATTCCCGTAGACCCAAGGTAACACTCTGGGGATCTGGGTTCGAAACCCATCATGGCAGATGGTGAAATTTGAATCCAATGAAAATCTGGAATTAAAAGCCTGATGACAACCATGAAACCATTGCTGATTGTTGTAAAAACCCATCTGGTTCACTAATGCCCTTTAGGGAAGGAAATCTGCTGTCCTTACCTGGTCTGGCCTACATATGACTCCAGACCCACAACAAATGTGGTTCAGTCTTAACTGCCCCCTGAACAAGGGCAATTCAGGATGGGGGCAATAAATGCCAGCCTAGCCAGCAACACCCATATCCCGTAAATGATTTAGAAAGACTTGAATTATGGATTCATTCCTGAACAAAGTCACAAAGAAAAAGGTTTCTGTTCCAAATGAAGAGAGACTGTGTTACGTAGGGACATGAATCACAAAAAGTTAGCAAGCAGGTACAGCAAGTACAAAGGGAAGGCAAATAGACTGTTGGCCTTTATTGCAAGGGGAAGGGCGTGTAAAAGTAGGCAAGTCTTGTCACCATTGTGTGGGCATTGGTGAGAATGTGTACAGTTTTGGTCTCCTAAATTAAGGACTTGCATTAGAAGCAGTCCAGAGAAGGTTCACTTGGCTGATTCCTGGGGTGAAGGCGTTTGTCCTGTGAGGAAAGGTTGAGCAAGCTGGGCCTCTACCCATTGGAGTTTAGAAGAATGAGAGGTGGTGTCATTGAAACAAAGGAGATTCTGAGGAGTAGATGCTGGGAGGGCGTTTCCTCTTGTGAGGGAATCGAAAACTAGGGGGATACAGTTTAAAAATAAAGGGTACCCCATTTAAGATGGAGGCGAGGAGGAATTTATTCTCTCAGAGGGGCGTTTGGTGTTTGGAATTCTCTTCCACAGCGAGCAGTGAAGGCCGGGCCACTTAATATATTCAAGGCTGAGTCAGGCGGGTTTTGGACCTACAAGGGAGTCGATGCTTATGGGAGACAGGCAGGAAACTGAAGCTAAGGCCACCGTCGGATAAGCCATGATCTCAATTGGCCAAAATGAACGACCCCTGCCCCGATTTCCTCTGTTCTGAGAAAGGGGAACCGTGTTGGAACTCAAAATGGAGAGGGTGTCATTTCATTACTGCCTCGCAGACCGTCCGAGCTCCAGGAAAGGTGAAAGTTACAGCCTAAGGAACTGTTTGAATGAGTTGGTTGTGAAGAGAGGTTCATGTAAAAACATGGCAGAGCCCGGGGGGTGGTGGGGGTCGGGGTCGGGGGTTAGAGGTCTTGGCCATGGATAAACTACCTCAGCTGAAAGGACACTGTACTTAGCTTGGCAGTTATAAACTCGGGGAACGACCTGTCGCTGCATCTCAGCAAAGCGTCTTGGTGTCACTGGCAGTGGCCAGATGGACCACAGTAGACGGTTTCTGGTTCTTCACATTCTACATTCAGCTATCGGTGCGTTTGCATTTGTATAGCGCCTTTCACGACCTCAGGACATTTTCTACCGACTCTCTCGGAGTATTGTAAAGAGAATTCAGTTGATTGCGGTTTGAGCAGAAAGCAGAGGTGTGTGGTCATGGAGAGGATGACAGAGGAGCAGCTCCGCTTGTGTAAGTGGGGTACCCAGTGGGTTCAGCTGCATCCCCTTCCCGTCATTCCTTCGCTACTGCCTTCTAAGTCTTTTGTTAGATTTCTTCTGCCAACATCTCTTTTGCTCCTCATTTCCCCGGTGGATTGCTTCTTTGACTGAGTGGAATTATCGTATTTCTTCAACTCTTGTGGTCAGCCAGTGGAATGCTTCACATGGTCAAAGGGAAATGACAGCTTCAGCAAAGGTTCAAACATGTCAATGGACAAAGGGAAAGCAGCAAGTTTCTTGCCACTTCAACAAAAACACTTCAACTCAAAACCTTCTCTGATGGTCTCTCAGCATCTTGTTCCAATTGTCAGAACAAAGAAGTCACTGCATTTTGATTCTGGACAGTTTTCATGGCCATGTCTGGCACCTAGTGGCTACTCCAGGATGTGACACTAACCTGAGAAGGAAACGTGTGAACTGAATTGATGGTTATACTGCTTCAGAACAATTCTCGTGGATTTTTGGTGGGGTGTATGGGTGTGTGTGCATGTGTGTGTGTGAGTGTGTGTGTGTGCATGTATGTGTATGCATGTGGGTGGGTGTGTGTGTGTGTGTGTGAGTGTGGGTGTGTGCATGTGTGTGTATGCATGTGGGTGGGTGTGTGTGTGTGAGTGTGAGTGTGGGTGTGTGCATGTGTGTGTATGCATGTGGGTGGGTGTGTGTGTGTGTGTGTGAGTGTGTGTGTGTGCATGTGTGTGTATGCATGTGGGTGGGTGTGTGTGTGTGTGTGTGTGTGTGAGTGTGGGTGTGTGCATGTGTGTGTATGCATGTGGGTGGGTGTGTGTGTGTGTGTGTGTGTGAGTGTGTGTGGGTGCATGTGGGTATGTATATGTGTGTGTGTGTGTGTACGTGTGTGCATGTGGGTGTGTGTGTGTGCGTCTGGGTGTGTGTGTGGGTGTGTGTGTGTGTGTGCGTATGGGTGTGGGTGGGTGTGTGCATGTGGGTGTGTGTGCGTGTGCGTGTGTGTGTGTGTGTGCGCGTGTGGGTGTGTGCGTATGGGTGTGGGTGTGTGTGTGCGTGTGCGTGTGTGGGTGTGTGTGTGTGTGCATGTGGGTGTGTGTGTGTGTGTGTGTATGAGCATTGAATATGCTTCATGTTGTCTTGGTGTCACTGGGAATGGCCAGATGGACCACAGTGGACAGTTTCTGATCCTTCACATCCTACGTTCAGCTATCAGTGATAGAAAGAAAGAAACAGGTCCGTTTGCATTTATATAGTGCCCTTCACGACCTCAGGACATTTCCTGAGTTACTTAGGGCAGTGGAAGAATTTGATCCAAGTAATAAAAGAGGACTTGACAATATCAATATAACACCTGAAGAGGTCTGAGTGGGAAATGCAGATGGCCTGATGGGTGTATCAAAAATCTTGGTGAATGATTCAAACGCAGGCTGGAATTTTCTGGTCCTGTTGGCGTTGGGCGTTGTGCCAGGTGCGGGGCGACGATATGGCAAGAAGGCCCAAAAGGTGGTTTCACGTGAAAGCATGGCAGGATCATCGGATGGTGTCAGACATTGGGGGGGGCGGAGGGAGTGGGGTGGTGGGGGGTAGGTGTCGGGGATGGGGAAGGTGTCCGGTGGGGGGAAGGTGTCCAGGGGGAGGAGGGAGTAAAGGGTATGTCGAGGTGAACATGCAAGAGAGGGGTCTGCGGAGTCACTGACTGCCTGCTGGGGAGTGAACTAAAGGTGGGCGTAGGAGGCAATGGTGAGTGTGAGAAGCCTCAGAGGGAGTGGAGAGGTGGGAGGGTGAGGCTGCATTGTTATCAGTAGAAGGGATGGCGAGGGTAGTTATTGAGGACTTGGAGGCAGACACGTACCCTGGGGGTGGGAAGGAGGAGGCTGGGGATGCGGGTGGGATTCTCAGGAAGATAGGGAATGTGCACATTCACCTGGACATCGCGGAATGTGAAGGGTTCAGGTTGGTAGGTGGCAATGGGGAGGTGGAAGGTGATGCAGGGTGGGGATCAGCAGTGTTGTGGGAAAGGACATGGGGAAAGGACGGGGGTCAGCTGATCAAAAACTTAACAACTACCACGGCTGTCGAAATCGAAAGTGAGCGGAGCCTCGTGTTGGACACACAGGTGCAGCATGGGAGTGTGGCCAGTGGGTGGGCGGAGATGTGGCTCAGCTCAGATAGACACTAAAAGAAAGCCCCAGCAGGCAGCATTAAACATGCTCAGGACAGCGAGATGAGTGTGATGGAGGAAGGCTCTGCGTGCGTGGCTCTGAAAGGCTCTGCCACCCACACACAGACACACACACAGACACACACACAGACACACACACAGACACACACACAGACACACAGACACACACACACACACAGACACACACACACACACACACACAGACACACACACAGACACACACACAGACACACAGACACACACACACACACAGACACACACACACACACACACAGACACACACACAGACACACAGACACATACACACACACACACACACACAGACACACACACAGACACACACACAGACACACAGACACACACACACACACAGACACACACACACACACACACACACACACAGACACACACAGACACACAGACACATACACAGACACACACACACACACACACACAGACACACACACAGACACACACACAAACACACAGACACACACACACACACACACAGACACACACACAGACACACACACAAACACACAGACACACACACACACACACACAGACACACACACAGACACACACACACACACAGACACACACACACACACACACACACACACAGACATACAAACACAGACACACACACACACACAGACACACACACACACACAGACACACACACACACACACAGACACACACACAGACACACAGACACATACACACACACAGACACACACACAGACACACACACAAACACACAGACACACACACACAGACACACACACACACACAGACATACACACACACACACAGACACACACACACACACAGACACACACACACACACAGACACAGACACACACACACAGACACACACACAGACACAGACACACACACGCACACTTCTCCCTCCAGAATCACTCGTGGTCTGGCGGGACTCAGAGGGAGCAGACAGCCTCTGAGACTCCTGAGTGGGTGACCATGGAGTGTCCAGCTGCTCCTCCTCCTCCCTTTGGGTTCTCGAGGGCCCCAGCCTGACTCTTTGAGGGGAAGGAGTACCTGCAGGGATGTCAAGGTGCCCTGTTTCCCTCTCGCGTTGCCACTGCAGGAACTCACCCATGGCCAACACGATGGACAGCAGGTCTCTGCGCATCTCCGCGTTCTGCTGGACCAGGGTCTCCATGGCGTCCGCCATCCTTCCCATGGAGACCGCCATAGGCGCTTATGTGGGCAGCACTTCATCAGAGAGCAGGTGGACACATTCCTCTGACTCACGTGCCTCTCTGTTGAGGGCTTCCAACAGCTCTGTGTGATGTTCCCCCACCTTCTGCTGACTCTCCACGATAAGTTGGAAGGCCGAATCCAGAGGCTCAATTTGGACCTCGCAGATGCCTCTTCCCCAGCAATCCTCCTCCTGCCGGAGAGCTCGGCCGAATCTGCCTCCTCTTGCTGTGGACACGTGTCCGTGCGGTGACCACCAGATTGTGAACCCGAGCCTGCTCTAGATCTAGGTCCCACCGAGGTGTGTGTCTCTGTGCTGGTGGTGGGTGGTGGGTAAGCGCTGTGATGGGTCTAACAGACTGCTTATTCCCAGCTCTTCTATGGGGAAGGTGTTCCCCTGGCTGGAGGTGAGGATGTGGATGGAGCTGAGGGACTGACTAGCTGAGGTGTCGCTCGGTTGACAGAGTTCCCTGTGAACCAAAGTAGAGATAAGTAGTGAATGGCAGCAGAGTTAAAAGCAGGAGAGAGACACTCACAGTTGTGTTGAGAGAGGGATGATGTGGTGCAGGATCCTCACGAGGCTGTTCACCGCCGATCTCATCGTCAGCGCAGGCATGGTCCACGTCCTCACCAGCGCGATGGTACACTCCTCAAAGGGAGTGAGGGGCCTAACTTGGGCCACTCCATCCCCCGGTCTGGGAGCTCTCCTGCTAATGTGAACGAGCTTCTCCTTCATGAAAACAGATGGAGAGAGTGTGAGCAGGATGGAATGTTTGTGTGGTGAGCGGCGCCATGGACAGGGACGCGAGCTCCAGAGGGTATGAGCCTGATGGAGATGTGAGGGTGTGTGTGTGAGAGTTAGTGGTGTTGTCCCTTGAGGTGTGAGATCCCTGTGGATGTGTGATGGGTTTGTGAGTGTTTAAGTTGACAGTGATGAGGTGGTTGACCTCCCCTAGCAGAACGGGTGAGACCTTTCACCTTCTCCCTGCACTGACCACCACTGCCGCTACCTCCCAGGCTGGATTTGTGTCTCTGGTGGACCTCTGCGGCCAGAGCGGGTTGGGGGGGTGGGTAGGTGGGTAGAGGACATTGGGACGTCCTTCCACTGCCTTCAGCAGGCACCCCAGGGAGGCGTGAGTAAACTTGGGGGCTGCCACCTTTGGGGCTTTCTGTCGCCTGGAGCAGTCCTGGTCTGTAGATGTGAAGTAGGCTGCGCTCTGGTGCTCTTTGAATATGGGGCGGGGAGCAAGGAAGCACTGAGGTCCTGGCGTGGCTGACAAATCCGAGCCCACCCGCCGACGATCCGGCGTGTTTCCTGGGAATGCATTATTAATGAGGCGGGATGTGCTGGGAATGGGACAACACGGCACGGAAACCCACCATTGCGGCCGGTGGGTGAAGCACCCTTTCCACGCCCACAATCGCAGTTAGCGCAAACCCGGGGCGATTCCGCCCGTAGTTTGGCATTTGGAAAATGTTTACGATAAAAGAGCAGGAAGCACAGCCCGGTGTTTTTCCGCTGGCTGGAAGATGATGTTACCCACCCTCATAAAGAAAACAATGAGGGGGTGAGGAGGGGGGTTGGTCCTTCGAGGCACTTTGCAACCTCAAGTGTTCCACAGGCAACACTCACGAGGCAATGGGGATAAGAACAAGACTAGTTCCAGGCTGCTGCTGCTCAGACTGTCCCTCCTGGTCAGACTGCCCCGCCTGTTCAGACTACCCCGCCTGTTCAGACTGCCCCGCCTGTTCAGACTACCCCACCTGTTCAGACTGCCCCACCTGTTCAGACTGCCCCGCCTGTTCAGACTACCCCGCCTGTTCAGACTGCCCCGCCTGTTCAGACTGCCCCGCCTGTTCAGACTGCCCCGCCTGTATGGACTCCCCGCCTGTTCAGACTGCCTCGCCTGTTCAGACTGCCCAGCCTGTTCAGACTATCCCGCCTGTTCAGACTGCCCCGCCTGTTCAGACTACCCTGCCTGTTCTCCCACTCTCGCTTGGGCTGTGGCTGGCATTTGTTGCCCGTCCTTAGTTACCCCTCAGGAAGTTGGCGGTCTCCTTGAATTGCTGAAGCCCCATGTGGGTGAAGATGCGGCCGCGGTGCTGTTCGGTAAGGGAGTTCCCGGCTCTTGACTTTGTGACGATGATGCCTCTGCAGCCCCGTGGGACACTTGGGGGTGGGGGGGTGGGGGGCGGATGTTGCAGGTGGTTGTGTTCCCCTGCACCTGCTGTCCTTGTCCGAGCTGCCTGGAGAGGGGTGGTCAGGGGTTTGGGAGGTGTTGCTGGTACAGCACTAGGCCTTGTATTGAGACAGGCAGAAGATGTTACACTTGTTCATGCCAGAGCTCTTGCTAAGGGGTCCTGAACACTCTCGTCAATTCTGCCACATTAACACATTTTGGCCATCACTTGATTGGCCACTGAAGATTTTTCAATCTCTGCACATCCTAATCTCAATGGCTGACATTCTGAAGTCTCCGAGTATGCTCTGAATACCCTGTCTCCTTAAGGTATCGTCCACACGTCACAGCCCATCCCCGGGGGGCAAGGCTCCTGTGCCAAACCCTTCTCTGTCCCAAAAATGGGACGTCCGTCCTCCTGACTGTGTGGCACCCACTGACCCAGCGTGGAATCCACATGTGGGACGATTATTACACACCGAAGATCATGAATGATCAAAATCCAGCTGGAAGCAAGCTTGAAATCACTGAAAATGAGGAAATAGTCCAATGGCATCACCTAGTGGTGAGGAGTAGTAGGTGCAACATAAGGCTTCAGCAAATACAGACAACATGAGCCCGGATTTAGCTGTCTTTAGATCAGTGAAACTTTCCCTGGTCACCAGCATTGCTCACTACAGAGAGACGCCCAGGAACATGAGGGGCGCCTGCACACTGTAGTGACTTGCCTCGCAGTTACTCAAGAAATCTGGTCATTGAGAACATCAGTACCGGAAGACACGTCAACATTTAAATCGGCTGAAATGGCTTAACTCCTGTTAAAAAGTCTTGACCTAAACTCCAGTGTCCGCTGTGGATCAGTTGGTAACACTCTTGCCTCTGAACTGTCAGGTTCTGAGTTCCAGTCCAACTCCAGGACTTGGTCACCAAAGTGAAGGCTGACACTCCAGTGCAGTGCTAAAGGAGCACTGTGCTGTTGGAGATGTTAAGCTGAGGACCATCTGCCTGCTTGGGTGCTGTGGAAGATCCCATTGCACGATTTTGAACAAGGGCCCCAGTGTCCTGGGCAATATTTATCCCTCAATCTACACCACAGAAATAAAAGCAGACTATTTGGTCATTATCACATTGCCGATTGTGGGATCTTGCTGTGTACATATTGGCTGCCACGTTTCCTACATTACAACAGTGACTACACTTCAAAAAGGACCTCAGTGGGCTGTAAAACATTTTGAGACAGCAGTCCTGAAAAGTGCCATATAAATGCAAGTCTTTCTTTTCCTTTTTATGATTCTGATACCATTTATCTGACTTTACATAAAAAAAAATACATGTAACTTTCTGGTCTTTTAAAATGACTCTGCTCAAAATGATCTGCCTTGATCTCTTGCGCCAATGACGTTGTAACATGAATGTGTTACGACAGATTCTGCATCAAGTTAGTTTTGACAGGCTCTGGTGGGACTTGGTTTATATTCAGTGATCTGTCCTTTTTATCCTGTGCTGGAGAACTCTGCAGAGTGACACTGAGACACTGGTCATGCAGGAACCCACCCCCCTCCCCTCCAACTTTCTTTCAAGTGAAATTCTCCCCCCTCCCCACCCGCCCCCACCCCCCCAGGCTCCCCCATTGCGTGAGGTGAGTGCGAGCTTTACATCAGGGGCAGCCCCAGGCCGAGCATCTGCTGACCACAAAATCTGGCCCAAAGTGAGTTCCCATTTAGCGAGGAGCCCGACTGAATGAAAGGTGAGGCAATTGAAGGGTAGGGTGCCTTTAACAAAGGCTCTACACTGTAGCCGGGGAGGTTCCACGGGTTTTTGAAGGCATGTATGAAGAATGAGTTTGAGTAAAGACAGCAGGAAGGGTGCGGACCTGATCAGCCCCGGCAGAAAAGATACATGGGTGGGAAAAGTGCCCTTGCCGCAGGCGGGAGGTAAGAGGGCAGAGTTCAGAGACTCGACTGGGGGTAAGTGCTGATCAAGGAGAGAGACCCACGAGATTGTGAGGGAGAAAGATGTCCCACACAGGGGGCTGTGAATCAGAAGATTCACAATTGGCCATTTGACATATTTTGCTTTGACAGGATCTGCATTTATTGAGTTTACCAGGCAGGGCTCTGAGGTTTCGAGGAGTTTGTGGTCTGACCCAGTAATGGTATTGGGTGAGCAACTCTGTTTGCTCCCAAGTCTATGCACCTGCCTGATTTGGAAGTCTTGACCAGTTCAGTAAACTCTGTGCAGGTGGAGTAAATAATTCGACAGCTTTTGGGATCAATGACTGGCACAGCCTAGTCTGGCCAATAAAGGAAGTCAATGAGGGGGCGATGCCTCAATCCTGTGGGCAGCAGTTGGTTGCCAAGCACAAACTCCAAACCTTAACTGGTCAGAATCGGGGCCCACAGCACTAAAAAGGAAAGAGGTGATGTTGTGTGAGTGTCTGCTGGTTCCCTCCTTGCTGTGTCATATTTTTGACCTCATTCCAGGATCTGTTCCTTTTTGGGTCTGATACCACAGGTGGGTTAGTTTGAGAGGGCACCACCCAGTGGCTGGAAGAGAGTGACTCAGCTCAGGTTTCCTTCCCAGACCAACCCAGAGAGCGGCAAGTGCGGTCAGATAGAGGTGTGGCAGAGGGTGGCGATTATGGGTTGACTTTGTTTTGCTGCCATCGAAGATTCATCACCAACTTTTCACAAGACACAGAAACAGGCCACTTTGGACTAACAGGTCCCTCCCAGTGTTGACACTCTGTATCCATCCCTATCCCACCCTTTCTCACATCATTCTATTCAAATAACTTTCTATTCCTTTCTTCCTCATGTTTATCCAGCTTCCCTTGAAATACATCTCCACTCTTCAGCTCAACCAACTCCCTGTGCTACTGAATTCCACATTCTCACTGCTCTCTGGCAAGTTTCTCTTGAATTCTCAATTGGATTTATGAATGACTATCCTATAACTAAGGCCCCTAGCTTGGACTTGCTCACAATTGGAAACTGTTGGAAGGTGTTGGATATCTTTAACAAAGTCTTTGTAGTCTTAAGTAGGTTAACTGTATGTATTAACTACAAGAGCAATGTACATTTAGACAGGAAAGGGTTCATGCTGGGAGCTGTCTCCATGCTTGCTGGTACACACGGCTCTGTCCAACACTAGACTGACCCTGGGTATGGGTCATGTGATCTCTGACATCACTGTGCAGATGATATTATAATCAAAAACAAAAATAGCTGGAAAAACTCAGCAGGTCTGACAGCATCTGTGGAGAGGAACACAGTTAACGTTTCAAGTCCGCATGACTCTTCACCAGAACTGAAGAGAAATAATAGAAATAATAATTATGCTCAGTCTGCGTCCACGCCCGACCCTTATACTACAGAAACATCCTCTCTCATTCTATCCTGTCAAGCCCCCCACTCCCCCAACATAATATTCAAGACCTCAATCGAGTCACCCTCATTATTATTCATTCATGGGATGTGGGCATCACTGGCTCAGCCAGCATTTATTGCCCACCCCTAATTGCCCTTTTTCATAGGAATTTTAAGAGTCAACCACATTGCTGTTGGTCTGGAGTCACATATAGGCCAGACCAGGTCAACAGATTTCCTTCCCTAAAGGGGATTAGTGAACCAGATGGGTTTTTATGAAAATCACCAATGGTTGAATGGTCATCATTACACTTTCAATTTTCATTTGATTCAAATTTCACCATCTGCCTTGGTGGGTTTTGAACCCAGGCCCCCCAGAGAATTACCCTGGGTCTCTGGGAAAACAGTCCAGCAACAATGCCACTGTGCCACCACCTCCCCATGATCTTTCCTCCTGAAAAGACCCTCAGCATGTTCAATCTTTGCTGATAGGTATAACCTCTCCATTCCCCTATCATTCTTGTCACAAGCTGAAGGAACTCAGGTCTCTGCTTTGTAAATGAAAACACCTGTAAAAAAAAAAATGTATTTAATCCAGATTTTCCCACATCCGAAAGCCAGAACAACAAAGGAAATAAGCCTGGTAATAGAAGCTGCAATTCTCCACCCTGCTCTGGCAATTGTGTTTTCAGTAGATTTACCATTGTCATTCTAAATATGATATATGAAATGCAGTTTAGGAGAAAGCTATTCTTTGACAATCTGGATCCCTCTTCACCAACACCAGATGACAGCGGACAAAGGTCGTGTGATGTTGGGTTCAACTTATGTGGCTGTTTCTGTGACCAGCAGGAAAGTCCAAGCCCATTCAGGCCACAGCTGGCCCTCTGGTGCCTATCCTGAGCCAAGAATCACCTGCACAGGTCACATTTCATTGCAAACTCCAAGGAAAAGCAGCTGGAGTGGGGAATGTTCAAACCATTCCCAACCACCTAACCTTCCCCCAGCTTCCTTTCTCTCTCCCATGATGCAGAGTTCGTGCTTAGGGTAAGCGGGCCAAGGCAGTGTGGAAACTGGGGCCATGGGAAATGAGGTGGGTGGGTGTGGCTGGGAGCATCCCGCCCGCTGGAATTGTCCAGTCAGCAGAAGTTCCCCAGACTGCAGCCAAGACACAAGTGAAAGGGGAAAGCCTCCTCCCTAGGATGGAGGGAGCTGTGTTTCATGATGCAAGTGACCTGACCCACACACTGCACCCCCACCCCTCGCCCAGCATGCCGACGGAGCCACAGCTCTGTTCAATGATGTAAAACATCACCTGGTGTGAGGCAGGAGCCCCACTCTGGCATGGCATTCTCTGCGGCAACTGAAGGCAGTGGACTGATAAGGTGCGCAATCTGCTGGCCTCTGTTTTCTCTGGGCCCTCTTCTTGGCCAGCTGAGCTTTCTGTTTGCGCTCGCCTCTTCCAATGGCGCTCCACAATCACATCGTGGACTTCCCTTCAGAAACTGCATTATGAGGTACCCTATCTCTCTCTCTCTCTCTCTCCGCAAGCATCAGCAGCTCTCACCTCGGACACCGAGGGTATCCATGTGCCATCACAGGAGGGTCTTGTATTCGTCCTTCAGTGTCAGGAGCCCACCGGTCATCCTTCATTGGATAGAGAACATGTCCCCTGGCCACACCTCGGCCAGTTCTATGAAGAAACAATGTTGGATTACTGTTTCGGGCACAGTGCAGGCTGCGTGGGCCTGCATTTGACCCTGCCATATGTCTCAGGACTCCCAAATGAAAATCTTACCCCAAGGATTGGGAAAAGCCATCCAGTCTCGTCCAGATATGACCGGAATCTTTGCTAGACTGGGCTGGATTGGACTATTTCTCAGAGGAAGGAGTGTAAGCAACAGGTTTGTAATGGAGGTTAATGAAGTATTGACCCTGAAACCAAGCCCTCTTTGTCCCTGTTAAACCCTTCCCTTCATGACTTACTTTGCCCTCTGTTTAATTGCAGGGATTAGTTTATTGCCTCTTTCTCTGCCCTGTAACAGACACTTCAACCCACTTCATAGGGTGTGCAATTTAGGAAGTTACCAGTCCTCAGGGATGTTGTTTTATGCTCAAATTTTCAGAGGGAAAGGGCTCATGACATCAAAGGTAAAACACAGAATATTCCAACCAGGGAAATAGGAAATCATCAGAACACTGGGGGATATAGTGAGTAGTATGAGGACAGATTCTCCAGAAAACCTGAACTACGAGAATGTGGAATATCCTTTTCACTCATCCACATGGCTGATAACTGCAAACTCAAATGTGAAACTTTCCCTAGAGGCCTCTCGTAATGTGTGGCCAAGGCAATGAGTTAATGACAACAAGTTATTCAACTGCAAGAGCATAGAGTGGCACCAGTGCTGCTCTGACTGAACAAGAACTTAAAGCAGGAATCACTGTGCAGAATGACCTGCTCTTTATTTTTAAAATCATTCCCGGGATGTGGGCTTCACTGGCTGGGTCAGCATTCATTGCCCATCCCTAATGGCCCTTGAGAAGGTGGTGGTGAGCTGCCTTCTTGAACCGCTGCAGTCCATGTGTTGTAGGTACATCCACAGTGCTGTTAGGGAGGGAGTTCCAGGATTTTGACCCCGCGACAGTGAAGGAACGGCGATATATTTCCAAGTCAGGGTGGTGAGTGACTTGGAGGGGAGCTTTGAGGTGGTGGTGTTCCCATGTGCCTGCTGCCCTTTTCCTTCTAGGTGGTAGAGGTTGTGGGTTTTGAAGGTGCTGTCGAAGGAGCCTTGGTGAGTTGCTGCAGTGCATCTTGTAGATGGAACACACTGTTGCTACTGTGCGTCGGTGGTGGAGGGAGTGAATGTTTGTGGATGTGGTGCTAATCAAGCGGGCTGCTTTGTCCTGGATGGTGTTAGGCTTCTTGAGTGTTATGGGAGCTGTACTCATCCAGGCAAGTGGGGAGTATTCCATCCTGACTTGCAGATGGTGGACAGGCCTTGTGAGTCAGGAGGTGAGTTACGCGCCGCAGGATTCTCAGCCTCTGACCTGCTCTTGTATCCACAGTATTTATATGGCTAGTCCAGTTCAGTTTCTGGTCAATGGCACACATGTTGATTGCAGTCAGGATGTTACTTCCCATCCATGTCCATGCAGCTTATCGAAACTGCTGCTGAAATGTGGATGTTGCACTGGGTTTGACAGTAGATGTTGGAGACTGCAGCTGCAGCAAAGAAGAGCAAAAATATTCTTTAAATGTTTTCTAAAAGTTGTTGGTCTTAGCCTGTTGCTATTTGATGACGTGGCTGTAAGTAAAGCATTGCTGCTGGAAAATTCATGTAAAACAAGGACTAGTGCAAGCGCTCAGAAGCTTGTCCACTAAGTCTCCCTCCTCGTGATGAAAAAGTCTCTCTCTTCTCAGCTGGGTTGTCTTTTGGCTGTGATGTGTATTTCCTGCTAGCCTGCAGACACAGAGGTGAAGTCACTTAGCCCATGGTGTTGATGCCATCTCTGTGCCACAAAATCCATTGCCCTCACTCTGACCATAGTCCTGAATCTTCCTCTCACTCACTTTTACACCTTTATGCTTTGACACACAATATGTCAGCCCAATTTTTTTTCAAGAAGTGTCAACACTCTCTACTTGTCCCTTAACATCTCCTTTTGCTTTATGTCATCATTGTCTGCTTTGTCATTCAACCTCTCCGACCTTCCACGCTATCACAGATCTTCCCTTGTGGTCTTTCCTCAGCTCTCCTGAATTTGCCTCTGCACTCGTTTATAACGTCTTAGAGATCGAATGAAAAGTCATCGGCCTGCAAATGTTAACTCTCTTTCTCTCTCCACAGATGCTGCCTGACCTGTTGAGTATTTCCAGCATTTTCTGTTATTATACAAACACTGTACTTGTGGAGGTTAAGAAGTGCAATTCTAGAAAAGACCAGTGTTGGGTCGAGGGCGACTGAATTCTTTCAGGGGAATAGGGCATCCTATCCCAGATAAAGTGCCATTTGCTTGGGACCACAAGCAGAGACTTGCCTTCGTGATTTGCTGTCTGTCTCTTGGCAACTCTCTGTCACTGACACTCGCTTTCTTATCTCATGTCAAACGCCCAGCAACGAGTTGATTGACCAGTCGGACCCGCAAGAGTCCAGAAATAGGAGGCAACGTTCACACGAAACATCGATCAAATACATTTGAGAAATCCATGCAACAAGTCTGTCCTGCGTGTATGTGTGTGTGTGTGTTTGTGGCCAGAATTTTCGCCAGGCTCTATGTATTGATGCACTATTCAAAGCAGCTGCGATAAGGACATGGACTGCATGATGATACACTAGAATACTGACTTTTTTCCTCTCTGCTTGATGCTGCAGAGTGAGAGGTTAAATAAATAGAAGCAGGATTGAACTGTAAGACCTGTATCAGCCTGATTTATCATGGCTGACTTTCTAGCTTAATTCCACCTTCCTCCCCTGCTCCCCTGTCCTTTGATCCCCTTTTTATTCACGGTTCTCCAAAGGCAGCGACGCACTGGGCACGTGCAAAGTGTAACCAGGGAAGTTTATTGAGCTCCCAACCTGCCAGGGAGAAAACATCTCCGGTCGGGATTTCTGTCTCTTTCAATGTTGAGAATTGGCAGCAATGCCTGCTTGTTCAGTCCGTTCATGATCCTCCAGGTGTGGCACAGACCAGCAAAGAATCCACGGCTACACCCTGCTCTCTGATGAACTTGCATTTATGTAGCACCTTTCATATCTTCAGGACATGGCAAAATGCTTTCCAGCCAATCAATTAGTTCTGGAATGTGAGGTAGGCAAACAGGAGAGCTAGTTTTCACCTGGCAAACCTCTGTAAACAGCAATGAGATACGTCACGATATTGTGATGTTTGTTGGCCAGAATTTCCTTGCAATTCTTTAAATTGTACCATTGGAACTTTTACATCCACCTGGATGGACAGATTAACAATCTTGGGGTTAACAACCTTTTGAACACACTCCAATTCGGTATTCCCGAGGTACTGGACGAAAGTGTCAGCGTTGGACATGCACTCAAATCCTTGAATAAGGTTGAACTCCAGTTGCTCTGCTGCAGACATGACCTTTAGCAGGAGGCTTGAGGAGTGGGGTGAAATTGAACACTGCAGGCGTAAACTGATCTGCTGATCAGAGTCCATCCTGCATCTGGATGGTCTGAATGGGGGTTTTATACCTGTAGATGGGCCGAGGAAAGGGCAGAGACAGAAGTTGTTACCGAGCTGGTTGTTGCAGAGTAAAGGGTTAACTCTAATAATAGCTACTGAGCAGGTGCGTAAGGAGCTATGTTATCGTGAGGTCCCTCACTGAGAGAAGATGAGTGAGAAGCACCTAAGAGAGGAGCTGTAACCAAGTCCTGATGTTCTGTCAAGTTGTAAATAGTTAGTGATTTAAATAAAGGCATTTTGAACAAAAGACCATTACCCCCAACATGATCTCTTCTACAGTAAGAAACCAAGGAATCCTGAGACAAAGTCACAAGAACAGGGTTGTAAGCTGCCCTTGTGAAAGAGAGAATATGGGGATCGGGACAAATTGGACATCAAGGTGGTGAGCAGTCAAATTCAGTTGCAGACAAAGTCCAGGCGTGGGTTTCATGACAAAAGAAGAGTTTGAGGCAGCTCCAAAGACAAGGGTTTCAGTCTTCCTGGTACGAGGAGAAATTGCTATTTGACAGGACTGAATGTTGGATGAGCAGTCTGATAACATGGAAGAAGTGAATGAACTGTTCCTTCTGTGGGCAAACGAATCGATCTCACAGCTTTCTTTTGGAAACCGGTTTAGTTTGATTAAATTATTTTACACTTGATTACAAGCTGAATTGGTCTGAGGGCAAATATCCATGGATCTTAATTGCTTCTGAGGGGATTAATTTGGTGAGTTGATTTCAACTGAGATCTGACTCCATTGAGTGTGAGTCAGAGTGAGTATGTAATTTGGATGATTGAATTTTGCACTGTTTGAGGTGGGATTGAATGATAGATGTCAGAAAGATTCCAGATTTGATTGCTGGTCTGTGTTGAGTTAACTAGTCTCACCAAAATATCAAAGCATTTTAGTTGCCTCTAGACCCACTGAGCTCAAGAAGAGTATTGGCATATCTTTCTGTTCCTGATGGCTGTAGGGTACCCCTGCTGACTAGTAACATCTGTGGACCTCAGGAGAGGACAAGATTCAAGTTAGCTCTCACACCTACCATGGTAAGACGTCCTACGAAGCTTCAGTGTTTCCGAGATGGAGAATGGCCGCTTGTGTATGTGGTACTGGAGGGGGATTGACCAATACTACTGACAAGAATGACAAAAAGGGGGAGGAAATTAAGGCAAACAAAATGATTGATCGTCTCACCTTGAAGAGCCATTGGGGATAAGAATATAAGTGCAGAAGAAATAGGAGCAGCCGTAGACCATTTAGCCCCTCGAACCTGCTCTGACAGTCAATCCTATCATAGCCGATCAACTCCACTTCCCGCCAGCTCCCCATATCCGTCATTCTCTGAAGAGACTAAAAACCTGAGGAAAGGGCAGAGACAGAACATGAGAGTGCAAAGAGTGTGTGATACCAGCAGATGAAATCGGACTTGGGTCAAATTCACGATATCCCTGGACTGGAACTTGTGTGAACAATGCAAGTATTGTGATTCCCCTCCACACGTGAGGGGATGAGTAGAATTTGCCCAGACAGCTGATTCAGATAACTGAGCAATTATTCAGCAGAGAGTTGGAAATTTCCATTTGTCAATTGGCCAGGTTGGGTGGGGCAGGAAAACAAGACAACTCATCAGGCCACGAGTCACCTCAGTGTGTTTATCCCTCAGTCTCTGATCAGTCATTGTGTTTATTCCTCTCTCGTGAATCCAATAATATTTATCCCTGCACCTCTTATCCTCCTAGGGCATGTCATTCCCTCCATCACCCATCCTTCCAAGAATGTGGCTTATCCTTCATCTCTGCTCCTCCAGCATGACTCTTGTACTTTACTACTTTTCAGTGCAGCACCAATCACTTGTTGCTTCTTTCCTCCCATTCACAATCACTCACTATGCCCAATCTTTTGCAAATGACCATTTGCAGCTGTTACCGAAGGAATGGTGGCTAAATTTGCTGACGACACTAAGATAGGTAGGAAAGTAAATTGTGAAGAGGACATAAGGAGGCTATAAAAGGACACATATAGGTGAAGTGAGTGGGTAAAGGTCTGGCAAAAGGAGGATAGTGTGGGCAAATGTGAAATTGTTAATTTTGGCAGGAAAAATAGAAAGGAAGCTTATTATCTAGATGGTGAGAAATTGCAGAGCTCTGAGATTCAGAGGGATCTGGGTGTCCTAGTGCATGAATCATAAATTATGTTAGTATGCAGGTACAGCAGGTAATTAGGAAAGCTAATAGAATGTTATCACTTATTGTGAGATGAATTGATTACAAAAGTGGGGAGGTTATACTTCAGTTATACAGGGCACTGGTGAGACCACATCTGGAGTATTCTGTACAGTACTGGTCTCCTTATTTGAGGAAAGATGTAACTACGTTAGAAGCAGTTCAGAGAAGGTTTGCTATACTAATACCAGGAATGGGTGGGTTGTCCAATGAGGAAAGGCTGGACAACTTAGGCTTGTATCCACTGGAGTTCAGAAGAGTAACAGGAGACTTAATTGAAACCTTTATGATCCTGAGGGGTCTTGACAGGGTGGAGGTGGAGAGGATGTTTCCTCTTGTGGGACAATCGAGAACTAGGAGTTACTAGGGGTCTCTCATTTAAGACAGAGATGAGGAGAAATTTTTTCTCTTAGAGGGTTGTGAGTCTTTGGAACTCTCTTCCTCAAAAGGCGGTGGAAGCAGAATCTTTGAATATTTATAAGGTAGAGCTAGATAGATTCTTGATTAATAAGGGGATGAAAGATTATCACAGGTAGGCAGGATTACATAAGAACTAGGAGCAGGAGTAGGCAATTCAGCCCCTCGAGCCTGCCCCACCATTCATTACGATCATAGCTGATCTCATTTCGGCCTCAACTCCAATTTCCCGCCCTCTCCCCATAACCTTTCAATCCATTACTAATTAAAAATCTGTCTATCTCCTCCTTAACTTTATTCAGAGTCCCGGCATCCACTGCACTATGAGGTAGTAAATTCCACAGATTCACGACCCTTTGAGAAAAGTAATTCCACCTCATCTCTGATTTAAATCTACCACCCCTTAGCCTAAAACTATAGCCTCTCGTTCTAGAATGCCCCACAAGGGAAAATATCTGCTCCACGTCTACTTTGTCTATCCCCTTTAGCATCTTATATACCGCAATTAGATCTCCTCTCATCCTTCTAAACTCTAGCGTGTGTAGGCCAAAACTGCTCAATCTCTCCTCATAAGCCAAGCCCCGCATCTCTGGAATCAATCTAGTGAACCTCCTCTGAACCACCTCCAGTGCAACTACATCCTTTCTCAAGTAAGGGGACCAAAACTGTGCACAGTACTCCAGGTGCAGTCTCACCAATGCCTTGTACAGTTACAATAACACTTCCCTATTTTTATAATTTATTCCTTTAGCAATAAATGCCAAAATTCCATTTGCCTTCTTTATTACCTGCTGTACCTGCATACTAGCTTTCAGCGATTCATGCACAAGGAAACCCAGATCCCTCTGCACTGAAGCATTTTGAAGTTTCTCTCCATTTAAATGATAAGTTGCCTTTTTATTCTTCCGACCGAAATGGATAATCTCACACTTATCCACGTTAAACTCCATCTGCCAAAATTTGGCCCATTCACCTAACCTGTCCATATCCATTTGTAAATTTCTTATTTCTTCATTGCAACTTACTTTCCTACCTATTTTGGTGTCATCTGAAAATTTAGCTATAGTACCTGCTATCCCTGAATCCAAGTAATTAATATAGATTGTAAATAGTTGGGGCCCAAGGACCGAACCCTGTGGCACCCCACTAGTTACAGCTTGCCATCCAGAAAAAGACCCTTTTATCCTGACTCTCTGCTTCCTGTTTGGATTGTGGGGTTGAGGTTACATTCAGGTCAGCCATGATCTTATTGAATGGTGGAGCAGGCTCAAGGGGCCGAGTGGCCTACTCCTGCTCCTAATTCGTATGTTCGTATGTACCTACCCTATATATTGCTTATCTTTTCTGAAAGGTATATTTAGTTTAGCTTTCAAGATTTGGGCATGGGTTGAAGTTCGGGTAGAGGTCTTTGGTGACCAGTTGAATTGTGTCAATTTCAAAAGAAGTCCTTGTTATAATGTCACTTTGGAAAATGAGTTCCCACTGGTTCTTTAACTTGTCAGTCCCATTACTGGTGGTTTATTGTTTGTTTCAGACCTGTTCAAAGCTCCACTCACTAACTTAATATGGAGTATTTTCAGAATGTCAGTAGCTCCAGATACATGAAGTGGAAGGACAAAACCATCGATGATGTGAACTAAAGACTTCACATCGGACATCAGTGAACACTCCCGAAAGTTCTAATAAACCTCTGTCTGAATAATATCCACCTCATGATATTAACATTGGGATATTGGTACATCATTGAAAAATGGAACTCACACCCATCTTATCTGATCCATGAGTGAGAAACTTGCTTTTCAATAGATCTATTTTCTCTCGATTTTTGGATCCTAATCGAATTCCCGAATACTGACTTAGGCCGAGATTTTCTGTGCCCGCTGGCGTCGGGCGTGTTCAGTGGCATGAGTGGACAATATGGCCCGATCGGTTTCACAACAGCGTGAAACCAGTTCTCGATCGTTCCCCCACCTGCCCCCCACCCCCGTCCCGCCCGCATTGGATTGTCCGCCCACATCAGTGGGAAAACACGCCGGCATGTTTCACAACAGCACAAAACCTGGCAGGCTACACTTCGCTCGGGACTTCAAGGTTTGTTTGCCTACCTTGCTTCAGGCAGCACTTGCAGTCATCAGAGCCAGGCTTCACAGACGGCGCCACTTCTAGGGGAGTTCACGGGCAGGTCTCTACCTACCCGATCAGCCATATGTGGGTGAATTTTCAATGGCTGCAGGGCTAGGGCTTGCTTGGCGAAGGGGGAGAAGTGGCCTCGGCAAAAGAAGAGGCTGCAGGACGAGGGCTGTACTGGGGAAGGAGGGTAACTGAGGGTCCGTGTGTGTGGGGGCACGTGTTGATCTGCACAAGTGGCCTCAAGATGGTGAGGGCTGAGGAGGCAGTCTCCAGAGGAGATGAGGCCAGATGTATATGTGAGAATGGGTGGTGATGTCCCTTGAGCTGGCAGTGAGTGAGATGCCAGTGAATGTGTGCTGAGCCTGAGTGTGTGAGTTTAATGTGATGAGTTGGTTGCCATACCCTGGCTGCACGGATGAGATCATTCATCCTCTATCTGCATTGGATGGCCAATCTCTACTGTGCAGCATTGGCACTGATCACCACTGCCATCGCCCACCAAGCCGGAGTGTTGCTGCCCCTCCAGCCGCCAGAACGGGGGTAGAGAACATCACAGTGGGCCTGCACAGCATCCAAAAGGCGCTGGAGAGCTGCAGTCTTCTTGCCTTTTGGGGCCATGTCTTCTTTGCAGCAGCTCTGGGCTGGAAGCACTGAGCGCGGCTGTACTGTAAATGTGGTGCCTGGCGTGATGAAGCGGTGAGGTGACGGCGTGACAGGTGAATTGGAGCCCACCCACCATGGAAACGGTGTTTATCCTGGGATTGCATAAATAATGTGGTGGGTTCGGGATGATACAGCGTGAAAGCCCACCATCGCACCCGGCGGGTGAAACATTGTTCTAACCGCCTGCTACACACTGGGTGCAAATCTGGGATGATTCCGCCCTTCGATTTGGATCTTCCTCTGTTTGTAGCTACTTATCCATTCTATTCTTACCTGCCTCTGCTGCAGCATTGGAATTCTTTCCAGGGAATTCCACTCTGCTCTGTAACCTTCCTTCAGGATGATTTTTTTTCCTTCCTTGACAGTCATCGAGACTGTAAACTGCAAGAACAGTTTCTCTGCCCTCAGCTTTTTCTTCGACTTTGCCTACTCCTGCTCCTTGTGTTCTTATGTTCTTATAGGTTATGGGGAGAGGGCGGGAAATTGGAGTTGAGGCCGAAATGAGATCAGCCACGATCGTATTGAATGGCGGGGCAGGCTCGAGGGGCTGAATTGCCTACTCCTGCTCCTAGTTCTTATATTCTGTTCTTATGTTGATACTGTCTTGCTTACGGACAGTTGTCACCTGACCACGTCATTTGCTGATCTTTTTCTGCATTTCTACTCTCAGTGGTTTCCTGAGGCATTTTCTCTCACACCTAGAATACAGCTCTTGTTATTATTGCCCAGGTTTCAAGTTTGTACGGTAGATTGGGGACCACACTTGGGGAAGAATTTTACAGTTGGCGAGCGGGGTCAGGGCGGGTGTCCCAATGTCACTGTGCGTCATTTAGATCGTCAGTTCGGCGGGCGTACAGCCACATCAGCTGCGCGCCCGCCGAACTGTCAAAGGCCTATTAAGGCCATTAAGAAAGTAATTAAAGCTTTAAGAATGCTGTCCAACCAACCTTAAGCTTTGTGGGCAGGCGAAGAACCCAGGCGACCTTTGCATTTTTCACGAAGCCTCATCTATGGGCAGGATAGGGTTTCATGAAAGGTTTATAAATTGAATAAAAAGTTTTGAAAAAAATGAATGGACATGTCCCAGCTCATGTGACAGTTTCACATGAGGGGACATGTCCTTAAAAGCTTTTTTTCCCTTTGTTCAGAACTTAAACTAATCTCCCCAAGACACCTCCGTGCCTCAGGGAGATTTCTGCGCTCTTCCCCGCTCATGCGCGTAAGAGCACAGGCCCCGACTAAAGGAATCTACCCCCCTCCTGCCCGCACAGGGAACGCACAGCACTTCCGGGTGTGCGTCAAGCAGGGTGGGCCTTAATTGGCCCGCCCACGTAAAATGGCAGCACGCACCAGATCAGGGGCACCAATCGGGTTCACGCTCGCTCCTGCCCGCCCCCGCACAACCCCTCTGACGGGGGGAATATTCAGCCCTTGTGGTAGAGATTTTCAGTCAATATTGGGATTATTTGCTCATGCCTTCGTCAACTTTCTAAAGGTTTTGTCTAGTTATAGTTGTCTCTGTATGGGAAGAGCTTTAAGTTCTTCCTTCTCTGCTTCAAGATGTTGCTTGTGGCTATTTCAGCTCCAATATTTGGAGTTTTGTTGGCCCATATCCCCAGAGAGCTTTCAGGGTCAAATTAACTCGAATTTCCTTACACAACAGAGCAGCAGATTTATATTTATTCAGTGTCTTTGAAGTAATAAGACATCCCAAGGCTCTGCACAGGAGCAGTATAAAAGGCAGTTTGACACCAAGCCACTGCATTGGCAATGTGCCCTGGCAGTATAAAAGGCTTTCTCAGGCTTGTTCCTAGAGTTGCCGTTGCCAGGAGGCAGCTTTTGGTGTCTTGAAGCCCTATCATGAAACGGTCTAAATGCCTCCATCTGCTTACTATTGCTGTTCCATTCAGTCCGGTGACTCTGAGCATGGCTACGGCTGAGATTCTCTTCCAGGGATGGGTGCAATCTGGCAGGAAGAGGGATTAAAAGCAGCCAGTTACAATCTATCGAGGCCTTTGGTGAGCCAAGGGCTCCAATTCTACCTCTCCTTCCTGGAATGATTTGTCTGCCTCCACTGTGCTCTCAAAGGATGCTGGAGCTGAATCTGTCAAAGGGCAAACAAATGGAAGATCCAGCACCTCAACAACAACAACTTCTATTTATATAGCACCTTCAAATATCCCGAGGTGTTTCACAGGAGCCTTATTCAACCAAGTATGACACTGAGCCACAAGAGATAATGAGTCAGATGACAAAGAGGAAGGTTTTAATGAGCATCTTCATGGAGGAAAGCAAGGGAGAGAGGCGGAGAGGTTTAGGGAGGGAAATCCAGAGATTGGGGCCTAGGTAACTCGAGGCAGGGTCACTAATGGTCCAAGATGACTGTGTCCTCTTCCCAACAGCTTCCCCCTCCCAAAAAATCACTTAACAATAAATCCCTAAAACTTCAATCACATAAATTAAAAGTAATCAAAACAAGGCAGAATATAAAAGAAATTGGATGAAGTACAAAGGAAATATTGAATGTGCTAAATCTGAATAAATTGCCATGGAACAAAATAAATTCCAATTCTTTTATGTGTAAGCAATGTGCAATGAATGAAGTATCATTCTGGCATTTAAGGCAGACATAGCATGGAACTTCATCAAATAAATGTATATTGTATATTAAACACAAACAAGATTCCAGTCTGTAACTCACTCCCAGGTATCCATTATTCTTTATATAAACCATCTGAACCCTTTGATTAGATTCTGGTCTGTAACTCACTCCTAGGTATCCGTTATTCTATATATAAACCATCTGAACCCCTCAGATTCCAGTCTGTAACTCACTCCCAGGTATCCATTATTCTATATGTAAACCATCTGAACCCTTCGATTAGATTCCAGTCTATAACTCACTTCCAGGTATCTGTTATTCTAGATATAAACCATCTGAGCCCCTCAATTAGATTCCAGCAGTCTGTAACTCACTCCCAGGTATTTGTTATTCTATATATAATTCATCCGAACCCCTCGATTAGATTTCAGTCTGTAAATCACTGCCAGGTATCCAAACAAAAGGTACCATCTGAACCCCTCACTTACATTGCAGCCTGAGTCATTTCTGGGTATGAAATATTATGTTGAATCAAGCAATTTCCAGTGCCCATTAATTTATGTCTTAACTATTGAAACTCCTCATTGTGAGAGCTCCCAGGTGTCCAGTATTCTCTTTAAAATCCACAATGAACTGAGCAGGTTTTGGTAACTGCTTATGTCTTGGGCCCACATTTTCAAAATCTGATGTGCACATCTCGGTCTTAGTGATGCTTGTCTGTCCAAATATTTGCTTTAAGAATCACAAGCCATGCAACATTGGCCCAATTCCAATGGTAGCTTGTTTTGAAGCCTTTCTGACTGAATCTCAACAAAGGCGAACAGACCCATTTGCTGAAACTCAAACCACAATCAGAATCAGGTTCATTAAATATTCCACCTGAATTAAGATCCAAGGCCGGGAATACTTTTCAAATTCTCAGAATTTACAATATCTGAGCAGTTCCTCTTCTGATTTAGTTATCACTGATAGACCATTTTAGAAATAAAGCTCAATCTTGTTTTACCCAAGGAATTCATGGTGCCTCCACTTGCAGCAAAACACTGTCATTTGTTGGTTCGTGACCCTGTTTACATTGCACCTAATTTATAAAACACCGTACTCAGTGCAAAACGTGCTGGGGATGTGGTTGTTGAGTTGAAGTTAATTATTTCCTTCTAATCCCATTGTTAATTGATGATTTCCCATCCCAAGAATTCTTTCCTTGGTGACACCTCTCCGCTGTGAGTCTTTTCCCATGGTCCTCATTAAACCTGAACATGGAAATATTCCCAATATTTTGGCTCAGAAAACACTCATTAGGGACAAGCTGCAGTTTCAAATTTTAGCTGATTGGAGTTTTGAAAGGGGCACAAGTTTCAAACAGGCAGTATTCCCTTATCACCTTCCTGTCAGTTCCTGATGACTTTAGGTTAACAAATTGAAATAATTGCTTCCTTGTTTTCTTTAAATATAAAAACACAATTAGAAGAACATTTGCCAGTAGGTTAAGAGTTTTCAGATGTTATCCTTTCAGAAGGACGACAATTGTGCAGAAAATTGATCTAACCTTGATTTAAATGTTAGGAAGAAGGTTTGAGCTTGAGAAGGGGGCTGTGTCTTCTGCAAGCATGGGAATCGTCTTGTCCATGAGCCAGGAACTGAACGAGAGAATGTTTATAGAATGCTCATTAAGGAAGAGGATTGAAGATAAGAGAATTTGGTTGTTCTGCATATACCGATAGATAAAGGGAAAATGCCATGTCAGATCACGTTGGCCAATGACTGGGAGCGGGCTTCCTTGGACAGTGAGAGACCACAGACTTAAGGGAAGGTTTCCCAAAAATTGCCAGCATTGCATTTGAATGACACCACCGAGCCTCCTGCAGGGGATAAAACATCAGCGCTTGAGCATCTGTCCATAGCAGTCCACATTGTTTCTGGTCGGGGAGAGGAGACAAATCCAAGTGCTCAGAATGAATTGCTTGTCGCTGCAGCTCCTGACTTGCCTCTGCGCCCTGCTGCCCTTCACAGCCAGCAGTCCAATCGACAACAGGGCAGACATAACTGAAGAGGAGAGCAGGTATCTTGTGGAAGATCATGTTCAGGAGGACGATTTCAACACCCTGCTGACGAATATGAAGGGAGACTTTCTGAAAACTCTCAACTTGTCCGGAAACCTGGACCTGGACGCATCGAAAATGGAACCACCCGAGTACATGATCGAGCTGTACAACAGGTTTGCAAACGACAGGACCTCCATGCCTTCCTCCAACATTGTGAGGAGCTTCAAGAACGAAGGTGGGTGAACTCAGGCTGTAGCTGGTGCTGTCCACCTGTCCCAGCGACGAGGGCAAGTCTCAGCTGGACAACTGCCCCTCCACCTCAGCTCTTGTCTTGTTCCTCAAAAGGAAAACTGGGGCAGGGGGTTTGAGGTGGGATCATTGTTCCAAGGCTGGTGGAGGGGGGCTGCTCCGTCCGGCGTCAGCTCCCCCAAACTTCCCTCAGTCTCTGATTCTAACAGTGACAACCAATTCCAGGCAGAAGCCGGGGAGGGGCTGGGAGGGTTGCCTGTTGTCATCTGAACCTCCAGCTGACAGCCAGACCAAAAAGGATCGCGTTTGGGGACAAACAATCTTTGCTGAGGGAGAGAGAGAAACAAAAAACCCGTGCACAAGAGCTGCCAATGACTTTTCAGTTCATGCTGTGCGGCTCTCACACTCACGGTGCCTTTTCCTGTAACATTCAGGCGGCCAGGGTTGAATAGAGCATTGCCATTGCCCCTTTAGAGCGCCTGGATACTCTTTCGAGTTATCAACAGTCACAGATTGCAACTCTTTTGAGTACAATCACAGTTCTTGGTTTTCCGGGAGTGGGACATGAACCCACAACCCTCTGATTCAAAGGCGAGGGTGCTAGGAACTGAGCACTGGGACTGGAGAGCATCCCGAGCAGCGATTGTACCAGACTGTCAAAGGGCGCTGGGTGTGGGAGAGATGTGCTTTCTTAACTCCTGCTCCCCCCACCTCCGCACTTTCCCATGGAAAAAGGCTCCACTGAAATAGGAAAACGAGCAGGAACCGTTGAAACGGTAGCTGAGGCAAGAGTTAGCAAGTAAAGGTCGCAGGCGCTCGGAATCGTGTCCCGCCCCCACTCAATCCCTTTCTGGATACAGGGAAAATTCAGCGAAGGACAGAGTTTACATTTCCCTTACCTTGGTCAAGTCAACGTTCGCATTTCCATTTTTTTTTCCCTCTCTCAGCAAAGATTCCCATTCCATTCGGGGAGAGTCGAATAAAGTCACAATGCATTAGCGGTTCCCTGTGGGACAGTGGTGGAGGTGGCCTTCTGCCACCTCCAGCAACCCCAATGAATCCGCCCCCACCAGCCACCTCCCTACTCCCCTAGACTCTATATCTCATGTCCATCCTTTAGTGAGGATTTACCATCCTTCTGACACATCTTTGACGGGTCTGCTGCACTGAGTAATATCAGCGATTTCTGTCGACTTAATGTTCACCTTGTATTTTGATTGAGTCAGCCGAGGGAAAAGAAGCCAGCAAACAGGCTGCTGGCGTTGTAACCAACATCAATCCAGTCAATGTAATGTTCACAGGACTGAGGAGGGACAAAAGTTGCTTTTGCTCCCAATCCTGTTCAGGGCTAGCACTGAACTAGGGAAATAATGAGATTGATGTTCAATAGGTACTGTCCCATTCTGGGATGGCGCAGCGACAAGCAACCACTCATATCAATGGGATTCCACTTGATTTTAACCCAAGTCCATTTTAAAATTCCTTATCCCTTTTCACTCCTTCCCCTCACCCTCCTCCAGTCCTACAACCCTCTGAGATCTCTACCCTCCTCCTGTTCTGGCCCCTGCAGCAAAGCCCAGCCTCCCTCATTGTAATCAGCCCTTAGCTCTGGAACCAACCCCCTATTTTAACATTTCTGCCTCTCCCTTACCCTCAAGGATACTCTTTTAAAATCTCCCTTTTTCACCAAACTTTTGCAGCCCTAATACCTCACTTTAAGGTGGGTGTCATTTTTGCTTTCCCAAAACCTCTATGAAGCACCATGTTAAGTACAACAGCAGGCTTTGCCTGTCCAATACAATACAACACTCACAAAGATCCATGCAGAGGATGATGGCCATTTAGCCCATTCCTCCCAAGTAAACAACAGTATCCAATGCAGCATTGAAGTTAAATTCTACCCTATCATTATCACCAGTCTCTGCATTGGGAATGTTTCCTGACACTTGCCGAACCCAAATTTCAGTGGCCCAATCAGTGTGCGTGATTGTGTTACAGAGATAGCAGTGATTACAGACTGCAGGTGAACTGATCTTCCTCCAAATATCAAACTGGGCACAATCATCAGATATACAGCATGCATACTGAGCTTACTGAAGGGATAAGAGGAGGAATCAATCACATCCTTGAGCTTGAGGTTCAATCTGAAGTCAAGTTCAAATCTCAGGTTTGTGGCACAAATGTTGGCTAACTACTTCTGTGTTTTGCAGACATTTCAGTTTCCAACCAAACTAACGGTGTGAGGATCCATTCTCTCCTCTTCAACGTGTCAGTGCCTCGCCATGAAGAAATCACCATGGCTGAACTTCGACTGTACACCTTGGTAGATACGGACAGAAGAATGTATGAGGGAGTGGACAGGAAAGTCACCATCTATGAAGTGACTGAGCAGCAAGATGAAGAGAAAGAAGAACACTCTGGTCTAGTCAAATTAGCAAAAAGACACATTGTTGGCAAAGACAGCGGCTGGGAGACCTTTGATGTGACAGAAGCCATCCTGAGATGGTCAAAATCTGAGTGGACCACGCATAGACTTCAAGTACACATTGAAAACATGGAAGACAAAAAGCATGAAAATGGAAATCTTGACATAGACATGAAACCAGAGACTAAACACATGCCTTTGCTAATAGTCTTCTCTGATGATCGAAACAGCATGAAGAAAGAAGCTATTGAAGAGTTGGAGCAGATGATTGACCATGAGCAAGATGTGACCTTTAAGAACTTGGACGCTGGAAATGTTGGCATCAACTTGAATGAAGAAACCTTGCTGCAAAGGCGGTCAAACATGCTCTATGACACCTCTTCAAGGATCAGAAGGAATGCCAAGATGAGTGCCTGTAAAAGGAGTCCCCTTTATGTCGAATTTAAGGAGATCAAGTGGGATTCTTGGATCATAGCCCCAAAAGGATATGAAGCATATGAGTGCAAAGGCTCCTGTAACTACCCACTGACTGAGCAAGTTACCCCAACCAAGCACGCGATTGTTCAGACTTTGGTCAACCTCCACAACCCCAACATGGCAGCCAAAGCTTGCTGTGTCCCTACCAAACTGGACCCCATCTCCATCCTCTATTTGGATGATGCAGGTGTGGTCACATATAAGTTCAAGTATGAAGGTATGGTAGTGGCAGAATGTGGCTGCAGATAGTACAGAAGTATGATTAGAAAATAACTCTAATATATATTCATGTCAAAGTATTTAATGACTCTGTTTGTAAATGTGTACATTTTTTATCTGCCTATTTAAGATGCTTATTTAAGGATCTGTGTACAGCTAAATTCTAGATTTATAATGGACTGTGTGTTTATTGTTTTAATTGCTGGAGAAGCAGCATTGTTTATAAGGTCACAGAAACCAGCTCCAATGGGAATTCTTAATATGGTCCAGCAAGTTTCACAGACAATTACAAAGAAGCAGGAAGAATATTGAGGAACATACTCCTTTTCTTCGAATCATACAAATTGCAGCATTGAAAAAGGTGACTTGGACCTTTGTACCTGTGCTCCACATTGGAGTCATTTCCTCAAATTTTAAATGTCTGCACTTTTCCCAACACCCTTGAATATTTTTCAAATGTTAAATGAATTGTTAAGTGTCCTCACATTTCAACAGTGTTCTGTGTTTTGATAGTCCTTTACATGCAAACCAAATTGTCTAAACCTCTCTTCCTATTTCTCAGCAAATGCATAGCTGAATTATTGCGCATGCTACCGCTTTGTCATTGTCCCTGGTTCCAAGCTTCATGAAAGATGAGGCAAGTTACCTTGCAATCACATATGGTTGGAACCTGTATTCATTCGAAGGCGATGTAAAACTGCTGGAGAAAGAATCACTGGCTATTTCAATGTGGCAATGTGGCTGCACTATCTCCTGTTGGGTTGCTTCAAGTTGGCTTTTAGATTTGAAGTCACAAATTGTAACGGAACTCAGTCAGCCTTTTAAGTCTGCTACCTCGTAGTATTGCTCTTAGCTACATTCAGTTAGTACAAACACATTAAAACCTACATACATGCATCACTTCAGGCCAGCTTTTTCAATGTACAAACATATGACCAGAGAGATAACAACAACACTTTGTATTTATGTAGCGCCTTCTTTAAGACAGTAAAACATCTCAGAAGTGTTTCACAAAAGTGTAACTTGGATAGAAATTGACACCGAGTGAAAAAAGACGACTTTTGGACTTGTGACCAAAATCTTTGTCAAAGACCTGGAATTCAAACGGCATCTAAAAGGAGGACTGAGAAATGTCAGGGAGGGAATTCTAAAGCTTGGGGGCTGAGATAGCTGAAGGCACAGCTGTCAATGCTGGAGCGAAAGGACCCACATCAGTCAGAGTTGGAGGAATACAGAGTGTGCGTACAACTATAAGGCTAGAAGAAGAGACTCGTGAGGTGCAAAGCCATGGAGGGATTTGAACACGAAGATGGGAATTTTCAAATTAAAGTGTTGATGGGGCAGGAATCAATGTAGGTCAGTGAGCATGGCTGATGAGTGAACAGGACTTGGTGTGTGTTTTCAATGAGCTCAAGTTTACGGAGAGTGGAAGGTGGCAGGAGTATGAGAGCAGGCAGGAGTAGAGCCAGGCAGGCGGTCTTTGTGATGGATCAGAAGCTCAGGACAAGGTCAAATAGCACGTCAAGGCTGCTGAACAATCTGGTTCATCCTGGGATAGTGGCCAGAAAGAGATTTAGAGTTTTTTTACAAGTATCAAAACAATAGCTTCAATTGTCCCAATGTTTAATTGGAGGAGATCTTTGTCTCATCCTGGACTGGAGGTCAGTCTCACAGTGTAATAACAATGATGAGGTAGAACTGGGTGTTGTAAGTCACCGCACCTGTAGAGAGTGACCTTGTGATGTGACCGAGGAGCAGCATGTAGATGGGACGTAGGACTGGGCAAGGTAGATCTTTGAGAGAGAGATCCCTTCCTGATAATAAAACATCTGAAGTCTAAAACAATAATGATCATACATAAAATTAAAACAGAAAATGCTGGAAAACTCAGCAGATCAGGCAGCATCTGTGGAGAGAGAAACTGAGTCAATGTTTCGAGTCTAATATGACTTCTTCAGAACTTATATGTCAGAATAATGATCATATGTTCTAAGTAACTGAAATTATTACTCATTTCAAAGTAAGTCAAACTAATCTCTTCTGTGTCCTGTTTATGAGGACGTTCTAATCTCTTTCCTTCAAATTTAAAAACGAGCACGCATTTGTAAGTGAATATGACTCCCTGCGTGAGTTTCTGTGGCCTTAATAGTGTTTTTTTGTATATATATTTGTAAAGGTAAGATGCCTTTGAATGTAAATCCATGCGCAGATTACTCTTTATTAAACAAAGAGGTATTGTTTTGATTCTTAAAGGATAGCTTCACCATTCTTGAACTAGCTTCAGGAGATGGTGAGATTCTGGTCAGGCATATTCCTTGCAAAGAGAGACTCTCACCAACAGTGTCGCTTTAAAAGTAACAAGGTGAATGAAACTTTTTCATGGAATGTATTTCATTCCATATGAGAAAAAGAACTGTTTCTGCAAGTGTTATCATTCTATCTGGGCCCTGGCTTGAAGGAATAATGAGCAAAATGGGGAGCAGTCATATTTGCCTGGACACTGTTATCAGCTGAGTCCCTGAGTTAAGCGGGCTCCCCGTGACTCCATCAAGCCAGTTGATGCCACTACCATTCATTGTTTAAACTTTTAAAATGATTTCACTTTTGAAAACCTTTCAAAATGGGCTTTGATTATTTTTTGCAAAGCACGACAATGGTGATCCTCCCTTGTAAAAAGTGATTATATTGGTCTCTCTGAATTGTTGTGCACAGTTTGTGTCTTTGGTTCGAGCCACTTGGCTCTGCACAAAGCATCCTGTTTTTCCCCTTTGCTGAATCCTCCTTCTCCCCTGTGAAATGAGGAATCTATACTTTGTCTCTTTCCTCCACCAACTAATTGTCCATTTCATGCATGAATGTCACATCTCAAGCCAGAATAATGTTTGAATTCCACGTTTATCTGAAAGAACGATGATAATTGAATTTTTACTGTGTTTTTAAAGATTCAATTTGTCTGTACAATCAGAAACTGTTGGGCTTCATCCAAACTGGTCATTGCTATAAAGGTATTTGTCATTTTTTGTTAAGTCTGCTATTTCCTTGCTAATCAAACTTGTGTGAAAAAAAAGCTGTGGTCACACATAAGTGACACTGCCTGTGTGCCTCCAATCTTGAACGTTGGTTCTCATCTCATTGGAATATCAGATTAGTGGGCTATTCTTGAATGGGGAAAACAAGAAAAGGAATGCAAACAGATCGCGCATTATGATAATTTAAATCCACCCTGACCCAAAAAAAGCCATTGTGTCATTGGAAGCACGTGCTGTGTGACTTCCCCTTCCTTCCAAGGGATGTCAATGGGCTGCTTTCATCAAGTTACATCATTTCCCTTTCTCCAAGTTGAGAAGTTTGCATTGGATGGCCACATTTAAACCCACCCACTGCTCCCCTGACAACAGGACAGTCTTCAGTGTGACCCAGAGTCATTGATCATGCTAAGTTTAGTGCAGCTTCAGATGGTTGCTGTGCTAATTGTTATTATTATTCTGGTTATTATGAGAGTCTAGAACCAGGGAACCCAGTTTCAAAATAAAGGGGAAGCCACTTAGGATCGAGATGAGGAGAAGTGTTTTTACTCAGAAGGTTGTAAATCTTTGGAATTCTCTACCCCAGAGGGCTGTGGATGACCAGTCACTGAGTATGTTTAAAACAGAGATTGACAGATTTCTAAATACCAATGACATAAGGGAATATGGGGATAGTGTTGGAAAAAGGCATTGAAGTGGATGACTAGCCATGATCATATTGAATGGTGCAGCAGACTCAATGGGCTGAATGGCCTACTCCTGCTCCTATTTCCTTTGATTATTTAATTCATCTTGGATATCTTGCATTTGAACCTTGTTTGTCCACCTGTTTCTGAACTGTCCCTTCAGCCAGTTTTCAATGCCTTCTGTCCTGTCACATGCTCTTCCTGAACACTGCCAATGTGGTAGCTATAAAGCCCAAGATAAGAAGGCGTGAGAGCTGAGAAACATTGGACCCTGTCACTTTATTTATACTGAGCTGCAAAGTTGTCAGATTCTTGGAGAAGTGTGACTGACGTGAACGCTGCTGGTCCCAACTGTACTGACTCTCAACAGTTTTACACATGTAGGGTAAAGCTATCTCCCCTGGGTGATAAGAAAGCAGCTTCTGAAGAACGCCATTGCACAATTTGTGTGAGATGGCCTGAAGCACTTCGTTGAATATCAGCCCAAAGTAATCCCAGCTATGTGTACTCGAAACATTGGCATTCTGCACTATTTTTATTGGATGCTGCAATTCACCAGTGTAATATTGGTCAAAAACACTCTGAGTAAAGATCTATTTCTTTTCGTGTTGATTTTAAAACTAAAACCTCGGTGTTTTTAAATTGCTAAAATATATCTCCTATGAATTTGGATCATTAGCATAAAGGTTTCCAGTTCACAGTTGAAAATGGTGCAACCTCAGTTTCGACAGTCACCCAGATTTTGGAGCAATTTATTTATTCTATACTTTCCTTTTTGGTGCACTCCCCCATAAGCTGCAATCATGGGCAGAATTTTACGGCCCCTCCCACCGGTGGGATCTTCCGGTCTCGCCAAAGTCAATGGACTTTTGAACGGCTCATCACACTTTCTGGCCTCACCCCCGACCCCCCCACTCCCGTAAAATTCCATCCCATAAGAAATGGTGAAGCCTATGTCAGACTTCAAAAGAGACTTTGTGCTCGGTTTTTGCAATTGAGTGGAACCTTGGAATTTTGGCTTGCAAAAGCTCCTTGTGTTGGTAAATTTTGCAAGGGGTGAGATTCATGGGGTCAGTGCTGCAGGGGGTGAGATTCATGGGGTCAGTGCTGCAGGGGGTGAGTTCATGGGATCAGTGCTGCAGGGGGTGAGATTCATGGGGTTAGTGCTGCAGGGGGTGAGATTCACGGGGTTAGTGCTGCAGGGGGTGAAATTGTCACAGTGAAACTGATTTGTGGGCACATTCAATCAGCTGGTGTTACCAACGGACAGATATTCAACAGGTTCAACCCCAGTTAGGTTTGTGTACCATAGGATATCATATGGATGGGTTAAGCCCAACAGTAATTTCTATCCTGTCCTTATTTCGTCAGTCTGCTACAGATGGTCAGCCAGCAGACTGTGTGAGGAAAGGCCTGTTTATAAAACATCATATATTTATTGAGTTCTTTTTTATTTTTGAGACTTGTTTAAATATCAGCTGTAAGTTATTAAATGTAAATTGATTTATTTGGAATGAATTATCAAAGATGTAAGATGAGAGATCTTTATTCTGGATATAAGTAACAGCATTAACTGTCTGATGTGCACTGTTTTGATATAAAATCTGTTTTAAAAGAAAAGAAAACGTTTGCTGTGTCCCTTTCTGAAGCAATTATTTAACGTGAGTCACAGTCTGTAAACCGCTGCTGAGTTGCTTTTCCTGTACAAAAGAATTGAGAAGGCATCTTTACAAATACTATGTAAATAAAAACACTATTGATTCAACACTGAGGAGTGTTACCCCACAACCCCTCAATGAAGCTTTGGACCTCCCCTGCCCTGACCTTCCTGTCATTGCCCCATCCCTGATGCCACCATCAGCAGGCTTCCCCTTTTCCAATTGCGGGTGGAGTTGCTGGACTGCTGCCTTTTCCTGCGCCCTGACACAGCTTCCCCCTCTCATCTGGCTCTGGAATACTGGGCTGAATTTTAAAGTGTAGGACTGGTTACGGTGGGGTGTGCGGTGGGGTGTGTGTGGGGGGGCGGTTGTGGGGACAGGGGTGATCCTGTTAAAACCAGAGGACCTAACAGCGTGCCAATAATCTGGCTTCAACTCGCTAATTCCCGCATGTAACTGTAGTGCGGGAGCTCGGTTATTTTGTCACTCAGTTACATGGATGTTAACATGGCTTTTGCAATTTAACTGTGGACCTGCAGCTTCCCAGGCTATATGCAACTTGCCAGTGAAAACGAGATGAGAACACAGCAGCAATTGAGGGGGCAGAAGACAAGAGGGAAACTTGCCATTCAGTGCTGAAGCCTCCCAGCTACACTCTTGCTGTTTGTGTGAAAGGCTTTTGTTCATAAGGCTTCGGCGAAGAAGCTGCTTTGACAATTTTGGAGGCTGTACCTGTCATGCAGTGTATAAAGGCAGAGAATCAACACCCTGGACATCTGAACACCAGTGCCTCATGTCTGTTAATGGTGTGCTAATTATATTGTCAAGATATGCGGAAGGACATTTGAGCACTTATAAAGAGAGACTGCTGGGACACGGGGTTGGTAGGTAGGAAGCGGACATTTGTGAAGCTGCATTCTGTGAATAAACCTATTATCAAGAAAAGTATTCATGTCTAGTTTCATATTTCACCAACTGGCTTAAGATAGGATTAACAATGTCAGGTGTTGGTGGGTGAAATAAGACCTGCTGCCAACTGAACCAAGTGGCTATGCTTTTTCAGCGGCTGCCAGAGTCACCACCATCCTCAATGTTAACAGGATCCAAGTTGGTTGGTGAAGCTGAAACCAAGACACAGCTTTTCTTTATTGAGAGAGTTTATTGATTTGTTCAATCTGACAGCTCTCCTTCCACTCAACCCAATGTCCCAGCTGTCACCTATTTAGATGCGCTCAAAGACAATTAATACCCCTCACCTGTTTCTCTTAAACTTAACAATGTAATTGACAAGACATTAACATGCAACTTCCTTGCCTCTGGACCTTTCCAGGGATCTGCTGGAGACATGTGCAGGATCTCAGTTGGTGGTCCACAAATGCACAATCTAGGTCACTGATGTCTTGTGTGGCAGTGCAGCCATTTAAGTCAACTTTTACACCAATGATGTCAGCCAGGATAAGTAGACACTTAGGTACAGAGACTCCACTGATGATCCTCTGAGAGGAGGTGGAATGTGATGTGGCAAAGATCTCAGCTGCAGTGCACCTTGCTGCCTGGGAATCCCACATTGTGTGAATTTGGCCTGTGCTCCACCAGTCCACCATTGGATTTGTGAGGTGCCAGGTGAAAACTCCACCATTTGCATAACTGGTCCCACCAAAGTTTGAGTATCTTGGCTGGTGCATGAGTCCTGATGACGATGTACCCTCCATAAGAAGTCACAGTCATTACTGTCTTCCTGCACCATCTCCTGCTGGAGAATAAAAACTGTCAAAATAAGTGTTTTAAGTGATCATTGTACATGTGACTATATTTCATTGGCACTCATCAACATGAGTGAGTTTTGTCTGATTCCATCCTGTTCCCATGTCGCTGAGAGGACTTCACTCCCATTCCCAAATGGACAAGCATACTGAGACTCCACTCATATCCTACTCTTCCTCCTCTGTAGCTGTTAGTTTCCAGGTTACTGGATGCTAACTCTGGATCTATGCCTCTTCCTCGTGCTCTGTGCTGGGTAGACAGACGGAGCTATGAGTAAGCGTATAATATGAATATTCCACTATCAGTAACATTTCCTGCCCTGCTTAGGTCATTAAACTGCTATCTGCATTGAATCCATGACCATGACACCACACTCTTGCTCCTGATTTGATGGGAAACCTCCAACCATGCCTTCTTAGCTTCACTGGTAGGTTTCTTGCTTCTGTCAGCAGTGAACAGTATCCACCTGCAGCTCCTTACAGCCCCAGTTTCAAATCCAGGGACGTATCAGTAAAATTAGGTACAGCTTTTGAATGTCCAGATATTATGTTGCCCACTGCTCCCAACTCCAAACTTCATCAATTTCATATGGGCCTTGACCTCTTTTCAATCTTGGAATTGAAATCGACTCAAATGGGTCATCATCACTCCTGCTCATGCTCATTGGTCAAGACACCTGGAAAAGTGCTAAGGCAGTGGTTGGGTTGAAAGGTTGCTTTGGATTGGGTTAACCAGCAGAATCAAGACACTTACCTTTTGGTTTTCCCATGTGCTTCTGGATCCTCACACTCCCAATGCATCACAAACTTAAATCCAAGCCATTGTCTCTCCAGCGCTGTGGTGTAGTTCATCACTGTGTCATGTTTCAGTTGAATTGCTAATGCTCACCAGTTTGTCTGGAAGCTTTCCCAACAGTCTGGGCAACACTATTGACATTGGCCAAGCCACCTCGTTTGCTACTTGTGTTGGCAAGAGGATGGGGGTAGGGTGAGAAAGTCACCAATTATTTGTGTGCTAACTTGGGAAATGCAATTGCACATTTGTGGCGAGCTATTTTTAACTCAAACCCTAATTTTCCTTCTGAATTAATGCTTGACATCATCAAACAGCAAATGAAAGGGAAATTTGGAGATACTAAGTCAATAAACATTTGACAGCATGTCTCTTTGAAGGGGCTTCATAAATACACACAGGTCAGTGTAATACTGTCATGTAAATCAAATTCTCCCGTGACTCCCCTATCAAATATCACTGAGACCACATAGGGGAAAGAATTCAGTAGTCTCTCCAGTTAGCACAAGGAGGTTCCCTCTATCAAACTGCAGCCGATACTCCGAGGCTCAGAAACAAGCCGCTTCGCAGAAACTGGGAGTAGGAGCAACACCACAGTAGATCCCCATGTTATTGATAATATAGTCAAAGATTATAAGTGTAAGGAAGGGCACAGTTTGACTGTCCAATGTGAGTCTGCGTTCATGTGCATTCTTGTGTCCTGCTGTGTCCAGGTACATTCTGCTGTGCTCTGGTGTAACTGGTGCTCAGCAGCCTTGAACAAAGAGGCAGGGCAGAAATTTGGGGGTGCGGTTGTGGGGTGGGGGGTGCGGGATGTGGCGTTGTTAATTGGGAAAAAGAAAAGAGCTCTTTCGTCAAATTTATAATGCAGTTGCTACCACTAATTCAGACTGAAGTGAAACCTGGCAGAATTAAACTTAACAAAAGATCTCTTGAGATGGCCACGCCCCAAGAAGGGAAATAAACTGCATGAAGTAAATATTTTGCTTGTAGTCAGTGTTCCTACAGTAGGGTTAAAGTTCACACAGTGCAGCAGTAAAAACACAAGATCCAGTCTTTTCAAATGCTCTTAGACTTGCTGAGAATCTGTCTGTTTGGATGAGGAGAGTGTTTGGATCTGACACAAACACGAGAGTAAATAAAAGTTCTATAATTGGATGTAAACTGAGCTGGGCTGTGGTGTGTGTCCCCCCCCCTCCACCCCCCACCCCCCCCCCTCCCCCCCCCCACCCACCCACCCCCCCCAACTGTCCCCCAAGCTCCCGATATAATGTGAGGTTTGTTTAAGGTCAGCATCTGTTTTCATGTTATGACGTTGCCCATTCCTCTTGACACTGTACATGTTCAGCAGTTATCTGTCTGTTGAAGGGTGTTTCGTTCACTCATTTGCACACTGGGCAGAAAGTTTCTAGCTTCCACAGTGGAGGCTATTTCTCAACGGCATCGCCATATTCACCAGCAACCAGGTGCCTGAGACTCAGGGTGTGCTTCTAATGTATCCTCACATTGATATATATATATCTTAATTTATCCTTACATTGATATGTGCTGCAAAGCAAACCATGTACTGGAGTGAGGGGGAACATCATCCATCCTTTGACCTGGACCAAATTACTCTGTACTCTGTGAAACCCAATGGACATCTTCAAATCCAATTTCAAAAGGCTGCAGGAACATGACCATTTGCTCTCAATGGCTGCAAGGGTCTAAGTGATATTCCAGTTGTACTTGTGTATTTATTGCACTCTCAGACTAACACATGCTCAAAAACTGCAGACAGCCATGATTGAACTAGCTTTATTTACACCTCCCCAACAGTATAGAGAGAGAGAGCAGCAGGGCGAGCAGCTCTACAATACACAATCATACAGAGCTCTATTTAAGCATTCGAAGCTTCGCGTTCAGCCCAGGAAGAATTCATGTTCACCAGAATGAGAGAGGCTAAAAGAGTTCAGTGAGGAGGGATATAAGAACAGGATTGAGGCTGTTCATCCTTTCAATGTGATCTGTGCCCAAACTCCATGTGGCTGCCTTTACGCCATGGTTTACAGGCTCCAGGGCAGAAGATGAAGAGCTGGTCCAACTGATGACTTGGTACAGAGAGAGACCATTTCCTCTGGGGTGGTGGGAAAGTCCAGAATGAGGTTGAGCTGGGCCATTCAGGGGGTGATGTCGGGTAGAAGTTCAAAGGCGAGTGGCAAGCTGGAACTCTCTCCCCATCAAAAATGCTGAGGAGGCTGCCAGTTCATAGTAAATTTCAGAACTGAGCTTGCTCACTTTTGACCAAGACCAGGCATTGAAGAGAATGCAACAAAAAAAGGTAGATGGAGCTAGCAAACAAGCTTTCCGGGAATAAACAATGATCCCCCTGAGACAGGCAATGAGCCGGAAGACACCTGAGCAAACACACAGAACCGTCAATATTCAACGGAATGTGATTTAAGCAGCTTTCCAGTATACAGTAAAAAAAAAACCCTAATCCTAAAATAAGCTTCACTTTAGATCGTGAGCACAATTTTCAGCCTATGCATGCAGGAGAAACAACCCATTTTAGAGCAATAGTCTTGATGAATTAGAATGCGAAACGGGGAAGAGAAACTTACTGAGATCGCAACATGGGATCGCTGACTGAGCAGCATCTGATCACAAAGATATACATACTAAAATGAAACCAACTTGGAAGAAAGAAATCTCTGAAAATTTAAAATTCCCGCTAAAGTATTGCAGCAACAAAAGCAGAATCTTATTCCACAGTGACAGGGCACCTTTCCGCTCACTGCTGATGGAGACATTGTAGGCCGCAAAATTCTAGAACCTGTTCAGATTTTCGGGATATGAAAACGATCCATCGTAAAGTTCTAGAAACCGCTCAAATCTCTCGAATATGAAACGGATCTTCTGGAATATTCTAGAAACTGTTCACATTCTCGGAACGTACGGTTATCATTAGAAGCTCCTGGTTGTGGTTGGGGCATAACTCTCACATTGCAGCTGAGGCATTGAATTAGAAACTATTGAAATGAATAAAGGACACAAAAGTGAGATCGAATTGGTGATTTTAATTGTGCTGGTGTTCAATAATATTTATTTCTTTTAGGATGGCATGAATATTCTAAATTCCAGCAAGTGTGAAAGAAGGGTGCAAATGTCTTTTGAAAAAGCATTTTGAGATTTCATTGTTTTAAGTTCCCGCAGATCAATCTTCTGCTATCCGTTAACCATCTGGCACATTCAATCAAATTCCTGTGACTCTGGCTTGGCAGGGAGAAGAGCTACTTAAAAGACTGAAGGATTTTTTTCTGAAATGAGAAATTTTCATCCTTTTGGAATGTACGAACAGGAATTGGCCTTTCAGCCACTTGACCCAGTTTTCCTGATCAGTCAGGCCATGGCTGATCTGTACCCCATTTCCTTTGCTCCAGATTGCTTGATATCCTAATCCAACAAAAATGTGGTTGATCTCGGTCATGAACAACAGCAGCAGGAGTAGGCCATATGGCCACTTGTTCCGTCTTTCAATATCTGATCATGAGCCTCAAGACCATGAGAGGAAACAAAGAGGAGTGGGATACAGGGAGAGATCCATCTCACTTCCCAAGTCTGCAGCTGATTGGTTTAATAGCCCAGTAAAGTGTTTGGGGAGAGGAGATTTGACATAGAACAGCGCTCTGTTTTACTCTTTGTCCTCCCCGGAAAGTGAATCTGAAATGATTCCTTAGAATGCTGAGCGTACTGAACTCAAAGCAAACGGTCACTAGAAGAGAGATACTGTCACTGAAATGGGTGGTGTCTCGTGCAATCAAGCCTATCGGAGCATCTTCTAATCTCACTCAGAGCGCAGTGATCTTGGCATGGGTTCTCATGTACTGTTTACAGCCAAAGATAAAGGAATTAGGGAAATTATACTGGGGAAAGGATTTCCTTGAAGTCATTCAAACTTCCTTTTGTTATCCTCCACGTCACGATTTGTCCTTATACGTGAGAATCTCAGTGTAGGCATTTTTAACTTCTTCATTTCCAAGGGATTGACATAGCTTTCAGGGTTTTTCAAATTTCCAAAGTGTTTCGGAAACACGTAATCAGGTTGATTCAAGTGTGGGGTACTTCCCTGATTCCCAGGGAGAACTTCACTCAGGATGAATGAGCAGTGGAATGGAACTTTGGAATTCTGTTAAAGCACTTGCCACCTCAGAATCTGACAAGTTTAGGCTTTCCAAGCCGGATGTCCAGATCATGCACTGTGAGGAGCACATCTGACACACAAGACAAACAGTACAAAGTCAAATATAGCAACCACTTTATGCTTCACAAAGCAAAATTTGATACAGAGGTTCCAAATGCGATCTCCAGGCAGATAACAAAACGTTTGATCAAAGAGGTAGGCTTTTAGGAGCGCCTTCAAGGAAGAGAGGAAGGCGGAGAGGTTTAGGGAGGGAATTCCAGAGCTTTGGGCCCAAGCAGCTGAAGGCACAGCCACCAATGGTGGAGTGATTTAAAATTGGTATGCTCAAGAGGCCAGAATTAGGGTGGTGCAGTAGGTGTTTCAAGGGGTTTGTGGCTGGAGCAGATTGCAGAGATTGGGTGGGGCATGGCCATGGAGGGATTTATAGTAAAAGGGTCTGGCACATAAAGGATTAACGTGGGCCTGAGTACAGTACCGCCCACACGGTGATGGAGGAGAACATCTGACCCGCCCCAAGGAGAGGTGGACAGAGCCGTGTGTAGGAGCAAGCTTGGTCCTTTACTGTACCTATGTACAGTAGCAGTTAATAAATACTTAATGTTGAATGATCTAAAACTACGCATACCTTAATAAGACCTACCGAACTACATCCAACATCTTACAACAGAAATTAAAAGCAAGGATGAGAATTTTAAAATGAAGGTGTTGTTTGACCTGGGGCCAAGATAGTTCAGCAGCAAGAAAAGGGACTGGAAGCAAGTTCGAATACGGGCAGCATTGTGATTTGCAAAGTAACTTTTTTTTAAAAAAAACATTCTGTATAAAATACATTGTGGCTGGAATAGCTTGATGTAATGTGATAATTTAACAAACAGTAGCTTATTGCATCATTGCACAGTTTTCTACTGCTTCCTTTAACCTGTTGCCATGCCGGCCCTGGCAAATTCCAACTGGTTCACATTTATTTTGAGTACCTGTGTGAACTGGCAAAACCCACAGCTCTGAGCGAGGCTGACAAACCACCTCAAAATGACAGTGTTATATATTGATATATTTGAGTTAGCTCAGAGTAATGAAGAGATGACACTGGTTTCTAAGTGCAGGAACTTTATCTGTAGAGTTTTCCACAATGCTTTAAAATGTCTACCCCACCATTCTTCTGGCAACTTCTGTTTTACTTCTCTCCGAGTCAGCACCCAGGTTTAACCAATCGAGCACAGTGAGCATCAATCGTAAACAGTGTCACACAATCAAACACAGAACAATTTAACACTGCAGAGAGGAGGGAAAGGAAAGTGCCAAAAACCCAGGGACCCTGGAAATAAATGAAACGAGATGTGATGCTCTGCCCTTCCTGATTGCAGTGAACATTTCTCACTTATTCTGTTCAATTTCTTCTTTCCCGGACCTTCATGCATTTTCCTGCCTTCTTTTACCTCTCCTCTCCCACCAGTATGTGTCCGACCCTGACCTAGAGGCGAAATTTGACCTTTAAAGCAGCATGTGAATTGTAGAAGACTTTGCTGAGAAGAAAATCCAAACTAAGCAGTTTCTTTTCTCTAAATTTTCTGTGGGTATTTTAATGAAGTGCCACTGAGCATAGTGGGTAGCACTTCAGATTCAGATTGGATTGAAATAAAATCATGCACTAAAGGTCCCACCTGTCTTGCCGTAGTCAGGTGACCTCTGCCATGAGGCACTGACTGGAAGTGGCCATGCTACATTCAGTTCTAATAAAGACACAGGTACAAGCAGCACGTAACAGTCACTTCTCCTGATATTTTCTGCAGGTTTTTTTCGGTTGTGGAGGATCAGTTGGGGAGCAGAGGTGAAAACCAATGCAATGAGTTTCACCAATCAGCAAAAGTACCTGACCCAGTGTCTGTTTCTATCACAGCACTTTCTGCGTGCCTTCCCACAACTGACAACAAACGGAAGTCTGTCACCTGTCAAACTCTGACCTAGCTCATTGTGTCAGGCTGTATGTGGGTGCCTACAGGAAACTGACTCGACCTCAGTTAAGGTCACAGTTTACAGGAGATGTACCTAACTGTGATTATCCTGGATCACCTTGGCTCGTCCAAATCATCTGACTTTGGTCTTGGCTGGATAAAATTACTTCTCTCTCTCTCTCTCTGTCACCTTCTTAAACTCACCTGCTCTCTCTTTCTCGCCCTCTCATAATTTCGACCAGTATCTGAACTTGCTGTCAAAAAAAGCAGAACATAGCTTCAACTTTCCCTTTTCCAATTTTGCCAGCCTTGGAGTCTTGCATGTTAATGGAAAATCCTTTGCCAGTTGTGATGTGTAATGGATTCCCTGTCAATTCAGGTGCTCCCTGTGCAGTGCACAGCTCAGCCTATGTGTCACCTTCTTCTCTGTGGATTATTCAGGAGTGACAGAGTCCAACCTTTGTTGAGTGGCCTCTCTGTAATGTGCCAGTTGTGGTTCAGTGGGTAGCATTCTCATCTCTGAGTTACAAGGTTCTGTGTTCAAGTCCCAACCCTGAGACTCAGCATCAAATCAAAGCTGGCTTTTGAGTCTAATGCCAAGTGGATGCTGCACTGCTGTAGGTACTGCCTTCTGAATGAGATGTTAAACCGAGGCCCTGTCTGCTCTCCCAAGAGGATGCAAAAGATCCTATAGGCGCTACTTGAAAAATAGCGGGGAGGCTTCCACAATCTTGTGGCCAATATTTTTCACTCAACCAACACTTACAAACAAAGGATCTGGTCATTAACCCATTGCTGTTTGTGGGATCCTGCCATGCGCAAATTGGTTGCCACGTTGCCTGCGTGGGTGAAGGAGTTTCCAGCTCAGGGTTGAGCCCGACATTATCCCTTTCCTTGCTCTGGCTCCGGCCTCCTTATTCCTCACTGCTGTTTGCATTGACCTACCCTTTGTGCACCTGGGCCTGAATTTTGCCCTCATCGGGCGTGCGTGATCGGCGGGCCCGGGAGCAGACGGGAAATGGCCAGTCAGCGTGAAAGGTGCCCTGAGAAAGACTCAGCACTGCTGATGGGGGCGGGAAGAGGGCGGGCGCCGATGTCACCGCGGATGCTGGTGAGCACTTCCACTGAACTCCCTGAAGGTAGCCGGATGCCTCAGGGAGCTGCAGACCTCCAAATAATAAAAGAAAGCACAAAAATTGCTGTAAAATATGTTCCTGCAGCACAATCAATCATCTGAGAGTATACCTCATAAAAATGCTTCCCCGGGTATTTCTCCTTAATTTATATCCTGACGGAGATTTCATCCCGCCCTTGGATGTTGTTTCATCAAAAATGTAAAGCCGGCCTGGCTGATTGGCCTGTCCGCCAACCGTAAGGTTGGACGGGTCACGTAAAATCGCTTACAGTTAGGCCATTATTGAGCTTAATTGCCCACTCCATTGTTGGCGGGTGCTCTTCTGACTCCCGCTCGTGCCCACTGAGTGAAATATCGCACGAGTGCGCGATGACATCAGGACGCTCGCCCGACGTCATCTCGTGCGATTTTACGCCCGTTAGGCTCGGGCACGCGTCCGCCCGTGGGACACAAAATTCTGGCTCTGAAATCTATAGCTTTAGTGTTAAGTGGCCTTCAAACCTCACACGGTACATCCCCTGCAGTGAGACCCCCAACTCCCCAGCGTTAAAGGGTAGCACACGTGAGCAATTAGCCCCAAAGATGCACCTTCCATGGTGAGCTCACACACCCCAATGCAAGGTTGTTCCCTTGCTGGATTGTACTGTCTGGGCAAACCTGTCCTCTTGTGTGGCATGGGATCAGGAGATGGTACAGCCCAACCACCTGAGTAGGGGTCCTGCCTGTGCCATGTAGCAGGGCTTCCCTCATTTGTGCTTGCGTTTTCAATATCGAGGATGGAACTCAGCTTTAAAGACATGAGGATTTGAGATGACCTCATCGGCCGTGAGCATCAACAGATTGTGAACCATTCACTCTGCATGGACACTGTTGCTGCTTCCCGCTTCGATTACTGGCAAGGGGCAATGGATGAGGATCCAATCACAAGGTTTGACCAGCAGCAACATGGCTGCCGTTGGAACTGAATGATGGCCCTTTGCAGGTCTGTACCTTATTCCTGTTTCCATAATCAGCCCAATATCTAATCTGTCCGACCAACACTTGTGACCTGAGTTACGTATTCGGAGCCCAGCTGGTCTCAGAAAGACAGGTTGTTGTTAGCCTCGCCCCACACCCCCCCCCCCCACCCCGCCTCCCCCCTACCCCTCCCCCCCACCACCCCAAGAATCTACAAAGTGGAATGTCAACAAAGTCAACACATGGAATTAATTTTAAACCTCCTTTCCTTTTTTATTGAAAGCACCTCACTTGCTCCAGCCTCGGCAGACGTTCCAAATCCTGGACTCAGTAAGACTGCTGTCACCTCAGAGCCATGATAGCATTCCGTGACAAGAAAGTCTTGTGAGAGTCCTCGTGGTGGTGGTGGCGTACGAATTGGCGATGCCTCAGAGATGAGCCTCGAGGTGTTATCTGCTGTCATTTCACACTTGACATTGTGTTACTGATGTCTGGAATGTGCTTTGGGATTGGATTGCTGAAGCACGATGGGACAGCCTTGGAATTCTCCAGTAGATTTTTCCGGAAGATACTGGAGACGAAGCTTTCTGTTATCAAGAGGAAAAGCAGGATATATCCTAATAAGAGAATAGTAGAATGGCATCTGCCAGACTCTCTTAAGCACCGCTGAACCCAATTGACATCAGCATGTTGCAATTCTTCCCAGAATCAATTTGAAGCCAGACAAAGAGCAGGATAGCTTGCATGCTGTCATGACTTGTACAAAACATTGGGCCCACAGTCAGGGAACTTTTACTGATGAGAAATCTCACTCCGAGGCCACATAACTGGCTTTGTGTGGCAAATGGTTGTTGCTCTGCATTTAAAAGGCCAGAATGAGTGTCTTGCAAGTGCTTCATTGTGATACTCATCACTCAAACCCATTCCCACTGCCAACATCCAATCCCTCACTCTGCACACCTCAACATTTAGGTCACAGGAAAGGCTAGTTATACAATTTGTACAGTTCTATTATTTCTGGAGGCAGGGATTTGCCCCTAGACCCTAAATCTAACACAAGTTCATGAATGATCATTCTCTCCCCACTATTCTCAATGTAGCCAGAGTTAGGGACAGTGTCAACATGTGTTGAAATTGGTATGGATCTACTGCAGAGTTACCATTTGGTATGAGACTTCCAGCCTATGTCAAGGAGCTACAAGAATGATTAATATGGGAAATGGATTTACTCAATCCTTGATGCTTCCACTGGGACAGAGTTACCTTTCCATCGTTGTGTTTCAGGTAATCCTGAAGAACCATTCGCTGTCATCGTGCTTTCCTCTGGTCACACTGGATCCTATCCAGTCCCAACTTTCAAAACAATCAACTTTTAGTCAATCAACTCAATAAACGGTTCTCCCCTTTCTCCCCCAACCCATACCCCTTTCAGCACATGAGAGTTTATCCATGATCCCAGTACCTCAATTGTTCATGAATAGCCAACAGTTTTAGTCAAATGAAGTCTTGTACTTCCTGCAGAGCTAATTAATCTCAACACATACCACGAGCAGGACTGACATCAGTGTACTGATCCTTTCATGTATTTAAGGGAAACTAGGAAAGCAGGTGAGAGAGAAAGGACTAGAAGGATACAAGCCTTCAAATGATCAACACAAGAAAGATTAAAGCTGAAATCTTCCATTCTTGTTGGATTTCTAATTCTCATTACAATAGACTCAATCTGACTTTTAAAATATTCATAAAAGTGAAACGTGCAGATTGATTATATTCAGACAGATGCACTCACACTCTCTCTCTCATACACACAGAGACACACACTCTCTGTCATATGCACACACACACACACACACACACACACAATGACTAGATTCCTACATGCTGAGGAACTGAAGATGCTGTGAGAGTATTTTGAAGAAGAGTACAGGAGTTCTTACCCTGTGTGCTGGCCAATATTCATCCATCAATCAACATCACCAGGAACAAATTCTCTGGTCATTTCCACGATGTGATATGTGGGCATCGCTGGCAAGGCCGGCATTTGTTGTCCATCCCTTGAACATTGCTGTGGGCCTGGAGTCACATGTAGGCCATATTTCCTTTCCGAAAAGACATCAGTGAACCAGATGAGTTCTTACGACAATCCATGGTCGTTTCATGGTCATCATGACTGAGACTAGCTTTAAATTCTGGATTTATGAATTGAATTAAAATTCCACCAACTGCTGTGGTGGGATATGAACCCATGTCCCCAGAACATTAGCTTGGACCTCTGGATTACTAGTCCAATGACATTACCACTATGCCAACATTTCCCTTTATGCACAAATTGGCTGGCCCTATTCTTACAAAGCAAAAGTGACTACACTTGAAAGGTGCTTCACTGGTTGTAAAGTGCATTGGGATGTCCTGACATTATGAAAGGTGTTTTGTACATATGCAAATCCTTCTTTATCTACCAGGAAAGTCTGGTGAAGAGATCCTGAAGGAGGCTGACATGAAGCATTCATGCCTAGCATAGACCAGATGGACTGAAAGGCCTGTTGCTACTTGTAAACTCAAAGTAATTCTGTAAGTACCTACAAAACAAGTAAGTGCAGTAATAATTGCCTCCAAACATGGCCTGAGCCGCATTGGACTTTGCACAGAATTGAACTGCTCAGTAAGCTGTCAGATCCAGGAAAATTAATCTGACAAATTCTCCGTAACTCTCACAGGCCCACATTGTGAAATGGCAGCTTGCAAAGGGGAAGCCTTGCTCATCCAATAAAGCTGACTGGTCGTTTCTGAAACAGTACCAAGGTCCTGACTGAAAATGAATCGGATAGCCACATCAGACTTGGAGTCAATGCATCGGAAACTATTCCCAAGGACCAACTTCATCAAACAGCTGAGAGGCCATTCACTCATGATGTCACAAATCAAGTCCTCATGTGACAAAGCTCAGCAACAATTCCTGTATGTGCTGCTTTCAGCTGAGTAGAATTGGTGAACATGGAATTCTCCAGTCTAAAGCTATCACCGAGTTAAAGAATGTTGCTGTCAGCTCATGTCTTAAGCAGTGCACTCCAGTTAAGTGGAAAACTGTCTTATGACAGCATTATATTCACTTATCAGGTGTAGACACTTCAAGAAGTAGATATGAACTATGCTGTGTTATATTTGCAGCAGTGGGCAGTTTAGATGACCCTTTGCGTGGGAGAATATGCTCCCATATATGTTTTAAATTGAGGATGCTTTGTGAAGGGTCAGAATCCATTGCGAAGGACACTAAAGTTAGAAAAAGTAGAAAAGTTTCAAATCAAGAATGAGGGCTTGGATAAATTTAACTTGGGCTTTAAAACCTGTAGGAGTAAGGATAAGCGAGGGAGATTCCCTGCTTGTGAAATCTTGGAAGATTCTGTGCACTGTGCCTTCATTTCAAATGAATGAGCAAAATTCAGGATTCTACAAGAACTTTTGGCAACAAGGACCAAATCTTCAAATGACTGATTCTCGACTCGACAACAAGCACCAAATCTTCAAATGACTGATTCTCGGCTCAGCAACAAGCACCAAATCTTCAAATGACTGATTCTCGACTCGACAACAAGCACCAAATCTTCAAATGACTGATTCTTGACTCAACAACAAGCACCAAATCTTCAAATGACTGATTCTCAACTCAGCAACAAGCACCAAATCTTCATATGACTGATTCTCGACTCGACAACAAGCACCAAATCTTCAAATGACTGATTCTCAACTCAGCAACAAGCACCAAATCTTCAAATGACTGATTCTCGACTCGACAACAAGCACCAAATCTTCAAATGACTGATTCTCAACTCAGCAACAAGCACCAAATCTTCAAATGACTGATTCTCGACTCAACAACAAGCACCAAATCTTCAAATGACTGATTCTTGGCCAGCTTTGTTCAGGCCTGCACTTATTCAACATGCTGTATCTGTGTCATGTTGGCCGTGAATTGAGATCCAAGCTCTCAACATTCAGATCAAAGACTCCACACTAAGGAATAATATCTGTGCGCCATCCTGCACACAGAGGGAACATTAAATTGCCTAACAAGTTTCACAATGAACTCTAGTTGTGTATTTTTAGCACCATTGCCCCCAAAGAAAGCACGCTGGTTCACAGAAAGTGATGTATTTTTAGCAAAGAGGCTTTGTTTACGGAAGAACTGGGGTCTGGAGGTCAGAGAGATTAGACGGATGTGCTGGAAAACATTGCAACCCTCAGTTAAAAACTGCTCTGTGTTACACAACATTTAGTGCTGGGGGATCGTCTTCTGGAAATGGCATAATATTTCAAGCAAAGCTGTCACTTGCTTTTGAATGGGCAGTGTGACTGTGCTGAACTGCAGTCTTGCCACACTTCATTCAATGGTGGATGGACTGACCTTTAGCCTCAGTTGCTCAAAGATAGGATGATATTAAAGAAAAGGAATAACTTGTATTAACATAGTGCTTTTCACAACCCCAGGATCAACTGAAAGTGCTTTACAGCCCACCAAGTACTTTTGAAGTGTCATCAATTGTATATGAAACCTGCAAAACAGCGACCTGTGACCAACAGCAAGCTGAGTGTGACCAGTTCATCTGTTTTGGTGATGTGTATTGAGGCATAAACCAGGAAAAACTCACCTGCTCTTCATCAAAAAGTGCCGTGAATCTTCTGCATCATCCCTTCGTCAAACAGTGCCATGAATCTTCTACAACCACCCTTCGTCAAACAGTGTCATGGAATCTTCTACGTCATTACTTCGTCAAATAGTGCCATGAATCTTCTACATCTTCCCTTCATCACATAGTGCCATTAATCTACTACATCCTTCCTTGGTCAAATAGTGCGATCAATCTTCTACATCCATCCTTGGTCACATAGTGCCATGAATCTTCGACATCCTCCCTTCATCAAAAAGTGCCATGAATCTTCCACACACTCCCTTCATCAAATAGCGCCATGAATTTTCTACATCTTCACTTCTTCAAACATTGCAATGAATCTTCTACACCGTCCTTTCGTCAAATAATGCCATGAATCTTCTATGTCTTCAACTCGTCAAACAGTGCCATGAATCTTCTACATTCACCCTTCGTCAAATAGTGCCTTGGAATCTTTGACATCGTCCCATCGTCAAACAGTACCATGAATCTTCAACATCCTCCCTTCGTCAAATTGTGCCATGAATCTTCAACATCTTCCCTTCATCAAATAGTACCATGAATCTTCCACATCCTTCCTTGGTGAAATAGTGCCATGAATCTTCTACACGCTCCCTACGTCAAATTGTGCCATGAATCTTCAACATCCTCCCTTCGTCAAATAGTACCATGAATATTCCACATTCTTCCATGGCAAAATAATGCCACGAATCTTTTACATCCGCCCTTCGTCAAACAGTGCCATGAATCTTCTACATCCACCCTTCGTTAAACAGTGTCATGGCATCTTCTACATTGTCCCTTCGTCAAACAGTGCCATGAATCTTCTACATCCACCCTTCGTTAAACAGTGTCATGGCATCTTCTACATTGTCCCTTCATCAAACAGTGCCATTATTCTTCTACATACTCACTTCAACAAATAATGCCATGAATCTTCAACGTCTTCCCTTCGCCAAATAGTGCCACGACTCTTGAATGTCCTCCCTTCGTCAAACAGTGCCACGAATCTTCTACATCTTCCCTTCGTTAAATACAGCCATGAATCTTCTACATTGTACCTTAATAAAACAGTGCCATTAATCTACTACATCCTTCCCTGGTCCAATACTGCCATGAATCTTCCACATCCATCATTGGTCAAATGGTAACATGAATCTTCGACATCCTCCCTTCGTCAAACAGTGCCATGAATCTTCGGCATTCTCCCTTCACCGAATAGTGTCATGAATCTTCTACATTTACCCTTTGTCAAACAGTGCCTTGGAATCTTCTACATTGTCCCTTCATCAAATATTGCCATTAATCTTCTACATCCTCCCTTCGTGAAATTGTGCCATGAATATTCAATATCTTCCCTTCGTCAAATAATACCATTAATCTTCCACATCTTTCCTTGGTGAAATAGTGCCATGAATCTTCTACACGCTCCCTTTGTCAAAAAGTGCCACGAATCTTCTATATCTTCCCTTCGTCAAACATTGCCATGAATCTTCTATATCCTCCCTTTGTCAAACAGTGCCATGAATCTTCTACATCATCCCTTCGCAAATAGTGCCATGAGCCTTCTACATTCACCCTTAGTCAAACATTGCCATGGAATCTTCTACATCGTCCCTTCGCCAAACAGTGCCATGAATCTTCTACGTCAAACCTTCGTCAAATTGTGCCATGAATCTTCAACATCTTCCCTTCATCAAATAGTGCCATGAATCTTCCACATCCTTCCTTGGTGAAATAGTGCCATGAATCTTCTACACACTCCCTTCATCAAACAGCGCCACGAATCTTCTACATCTTCCCTTCATCAAATAGTGCCATTAGTCTACTACATCCTTCCTTGGTCAAATAGTGCCATGAATTTTCCACATCCATCCTTGGTCAAATAGTGCCATGAATCCTCTACATCCTCTCTTCGTCAAACAGTGCCATGAATCTTCTACATACTCCCTTCATCAAATAGTGCCATGAATCTTCTATGTCTTCCCTTCATCAAATAGTACCATGAATCTTGTACATCTTCCCTTCGTCAAATATTGCCATGAATCTTCAATATCAACCCTTCGTCAAAAAGTGCCATGAATCTTCTACAACCTCCCTTCGTCAAATAGTACCATGAATATTCCACATTCTTCCATGGCAAAATAATGCCACGAATCTTTTACATCCGCCCTTCGTCAAACAGTGCCATGAATCTTCTACATCATCCCCTCGTCAAACAGTGCCATGAATCTTCTACATCCACCATTTGTTAAATAGTGTCATGGCATCTTCTACATTGTCCCTTCATCAAACAGTGCCATTATTCTTCTACATACTCACTTCAACAAATAATGCCATGAATCTTCAACGTCTTCCCTTCGCCAAATAGTGCCACGACTCTTGAATGTCCTCCCTTTGTCAAACAGTGCCACGAATCTTCTACATCTTCCCTTCATTAAATACAGCCATGAATCTTCTACATTGTACCTTAATAAAACAGTGCCATTAATCTACTACATCCTTCCCTGGCCCATTACTGCCATGAATCTTCCACATCCATCATTGGTCAAATGGTAACATGAATCTTCGACATCCTCCCTTCGTCAAACATTGCCATGAATCTTCGGCATTCTCCCTTCACCGAATAGTGTCATGAATCTTCTACATTTACCCTTTGTCAAACAGTGCCTTGGAATCTTCTACATCGTCCATTCATCAAATAGTGCCATTAATCTTCTACATCCTCCCTTCATCAAACAGTGCCATGAATCTTCTACATACTCACCTTATCAAACAGTGCCATGAATCATCTACATCCTCCCTTCGTCAAACATTGCCATGAATCTTCTATATCCTCCCTTTGTCAAACAGTGCCATTAATCTTCTACAACCTCCCTTCGTGAAATTGTGCCATGAATTTTCAATATCTTCCCTTCGTCAAATAATACCATTAATCTTTCACACCTTTCCTTGGTGAAATAGTGTCATGAATCTTCTACACGCTCCCTTTGTCAAAAAGTGCCACGAATCTTCTACATCTTCCCTTCGTCAAATACAGCCATGAATCTTCTACATCTTCCCTTCATCAAATAGTGCCATTAATCTACTACATCCTTCCTCGGTCAAATAGTGCCATGAATCTTCCACATCCATCCTTGGTCAAATAGTGCCATGAATCATCTACATCTTCCCTTCGTCAAACATTGCCATGAATCTTCTATATCCTCCCTTTGTCAAACAGTGCCATGAATCTACTACATCATCCCTTCGCAAACAGTGCCATGAACCTTCTACATTCACCCTTAGTCAAAGAGTGCCATGGAATCTTCTACATCGTCCCTTCGTCAAACAGTGCCATGAATCTTCTACGTCAAACGTTCGTCAAATATAGGCATGAATCTTTAACATCTTGACTTCGTCAAATGGTACCATGAATCATCCACATCCTTCCTTGATCAAATAGTGCCATGAATCTGCCACATCCATCCTTGGTCAAATAGTGCCATGAATATTCTACATCTTCCCTTAATCAAATTGTGCCATGAATCTTCTACATCCTCCCTTCGTCAAACAGTGCCATGAATTTTCTACATACTGCCTTCATTAAATAGTGCCATGAATCTTCCACATGCAACCTTGGTCAAATACTGCCATGAATCTTCTACATCCTCCCTTCGTCAAACAGTGCCATGAATCTTCTACATCTTCCCTTCGTCACATAGTGCCATTAATCTACTACATCCTTCTTTGGTTAAATAGTGCCATGAATATTCTACATCCATCCCTGGTCACATTGTGCCATGAACCTTCGACATATTCCCTTCATCAAATAGTGCCATGAATCTTCCACATACTGCCTTCATCAAATAGCACCATGAATATTCTATATCTTCACATCTTCAAACATTTCCATGAATCTTCTACATTGTCCTTTCGTCAAATAATGCCATGGAATCTTCTATATCCTCCCTTCGAAAATACTGCCATGAATCTTCTATGTCCTCCCTTCATCAAACAGTGCCATGAATCTTCTAGATTCACCCTTCGTCAAACAGTGCCTTAGAATCTTCTGCATCGTCCCTTCGTCAAACAGTGCCATTAATCTTCTACATCAGTCATCTGTCAAATAGTGCCATGAATCTTCTACATTTTCCCATCGTTAAATTGTACCATGAATCTTCAACATCTTCCCTTCGTCAAGTAGTACCATGAATCTTCTACATCTACCCTTTGTCAAATACTGCCATGAATCTTCTACATCTTCCCTTCATCAAATACTGCCATAAATATACTACCACCTTCCTTGTTCAAATGCTGCCATGAATCTTCCACATCCATCCTTGGTCAAATAGTGCCATGAATCTTCTACATCTTCCCTTCGTCTAACATTGCCATGAATCTTCTATATCCTCCCTTCGTCAAACAGTGCCATGAATCTTCGGCATTCTCCCTTCACCGAATAGTGCCATGAATCTTCTACAATTACCCTTCGTCAAACAGTGCCTTGGAATCTTCTACATCGTCCCTTCATCAAACAGTGCCATTAATCTTCTACAACCTCCCTTCGTGAAATTGTGCCATGAGTTTTCAATATCTTCCCTTCGTCAAATAATACCATTAATCTTCCACACCCTTCCTTGATGAAATAGTGCCATGAATCTTCTACACGCTCCCTTTGTCAAAAAGTGCCATGAATCGTCTACATCTTCCCTTTGTCAAATACAGCCATGAATCTTCTACATCTTCCCCTCATGAAAAAGTGGCATTAATCTACTACATCCTTCCTCGGTCAAATAGTGCCATGAATCTTCCACATCCATCCTTGGTCAAACATTGCCATGAATCTTCTATATCCTCCCTTTGTCAAACATTGCCAGGAATCTTCTACATCATCCCTTCGCAAACAGTGCCATGAACCTTCTACATTCACCTTTAGTCAAACAGTGCCATGGAATCTTCTACATCGTCCCTTCGTCAAACAGTGCCATGAATCTTCTACGTCAAACGTTCGTCAAATTGAGGCATGAATCTTCAAAATCTTGACTTCGTCAAATAGTTCCATGAATCATCCACATCCTTCCTTGATCAAATAGTGCCATGAATCTGCCACATCCATCCTTGGTCAAATAGTGCCATGAATATTCTACATCTTCCCTTTACCAAATTGTGCCATGAATCTTCTACATCCTCCCTTCGTCAAACAGTGCCATGAATTTTCTACATACTGCCTTCATTAAATAGTGCCATGAATCTTCAACATCATACCTTCACCAAACAGTGCGATGAGTCTTCTATGTCCTTCATTCATCAAACAACGCCATGAAGCTTCTATATCGTCCCTCGATCAAACAGTGCCATGAATATTCTACAAACTCCCTCAAACAAATAGTGCGACGAATCTTCTACATCTTCCCTTCGTCACATAGTGCCATTAATCTACTACATCCTTCCTTGGTCAAATACTGCCATGAATCTTCCACATCCATCATTGGTAAAATAGTAACATGAATCTTCGACATCGTCCCTTCGTCAAACAGTGCCATGAATCTTCGGCATTCTCCCTTCACCGAATAGTGCCATGAATCTTCTACATTTACCCTTCATCAAACAGTGCCTTGGAATCTTCTACATCGCCCCTTCATCAAACAGTGCCATTAATCTTCTACATCCTCTCTTCGTGAAATTGTGCCATGACTTTTCAATATCTTCCCTTCGTCCAATAATACCATTAATCTTCCACATCCTTCCTTGGTGAAATAGTGCCATGATTCTTCTACACGCTCCCTTTGTCAAAAAGTGCCACGAATCTTCTACATCGTCCCTTCATCAAATACAGCCATGAATCTTCTACATCTTCCCTTCATCAAATAGTGCCATTAATCTACTACATCCTTCCTCGGTCAAATCTTGCCATGAATCTTCCACATCCATCCTTGGTCAAATAGTGCCATGAATCTTCTACATCTTCCCTTCGTCAAACATTGCCATGAATCTTCTATATCCTCCCTTTGTCAAACACCGCCATGAATCTTCTACGTCGTCCCTTCGTCAAACTGTGCAATGAATTTTCTACTTCAAACCTTCGTCAAATTGAGGCATGAATCTTCAACATCTTGCCTTCGGCAAATAGTACCATGAATCATCCACATCCTCCCTTCGTCAAAGAGTGCCATGAATTTTCTACATACTGCCTTCATTAAATAGTGCCATGAATCTTCAACATCATATCTTCACCGAACAGTGCGATGAGTCTTCTATGTCCTCCATTCGTCAAACAATGCCATGAAGCTTCTATATCATCCCTCGATCAAACAGTGCCATGAATACTCTACAAACTCCCTCGAACAAATACTGCCATGAATCTTCTTCATCTTCCCTTCGTCACATAGTGCCATTAATCTACTACATCCTTCCTTGGTCAAATAGTGCCATGAATCTTCCACATACTCCCTTCATCAAAAAGCACCACGAATCTTCTACAGCTTCACTTCTTCAAACATTTCCATGAATCTTCTACACCGTCCTTTCATCAAATAATGCCATGGAATCTTCTATATCCTCCCTTCGCAAATACTACCATGAATCGTCTATGTCCACCCTTCATCAAACAGTGCTATGAATCTTCTACATCGTCCCTACATCAAACAGTGCCATTAATCTTCTACATCCTCCCTCTGTCAAATAGTGCCATGAATCTTCTACATCCTCCCTTCGTCAAATTGTGCCATGAATCTTCAACATCTTCCCTTCGTCAAATAGTACCATGAATCTTCCACATCCTTCATTGGTGAAATAGTGCCATGAATCTTCTACAAGCATCCTTCGTCAAACAGCGCCATGAATCTTCTACATCTACCCTTTGTCAAATACTGCCATGAATCGTCTACATCTTCCCTTCAGCAAATAATGCCATTAATCTACTACCTCCTTCCTTGGTCAAATAGTGCAATGAAGCTTCTACATCGTCCCTTTATCAAACAGTGCCATGAATCTTCTACATACTCCCTTCAACAAATACTGCCATGAATCCTTTACATCTTCTCTTCGTCAAAGAGTGCCATGTATCTTCTACATCTTCCCTTCGTCACATAGTGCCATTAATCTACTACATCCTTCCTTGGTCAAATAGTGCCATGAATATTCTACATCCATCCTTGGTCACATCGTGCCATGAATCTTCGACATACTCCCTTCATCAAATAGTGCCATGAATCTTCCACATACTGCCTTCTTCAAATAGCACCATGAATCTTCTATATCTTCATTCCTTCAAACATTTCCATGAATCTTCTACACCGTCCTTTCGTCAAATAATGCCATGAAATCTTCTATATCCTCCCTTCGAAAATACTGCCATGAATCTTCTATGTCCTCCCTTCATCAAACAGTGCCATGAATCTTCTAGATTCACCCTTCGTCAAACAGTGCCTTAGAATCTTCTACATCATCACTTCGTCAAACAGTGCCATTAATCTTCTACATCCGCCATCTGTCAAATAGTGCCATGAATCTTCTACATTCTCCCTTTGTCAAATTGTGCCATGAATCTTAAACATCTTCCTTTCGTCAAGTAATACCATGAATCTTCCACATCCATCCTTGGTCAAATAGTGCCATGAATCTTCTACATCCTCCCTTCGTCAAACAGTGCCATGAATCTTCTATATACTCTCTTCATCAAATAGTGCCATGAGTCTTCTACATCTTACCTTCATCAAATAGTACCATGAATCTTGTACATCTTCCATTTGTCAAACATTGCCATGAATCTTCAATGTCAACCCTTTGTCAAAAAGTGCCATGAATCTTCTACAACCTCCCTTCGTCAAATTGTGCCATGAATCTTCAACATCCTCCCTTCCTCAAATAGTACCATGAATATTCCACATCCTTCCATGGCGAAATAGTGCCACGGCTTTTTTACATCCTCCCTTCGTCAAACAATGCCATGAATCTTCTACATCATTCCTTTGTCAAACAGTGCCATGAATCTTCTACACACTCCCTCATCGAAGAGGGCCACGAATCTTCTACAACTTCCCTTCGTCAAATACTGCCATGAATCTTCTACATCTTACCTTCATCAAATAGTGCCATTAATCTACTACATCCTTCCTTGGTCAAATATTGCGATGAATCCTCTACATCCTCTCTTCATCAAAAAGTGCCATGAATCTTCTACAACCTCACTTCGTCAAATTGTGCCATGAATCTTCAACATCCTCCCTTCCTCAAATAGTACCATGAATATTCCACATCCTTCCATGGCGAAATAGTGCCACGGCTTTTTTACATCCTCCCTTCGTCAAACAGTGCCATGAATGTTCTACATTATTCCTTTGTCAAACAGTGCCATGAATCTTCTACACACTCCCTTCATCAAAGAGGGCCACGAATCTTCTACAACTTCCCTTCATCAAATATTGCCATGAATCTTCTACATCTTCCCTTCATCAAATAGTGCCATTAATCTACTACATCCTTCCTTGGTCAAATATTGCGATGAATCCTCTACATCCTCTCTTCGTCAAACAGTGCCATGAATTTTCTACATCCACCCTTCGTTAAACAGTGACATGGCATCTTCTGCATCGTCCCTTCATCAAACAGTGCCATGAATGTTCCAAATCCTTCCTCCGTCAAATGGTGCCTTGAATCTTCTACATCTTCCTTTCATGAAATAGTGCCATTAATCTACCAACTCCTTCCTTGTTCAAATAGTGCCATGAATCTTCCACATGCAACCTTGGTCAAATACTGCCATGAATCTTCTACATCCTCCCTTCGCCAAACAGTGCCATGAATCTTCTTCATCTTCCCTTCGTCACATAGTGCCATTAATCTACTACATCCTTCCTTGGTTAAATAGTGCCATGAATATTCTACATCCATCCTTGGTCACATAGTGCCATAAACATTCGACATACTCCCTTCATCAAATAGTACCATGAATCTTCCACATACTGCCTTCATCAAATAGCACCATGAATCTTCTATATCTTCACATCTTCAAACAGTTCCATGAATCTTCTACATCGTCCTTTCGTCAAATAATGCCATGGAAGCTTCTATATCCTCCCTTCGAAAATACTGCCATGAATCTTCTATGTCCTCCCTTCATCAAACAGTGCCATGAATCTTCTAGATTCACCCTTCGTCAAACAGTGCCTTAGAATCTTCTACATCGTCCCTTTGTCAAACAGTGCCATTAATCTTCTACATCAGTCATCTGTCAAATAGTGCCATCAATCTTCTACATTCTCCCATCGTTAAATTGTGCCATGAATCTTCAACATCTTCCCTTCGTCAAGTAGTACCATGAATCTTCTACATCTACCCTTTGTCAAATACTGCCATGAATCTTCTACATCTTCCCTTCATCAAATACTGCCATTAATATACTACCACCTTCCTTGTTCAAATGCTGCCATGAATCTCCCACATCCATCCTTGATCAAATAGAGCCATGAATCTTCTACATCCTCCCTTCGTCAAACAGTGCCATGAATCTTCTATATACTCTCTTCATCAAATAGTGCCATGAATCTTCTACATCTTGCATTCGTCAAATAGTACCATGAATCTTGTACATCTTCCATTTGTCAAACATTGCCATGAATCTTCAATGTCAACCCTTCGTCAAAAAGTGCCATGAATCTTCTACAACCTCCCTTCGTCAAATTGTGCCATGAATCTTCAACATCCTCCCTTCGTCAAGTAGTACCATGAATATTCCACATCCTTCCATGGCGAAATAGTGCCACGGCTTTTTTACATCCTCCCTTCGTCAAACAATGCCATGAATCTTCTACATCATTCCTTTGTCAAACAGTGCCATGAATCTTCTACACACTCCCTCATGAAAGAGGGCCACGAATCTTCTACAACTTCCCTTCATCAAATACTGCCATGAATCTTCTCCATCTTCCCTTCATCAAATAGTGCCATTAATCTACTACATCCTTCCTTGGTCAAATATTGCGATGAATCCTCTACATCCTCTCTTCGTCAAAAAGTGCCATAAATCTTCTAAACCTCCCTTCGTCAAATTGTGCCATGAATTTTCAACATCCTCCCTTCCTCAAATAGTACCATGAATATTCCACATCCTTCCATGGCAAAGTAGTGCCACGGCTTTTTTATATCCTCCCTTCATCAAACAGTGCCATGAATGTTCTACATTATTCCTTTGTCAAACAGTGCCATGAATCTTCTACACACTCCCTTCATCAAAGAGGGCCACGAATCTTCTACAACTTCCCTTCATCAAATATTGCCATGAATCTTCTACATCTTCCCTTCATCAAATAGTGCCATTAATCTACTACACCCATCCTTGGTCAAATATTGCGATGAATCCTTTACATCCTCTCTTCGTCAAACAGTGCCATGAATTTTCTACATCCACCCTTCGTTAAACAGTGTCATGGCATCTTCTGCATCATCCCTTCATCAAACAGTGCCATGAATGTTCCAAATCCTTCCTCTGTCAAATGGGGCCATGAATCTTCTACATCTTCCTTTCATGAAATAATACCATTAATCTACCAACTCCTTCCTTGTTCAAATAGTGCCATGAATCTTCCACATGCAACCTTGGTCAAATACTGCCATGAATCTTCTACATCCTCCCTTCGCCAAACAGTGCCATGAATCTTCTACATCTTCCCTTCGTCACATAGTGCCATTAATCTACTACATCCTTCCTTGGTTAAATAGTGCCATGAATATTCTACATCCATCCTTGGTCACATAGTGCCATGAATCCTAGACATATTCCCTTCATCAAATAGTGCCATGAATCTTCCACATACTGCCTTCATCAAATAGCACCATGAATCTTCTATATCCTCACTTCTTCAAACATTTCCATGAATCTTCTACACCGTCCTTTCGTCAAATAATGCCATGGAATCTTCTATATCCTCCCTTCAAAAATACTGCCATGAATCTTCTATGTCCTCCCTTCATCAAACAGTGCCATGAATCTTCTAGATTCACCCTTCGTCAAACAGTGCCTTAGAATCTTCTACATCGTCACTTCATCAAACAGTGCCATTAATCTTCTACATCTGCAATCTGTCAAATAGTACCATGAATCTTCTACATTCTCCCTTTGTCAAATTGTGTCATGAATCTTCAACATCTTCCCTTCATCAAGTAGTACCATGAATCTTCCACATCCTTCCTTGGTGGAATAGTGCCATGAATCTTCTACACGCTCCCTTCGTCAAACAGCGCCATGAATCTTCTACATCTACACTTCGTCAAATACTGCCATGAATCTTCTACATCCTCCCTTCATCAAACAGTGCCATGAATCTTCTACATCTTCCCTTCATCACATAGTGCCATTAATCTACTACATCCTTCCTTGGTTAAATAGTACCATGAATATTCTACATCCATCCTTGGTCACATAGTGCCATGAATCTTCTACATCTTCCCTTCATCAAATACTGCCATTAATCTACTACCTCCTTCCTTCGTCCAATGGTGCCATGAATCTTCCACATCCACCCTTGGTCAAATAGTGCCATGAATCTTCTACGTCTTGCCTTCGTCAAATAGTACCATGAATCTTGTACATCTTCCCTTCGTCAAACATTGCCATGAATCTTCAATGTCAACCCTTCGTCAAAAAGTGCCATGAATCTTCTACAACCTCCCTTCATCAAATTGTGCCATGAATCTTCAACATCCTCCCTTCGTCAAATAGTACCATGAATATTCCACATCCTTCCATGGCGAAATAGTGCCACGGATTTTTTACATCCTCCCTTCGTCACACAGTGCCAAGAATCTTCTGCACGCTCCCTTCATCAAACAGGGCCACGAATCTTCTACAACTTCCCTTCGTCAAATACTGCCATGAATCTTCTCCATCTTCCCTTCATCAAATAGTGCCATTAATCTACTACATCCTTCCTTGGTCAAATATTGCCATGAATCTTCTACATCTTCCCTTCATCAAATCATGCCATGAATCTTCTACATCTTCCCTTCATCAAAAGTGCCATGGAATCTTCTATATCCTCCTTTCGTCACACAGTGCCATAAATATTCTATGTCCTCCCTTCATCAAATATTGCCATGAATCTTCTACATCTTTCCTTCATCAAATAGTGCCATGAATGTTCTACATCCTCCCTTCGTCAAACAGTGCCATGAATCTTCTACATCTCCCTTCATCAACTAGTTACATTAATATTCTACATCCTTCCTTGGTCAAATGGTGTCATGAATCTTCTACCTCTTCCCTTTGTTAAATGATGCCATGAATATTCTACATCGTCCCATCATCAAATAATGCCATGTATCATCTGCATCCTTCCTTGGTCAAATAGTGCCATGATTCTTCTACATCCTCCCATCGTCAAACAGTGCCATGAATCTTCTACATCTTCCCTTCGTCACATAGTGCCATTAATCTACTACATCCTTCCTTGGTTAAATAGTGCCATGAATCTTCTACATCCATCCTTGGTCACATAGTGCCATGAATCTTCGACATATTCCCTTCATCAAATAGTGCCATGAATCTTCCACATGCAACCTTGGTCAAATACTGCCATGAATCTTCTACATCCTCCCTTCGTCAAACAGTGCCATGAATCTTCTACATCTTCCCTTCGTCACATAGTGCCATTAATCTACTACGTCTGTCCTTGGTCACATAGTGCCATGAATCTTCGACATATTCCCTTAACCAAATAGTGCCATGAATCTTCAACATACTGCCTTCATCAAATAGCACCATGAATCTTCTATATCCTCACTTCTTCAAACATTTGCATGAATCTTCTACACCGTCCATTCGTCAAATAATGCCATGGAATCTTCTATATCCTCCCTTCGAAAATACTGCCATGAATCTTCTATGTCCTCCCTTCATCAAACAGTGCCATGAATCTTCTAGATTCACCCTTCGTCAAACAGTGCCTTAGTATCTTCTACATCGTCACTTCGTCAAACAGTGCCATTAATCTGCTACATCCGCAATCTGTCAAATAGTGCCATGAATCTTCTGCATCCTCCCTTTGTCAAATTGTGTCATGAATCTTCAACATCTTCCCTTCGTCAAGTAGTACCATGCATCTTCCACATCCTTCCTTGGTGGAATAGTGCCATGAATCTTCTACACGCTCCCTTCGTCAAACAGCGCCATGAATCTTCTACATCTACACTTCGTCAAATACTGCCATGAATCTTCTACATCTTCCCTTCATCAAATACTGCCATTAATCTACTACCTCCTTCCTTGGTCCAATGGTGCCATGAATCTTCCACATCCATCCTTGGTCAAATAGTGCCATGAATCTTCTACATCCTCCCTTCGTCAAACAGTGCCATGAATCTTCTATATACTGCCTTCATCAAATAGTGCCATGAATCTTCTACGTCTTGCCTTCGTCAAATAGTGCCATGAATCTTCTACATCCTCTCTTCGTCAAATGGTGCCATTATTCTATGAAATCCTTCCTTGTTCGAATAGTGCCATCAATATTCCACATCCTTACGTGGTCAAATAGTGCCATGAATCGTCTACATCCACCCTTCATCAAACATCGCTATGAATCTTCTACATACTCTCTTCATTAAATAGTGCCATCAATCTGCTGCATCTTCCATTCGCCAAATAGTGCCATGAATGTTCGACATCTTTCCTCCGTTAAGCATTGCCATGAATCTTCTACAGCCTCCCTTCGTCAAATTGTGCCATGAATCTTCATCATGCTCCCTTCGTCAAATAGTACCATGAATCTTCCACATCCTTCCTTGGCGAAACAGTGCCATGGATCTTCTACATCTTCCCTTCATCAAATAGTGCAATGGAATATTCGACATCTTCACTTCATCAAACAGTTCCATGAATCTTCTCCATCGTCCCTTCATCAAATAGTGCCATGGATCTTCTATATCAAACTTTCATCAAACAGTGCCATGGAATATTCCACATCCAATCTTCATCAAAAAATGCCATGAATCTTCTACATCATCGCTTCATCTAATAATGCCATGAATCTTCTACATCCTCTCTTCGTAAACAGGGCCATAAATCTTCTACATCTTCCCTTCATCAAATAGTGCCATGAATCTTCTACATCCTCCCTTCATCAAACAGTGCCATGGGTCTTCTATATCCAGCCTTCGTCAGTCAATGCCATGAATCTCCTTCACCTGCCATTCGTCAAATAGTGCCATGGTCATCTTTATCATCTCTTCATCAAACAGTGCCATGAATCTTCTACATCCACTCTTCATCAAAAAATGCCATGAATCTTCTACATCATCACTTCATCAAATTGTGCCATTAATCTTCTCCATCCTATCTTCGTCAAACGGTGCCATAAACCTTCTACATCTTCCATTCATCAAATAGTGCCATGAAACTTCTGCATCCTCCCTTCGTCAAACAGTGCCATGGGTGCTCTACATCCACCCTTTGTCAAATAGTGACATGAATCTTCTACATTCTCCACTCGTCATATCGTCCCATGAATGTTCTACATCGTCCCTTCATCAAATAGTGCCATGAATTTTCTGTATCCACGCCTCATCCAATAGTGCCATGAACATCTACATCTTCCCTTCATCAAATAGTGCCATGAAACTTCTACATCCTCCCTTCGTCAAACAGTGACATGAACATCTACATCTTCCCTTCATCAAACACTTCCATGAATCTTCTATATCCTTCCTTCGTCAAATAGAGCCATGGATCTTCTATATCAAAACCTTCATCAACAGTGCCATGGAATATTCTACATCGTCCCTTCATCAAATAGTGCCATGGGTCTTCTACATCTTCCCTTCGTCAAATAGTGCCATGGATTGTCCACATCATCTCTTTGTCAAATAATGCTATCAATCATCTGCTTCCTCCCTTTGACAACTAATGCCATGGATCTTCTACGTCTTCCCTTCACAAACAGTGCAATGGAATATTCTACATCATCTCTTTGTCAAATAGTGCCATAAATCTTCTACATCTTCCCTTCATCAAATTGCGCCATGAATCTTCTACATCTTCCCTTCATCAAAAGTGCCATGGAATCTTCTACATCCTCCTTTCATCACAGTGCCATAAATATTCTATATCCTCCCTTCATCAAATATTGCCATGAATCTTCTACATCTTCCCTTCATCAAATAGTGCCATGAATGTTCTACATCTTCCCTTCATCAAATATTGCCATGAATATTCTACATCCTCCCTTCGTCAAACAGTGCCATGAATCTTCTACATCTTCCCTTCATCAAATAGTGCCATGGAATATTCGACATCCTTCCTTCGTCAAACAGTGCCATGAATCATCTACATCTTCCCTTCATCAAATAGTGCCATGCATCTTCTATATCCCACCTTCATCAAATAGTGCCATGGAATATTCGACATCCTTCCTTCGTCAAACAGTGCCATGAATCTTCTACATCCTCCCTTAATCAAACAGTGCCATGAATCTTTTACATCTTCCCTTCATCAAATAGTGCCATGCATCTTCTATGTCCCACCTTCATCAAATAGTGCCATGAACATATACATCTTCACTTCATCAAACAGTTCCATGAAGCTTCTACATCCTCCCTTCTTCAAATAGTGCAATGGATCTTCTATATCAAACCTTCATCAAACACTACCATGGAATATTCCACATCCAACCGTCAAAAAATGCCATGAATCTTCTACATCATCGCTTCATCAAATAGTGCCATGAATCTTCTACATCCTCTCTTCGTCAAATAGTGCCATTATTCTATGAAATCCTTCCTTGTTCAAATAGTGCCATCAATATTCCACATCCATACGTGGTCAAATAGTGCCATGAATCTTCTACATCCTCCCTTCATCAAACAGCGCTATGAATCTTCTACATACTCTCTTCATTAAATAGTGCCATCAATCTGCTACATCTTCCATTCGCCAAATAGTGCCATGAATGTTAGACATCTTTTCTTCGTTAAGCATTGCCATGAATCTTCTACAGCCTCCCTTCGTCAAATTGTGCCATGAATCTTCATCATGCTCCCTTCGTCAAATAGTACCATAAATCTTCCACATCCTTCCTTGGCGAAATCGTGCCATGAATATTCTACATCCTCCCTTCGTCAAATTTTCTACTTACCATCTTCATGAAATAGTGCCATGAATTGTCCACATCCTCTCTTTGTCAAATACGGCTATCAATCATCTGCTTCCTCCCTTTGAGAACTAATGCCATGGTACTTCTACGTCTTCCCTTTCAAAACAGTACCATGGATCTTCTACGTCTTCCCTTCATCAAATAGTGCAATGGAATATTCGACATCTTCACTTCATCAAACAGTTCCATGAATCTTCTACATCCTCCCTTCATCAAATAGTGCCATGGATCTTCTATATCAAACCTTCATCAAACAGTGCCATGGAATATTCCACATCCAACCTTCATCAAAAAATGCCATGAATCTTCTGCATTTGCCATTCGTCAAATAGTGCCATGAAACTTTTATATGCCCCCTTCATCCAATAGTGCCATGAACATCTACATCTTCCCTTCATCAAAAACTTCCATGAATCGTCTACATCCTCCCTTCATCAAATAGTGTCATAGATCTTCCATATCAAAACCTTCATCAACAGTGCCATGGAATCTTCTACATCCACTCTTCGCCAAAAAATGCCATGAATCTTCTACATCATCGCTTCATCAAATTGTGCCATTAATTTTCTCCATCCTCTCTTCGTCAAACGGTGACATAAATCTTCTACATCTTCCCTTCATCAAATAGTGCCATGAAACTTCTACATCCTCCCTTCGTCAAACACTTCCATGAATCTTCTATATCCTTCCTTCATCAAATAGAGCCATGGATCTTCTATATCAAAACCTTCATCAACAGTGCCATGGAATATTCTACATCGTCCCTTCATCAAATAGTGCCATGAATCTTCTACATACTCCACTCGTCATATCGTGCCATGAATGTTAAACATCTTCCCTTCATCAAATAGTGCCATGTATCTTCCACATCTTCACTTCGTCAAATAGTGCCATGAATCTTCCATATCTTCCCTTCGTCAAATAGTGCCATGGTTTGTCCACATCATCTCTTTGTCAAATAATGCTATCAATCATCTGCTTCCTCCCTGTGACAACTAATGCCATGGATCTTCTACGTCTTCTCTTCCCAAACAGTGCAATGGAATATTCTACATCATCCCTTCGTCAAATAGTGCCATAAATCTTCTACATCTTCCCTTCATCAAATTGCGCCATGAATCTTCTACATCTTCCCTTCATCAAAAGTGCCATGGAATCTTCTATATCCTCCTTTCGTCACACAGTGCCATAAATATTCTATGTCCTCCCTTCATCAAATATTGCCATGAATCTTCTACATCTTCCCTTCATCAAAAAGTGCCATGAATGTTATACATCTTCCCTTCATCAAATATTGCCATGAACATCTACATCTTCACTTCATCAAACAATTCCATGAAGCTTCTACATCTTCCCTTCATCAAATAGTGCCATGGAATATTCAACATCCTTCCTTCGTCAAACAGTGCCATGAATCTTCTATATCCTCCCTTAATCAATCAATGCCATGAATCTTCTGCACCTAACATTTGTCAAATAGTGGCATGAATCTTCTACATCCTCCCTTAATCAAACAGCGTCATGAATATTCTACATACTCTCTTCATTAAATAGTGCCATGACACTTTTACATCTTCCATTCGCCAACTACTGCCAAGAATGTTCGACATCTTCCCTTCGTTAAGCATTGCCATGAATCTTCTACAACCTCCCTTCATCAAATTCTGACATAAATCTTCATCATGCTCCCTTCGTCAAATACTACCATGAATCTTCCACATCCTTCCTTGGCGAAATAGTGCCATGAATATTCTACATCCACCCTTCGTCAAATTTTCTACTTACCATCTTCATGAAATAGTGCCATGAATCTTCGACACCTTTCCTTCATCAAATAGTGCCATGTATCTTCCACATCTTCACTGCATCAAATAGTGCCATAAATTTTCGATATCATCCCTTCGTCAAATAGTGCCATGGATTGTCCACATCCTCTCTTTATCAAATACTGCTATCAATCATCTGCTTCCTCCCTTTGAGAACTAATGCCATGGATCTTCTACATCTTTCCTTCATCAAATGGTGCAATGGAATATTCGACATCTTCTCATCATCAAACAGTTCCATGAATCTTCTACATCCTCCCTTCATCAAATAGTGCCATGGATCTTCTATATCAAACCTTCATCAAACAGTGCCATGGAATATTCCACATCCATCCTTCGTCAAAAAATGCCATGAATCTTCTACATCATCGCTTCATCAAATAGTGCCATGACTCTTCCACATCTTCACTTCGTCAAATAGTGCCATGAATTTTTGATATCTTCCCTTTGTCAAATAGTGCCATGGATTGTCCACATCCTCTCTTTGTCAAATATTGCTATCAATCGTCGGCTGCCTCCCTTTGAGAACTAATGCCGTGGATCTTCTAGGTCTTCCCTTTCAAAACAGTGCCATGGATCTTCTACATCTTCCCTTCATCAAATAGTGCAATGGAATATTCGACATCTTCACTTCATCAAACAGTTCCATGAATCTGCTACATCCTACCTTCATCAAATAGTGCCATGGATCTTCTATATCAAACCTTCATCAAAGAGTGCCATGGAATATTCCACATCCAATCTTCGTCAAAAAATGCCATGAATCTTCTACATCTTCCCTTCATCAAATAGTGCTATGAATCTTCTACATCCTCCCTTCGTCAAACAGTGCCATGGGTCTTCTATATCCACCCTTCATCAATCAATGCCGTGAATCTTCTGCACCTGCCATTCGTCAAATTGTACCATGGTCATCTTTATCCTTTCTTCATCAAACAGTGCCGTGAATCTCCATCCCCTCTTCATCAAAAAATGCTATGAATCTTCTACATCATCGCTTCATCTAATTGTGCAATTAATCTTCTCCATCTTCTCTTCGTCAAATGATGCCATGAATCTTCTATATCTTCCTTTCATCAAATAGTGCCATGAATCTTCTACATCCTCCCTTCGTCAAACACTGCCATGGGGCTTCTACATCCACCCTTCGTCAATTAGTGCCATGAATCTTCGACATCCTCCACTCGTCAGATCGTCCCATGAATGTTCTACATCCTCCCTTCATCAAATAGTGCCATGAATCTTCTGTATCCACGATTCATCCAATAGTGCCACGAACATCTACAACTTCCCTTCATCAAACACTTCCATGAATCTTCTACATCCTCCCTTCATCAAATAGTGCCATGGATCTTCTATATCAAAACCTTCATCAACAGTGCCATGGAATATTCTACATTCACCCTTCATCAAAAAATGCCATGAATCGTCTACATCATCGCTTCACAAATTGTGCCATGAATCTTCTACATCGTCTCTTCGTCAAACAGTGCCATAAATCATCTACATCTTCCCTTCATCAAATAGTGCCATGAATCTTCTACATCCTCCCTTCGTCAAACACTGCCATGGGGCTTCTACATCCACCCATCGTCAATTAGTGCCATGAATCTTCAACATCCTCCACTCGTCGGATCGTGCCATGAATGTTCTACATCCTCCCTTCATCAAATAGTGCCATGAATATTCTACATCGTCCCTTAATCAATCAATGCCATGAATCTTCTGCACCTGCCATTCGTCAAATAGTGCCATGAAACTTCTATATCCCCCCTTCATGCCATAGTGCCATGAACATCTGCATCTTCCTTTCATCAAAAACTTCCATGAATCTTCTACATTCTCCCTTCATCAAATAGTGCCATGAATCTTCTGTATCCACGCCTCATCCAATAGTGCCATGAACATCTACATCTTCCCTTCATCAAACACTTCCATGAATCTTCTATATCCTCCCTTCATCAAATAGAGCCATGGATCTTCTATATCAAAACCTTCATCAACAGTGCCATGGAATATTCTACATCGTCCCTTCATCAAATAGGACCATGAATCTTCTACATCCTCCATTCGTCAAACAGTGCAATGGGTATTTTACATCCATCCTTCGTCAAATAGTGGCATGAATCTTCTACATCCTCCACTCGTCATATCGTGCCATGAATGTTCAACATCTTCCCTTCATCAAATAGTGCCATGAATATTCTACATCGTCCCTTTGTCAAATAGTGCCATGGATCTTCGACATCTTCCCTGCATGAAACAGTGCCATGAATCTTCTATATCTCCCCTACATCCAATAGTGCCATGAACATCTACATCTTCCCTTCATCAAACACTTCAATGAATCTTCTGCATCCTCACTTCATCAAATAGTGCCAAGGATCTTCTACATGAAAACATTCATCAACACTGCCATGGAATATTCTACATCCACTCTTCATCTAAAAATGCCATGAATCTTCTACATCATTGCTTCACAAATTGTGCCATGAATCTTCTACATCCTCTCTTCGTCAAACACTGCCATGGGGCTTCTACATCCACCCTTCGTCAATTAGTGCCATGAATCTTCGACATCCTCCGCTCGTCAGATCGTGCCATGAATGTTCTACATCCTCCCTTCATCAAATAGTGCCATGAATATTCTACATCGTCCCTTCATCAATCAATGCCATGAATCTTCTGCACCTGCCATTCGTCAAATAGTGCCATGAAACTTCTATATCCCCCCTTCATCCAATAGTGCCATGATCATCTACATCTTCCCTTCATCAAATACTTCCATGAATCTTCTATATCCTCCCTTCATCAAATAGAGCCACGGATCTTCTATATCAAAACCTTCATCAACAGTGCCATGGAATATTCTACATCGTCCCTTCATCAAATAGTGCCATGAATCTTCTACATCCTCCATTCGTCAAACAATGCAATGGGTCTTCTACATCCACCCTTCGTCAAATAGTGGCATGAATCTTCTACATACTCCACTCGTCATATCGTACCATGAATGTTAAACATCTTCCCTTCATCAAATAGTACCATGTATCTTCCACATCTTCACTTCGTCAAATAGTGCCATGAATCTTTGATATCTTCCTTTCGTCAAATAGTGCCATGGATTGTCCACATCATCTCTTTGTCAAATAATGCTATCAATCATCTGCTTCCTCCCTTTGACAACTAATGCCATGGATCTTCTACGTCTTCCCTTCCCAAACAGTGCCATGGAATATTCTACATCATCGCTTCGTCAAATAGTGCCATAAATCTTCTACATCTTCCCTTCATCAAATCGCGCCATGAATCTTCTACATCTTCCCTTCATCAAAAGTGCCATGGAATCTTCTATATCCTCCTTTCGTCACGCAGTGCCATAAATATTCTATGTCCTCCCTTCATCAAATATTGCCATGAATCTTCTACATCTTCCCTTTATCAAAAAGTGCCATGAATGTTCTACATCTTCCCTTCGTCAAATATTGCCATGAATATTCTACATCCTCCCTTCGTCAAACAGTGCCATGAATCTTCTATATTCTCTCTTCAACAAATAGTGCCATGAATCTTCAACATCAACCCTTCGCCAAACAGTGCCATGAATCTTCGACATCTTCCCTTGATCAAATAGTGCCATGTACCTTCCACATCTTCACTTCATCAAGTAGTGCCATGAATCTTCGATATCTTCCCTTCGTCAAATAGTGCCATGGATTGTCCACAGAATCTCTTTGTTAACTAATGTTATCAATCATCTGCTTCCTCCCTTTGACAACGAATGCCATGGATCTCCTATGTCTTCCCTTCCCAAACAGTGCCATGGAATATTCTACATCATCCATTCGTCAAATAGTGCCACAAATCTTCTACATCTTCCCTTCATAAATTGTCTAATGGAATATTCGACATCCTTCCTTTTTCAATCAGCGCCATGAATCTTCTACATCCTCTCTTCATCAATCAATGCCATGAATCTTCTGCACCTGCCCTTCATCAAACAGTGCCATAAATCTTCAACATCCGTCCTTCATTAAATAGTGCCACGAATGTTCTACATCCTCCCTTCGTCAAACACTGCCAGGAATCTTCTACATCTCCCTTCATCAACTAGTTCCATTAATATTCTAGATCCTTCCTTGGTCAAATGGTGCCATGAATCTTCGACAAACTTCATTGGTCAAATAGTGTCATGAATCTTCTACATCTTCCCTTTGTTAAATGATGCCATGAATATTCTACATCTTTCCATCATCAAATAATGCCATGTATCATCTGCATCCTTCCTTGGTTAAACAGTGCCATGATTCTTCTACATCCTCCCATCGTCAAACAGTGCCATAAATCTTCTAAATCCACCCTTCATCAAATAGTGCCATGGATCTTCTACATCTCCCCTTCATCAAATATTGCCATCGTCTTCTTTATCCACACTTCATCAAACAGTGCCGTGAATCTTCTGCATCCGTTCTTCATCAAACAATGTCATGCATCTTCTACATCCTCTCTTCGTCAAACAGTGCAATAAATCTTCTACATCTTCCCTTCATCAAATAGTGCCATGAATCTTCTACTTCCTCCCTTCGTCAAACAGTGCCAAGGGTCTTCTACATCCACCCTGTGTCAAATAGTGCCAGGAATCTTCTACATCCTCCCTTCGTCATTTCGTGCCATGCATCTTCTACATCTTTCCTTCGTGAAATATTGCCATGAATCTTCTACATCTTCCCTTCATCAAATAGTGCCATGGAATATTTGACATGCTTCCTTCGTCAAACAGTGCCATGAATCTTCTCCATCCTCCCTTCATCAATCAATACCATGAATCTTCTGCACCTGCCATTCGTCAAATAGTGGCAGGAATCTTCTACATCCTCCCTTAATCAAACAGTGCCATGAATCTTCTATATCTTCCCTTCAACAAATAGTGCCATGCATCTTCGATATCCCCCCTTCATCAAATAGTTACATGAACACCTACATCTTCACTTCATCAAACAGTTCCATGAATCTTCTATATCCTCCCTTCATCAAATAGTGCCATGGAATATTCGACATCCTTCCTTCATCAAACAGTGCCATGAATCTTCTACATCCTCCCTTCATCAATCAATGCCATGAATCTTCTGCACCTATCATGCATCAAATAGTGGCATGAATCTTCTATATCCTCCCTTTATCAAACAGTGCCATTAATCTTCTACATCTTCCCTTCATCAAATAGTGCCATGGATCTTCTATATCCCATCTTCATCAAATAGTGCCATGAACATCTACATCTTCACTTCATCAAACAGTTCCATGAAGTTTCTACATCCTCCCTTCATCAAAGAGTGCCATGGATCTTCTATATCAAACCTTCATCAAACAGTGCCATGGAATATTTCACATCCAAACTTCGTCAAAAAATGCCATGAATCTTCTACATTGTTGCTTCATCAAATCGTGCCATGAATCTTCTACATCCTCTCTTCATCAAATAGTGCCATTTTTCTATGATATCCTTCCTTGTTCAAATAGTGCCATCAATATTCCACATCCAAACGTGGTCAAATAGTGCCATGAATCTTCTACATCCTCCCTTCATCAAACAGCGCCATGAATCTTCTACATACTCTCTTCATTAAATAGTGCCATGAATCTTCTACATCTTCCATTCGCCAAATAGTACCATGAACGTTCGACATCTTCCCTTCGTTAAGCATTGCCATGAATCTTCTGCAACCTCTCTTCATCAAATTGTGCCATGAATCTTCATCATGCTCGCTTTGTCAAATACTACCATGAATGTTCCACATCCTTCCTTGGCGAAATAGTGCCATGAATATTCTACATCCTCCCTTCGTCAAATTTTCTACTTACCATCTTCATGAAATAGTGCCATGAATCTTCGACACCTTTCCTTCATCAAATAGTGCCATGTATCTTCCACATCTTCACTTCATCAAATAGTGCCATGAATTTTCGATATCTTCCCTTCGTCAAATAGTGGCATGGATTGTCCACATCCTCTCTTTGTCAAATACTGCTATCAATCATCTGCTTCCACCCTTTGAGAACTAATGCCATGGATCTTCTACATCTTCCCTTCATCAAATAGTGCAATGGAATATTCGACATCTTCACTTCATCAAACAGTTCCATGAATCTTCTACATCCTCCCTTCATCAAATAGTGCCATGGATCTTCTATATCAAACCTTCATCAAACAGTGCCATGGAATAAACGACATCCATCCTTCGTGCGAAAATGCCATGAATCTTCTACATCATCGCTTCATCAAATAGTGCCATGAATCTTCTACATCCTCTCTTCGCAAACAGGGCCATAAATCTTCTACATCTTCCCTTCATCAAATAGTGCCATGAATCTTCTACATCCTCCCTTCATCAAACAGTGCCGTGAATCTTCTACATCCCCTCTTCGTCACACAGTGCCATGAATCTTCTACATCCTCTCTTCATCAAATAGTGCCATGGATCTTCTATGTCAAAACCTTCATCAACAGTGCCATGGAATATTCTACATCCACTCTTCATCAAAAAATGCCATGAATCTTCTACATCATCGCTTCATCAAATAGTGCCATGAAACCTCTACATCCTCCCTTCGTCAAAAAGTGCCATGGGTCGTCTACATCTTCCCTGCATCAAATAGTGGCATGAATCTTCTATATCTCCACTTCATCCAATAGTGCCATGAATATCTACATCTTCCCTTCATCAAATACTTCCATGAATCTTCTATATCCTCTCTTCATCAAATAGAGCCACGGATCTTCTATATCAAAACCTTCATCAACAGTGCCATGGAATATTCTACATCGTCCCTTCATCAAATAGTGCCATGAATCTTCTACATCCTGCATTTGTCAAACAATGCAATGGGTCTTCTACATCCACCTTTCGTCAAATAGTGGCATGAATCTTCTACATACTCCACTCGTCATATCGTACCATGAATGTTAAACATCTTCCCTTCATCAAATAGTACCATGTATCTTCCACATCTTCACTTCGTCAAATAGTGCCATGAATCTTCGATATCTTCCTTTCGTCAAATAGTGCCATGGATTGTCCACATCATCTCTTTGTCAAATAATGCTATTAATCATCTGCTTCCTCCCTTTGACAACTAATGCCATAAATCTTCTACATCTTTCCTTCATCAAATTGCGCCATGAATCTTCTACATCTTCCCTTCATCAAAAGTGCCATGGAATCTTCTATATCCTCCTTTCATCACACAGTGCCATAAATATTCTATATCCTCCCTTCATCAAATATTGCCATGAATCTTCTACATCTTCCCTTCATCAAATAGCACTATGAATCTTCTACATACTCGCTTCATTAAATAGTGCCATCAATCTGCTACATCTTCCATTCGCCAAATAGTGCCATGAATGTTCGACATCTTTCCTTTGTTAAGCATTGCCATGAATCTTCTACAGCCTCCCTTCATTAAATTGTGCCATGAATCTTCATCATGCTCCCTTCGTCAAATAGTACCATGAATCTTCCACATCCTTCCTTGGCGAAATCGTGCCATGAATATTCTACATCCTCCCTTCGTCAAATTTTCTACTTACCATCTTCCTGAAATAGTGCCTTGAATCTCCGACACCTTTCCTTCATCAAATAGTGCCATGTATCTTCCACATCTTCACTTCATCAAATAGTGCCATGAATTTTTGATATCTTTCCTTCGGCAAATATTGCCATGGATTGTCCACATCCTCTCTTTGTGAAATACTGCTATCAATCATCTGTTTCCTCCCTTTGAGAACTAATGCCATGGAACTTCTACGTCTTCCCTTTCAAAACAGTGCCATGGATCTTCTACATCTTCCCTTCATCAAATAGTGCAATGGAATATTCGACATCTTCACTTCATCAAACAGTTCCATGAATCTACTACATCCTCCCTTCATCAAATAGTGCCATGGATCTTCTATATCAAACCTTCATCAAACACGGCCATGGAATATTCCACATTCAACCTTCGTCAAAAAATGCCATGAATCATCTACATCATCGCTTCATCAAATAGTGCCATGAATCTTCTACATCCTCTCTTCGTCAAATAGTGCCATTATTCTATGAAATCCTTCCTTGTTCGAATAGTGCCATCAATATTCCACATCCTTATGTGGTCAAATAGTGCCATGAATTGTCTACATTCACCCTTCGTCAAACAGCGCTATGAATCTTCTACATACTCTCTTCATTAAATAGTGCCATCAATCTGCTACATCTTCCATTCGCCAAATAGTGCCATGAATGTTCGACATCTTTCCTTCGTTAAGCATTGCCATGAATCTTCTACAGCCTCCGTTCATCAAATTGTGCCATGAATCTCCATCATGCTCCCTTCGTCAAATAGTACCATGAATCTTCCACATCCTTCCTTGGCGAAATCGTGCCATGAATATTCTACATCCTCCCTTCGTCAAATTTTCTACTTACCATCTTCATGAAATAGTGCCATGAATCTCCGACACCTTTCCTTCATCAAATAGTGCCATGTATCTTCCACATCTTCACTTCATCAAACAGTTCCATGAATCTTCTACATCGTCCCTTCATCAAATAGAGCCATGGATCATCTATATCAAAACCTTCATCAACAGTGCCATGGAATATTCTACATCGTCCCTTCATCAAATAGTGCCATGGGTCTTCTACATCCACCCTTCGTCAAATAGTGGCATGAATCTTCTACAACCTCCACTCATCATATCATGCCATGAATGTTAAACATCTTCCCTTCGTCAAATAGTGCCATGGATTGTCCACATCATCTCTTTGTCAAATAATGCTATCAATCATCTGCTTCCTCCCTTTGACAACTAATGCCATGGATCTTCTACGTCTTCCCTTCCCAAACAGTGCAATGGAATATTCTACATCATCCCTTTGTCAAATAGTGCCATAAATCTTCTACATCTTCCCTTCATCAAATTGCGCCATGAATCTTCTACATCTTCCCTTCATCAAAAGTGCCATGGAATCTTCTACATCCTCCTTTCATCACACAGTGCCATAAATATTCTATATCCTCCCTTCGTCAAATATTGCCATGAATATTCTACAATCTCCCTTCGTCAAACAGTGCCATGAATCTTCTACATCTTCCCTTCATCAAATAGTGCCATGCATCTTCTATATCCCACCTTCATCAAATAGTGCCATGGAATATTCGACATCCTTCCTTCGTCAAACAGTGCCATGAATCTTCTACATCCTCCCTTAATCAAACAGTGCCATGAATCTTTTACATCTTCCCTTCATCAAATAGTGCCATGCATCTTCTATGTCCCACCTTCATCAAATAGTGCCATGAACATATACATCTTCACTTCATCAAACAGTTCCATGAAGCTTCTACATCCTCCCTTCATCAAATAGTGCCATGGATCTTCTATATCAAACCTTCATCAAACAGTGCCATGGAATATTCCACATCCAACCGTCAAAAAATGCCATGAATCTTCTACATCATCGCTTCATCAAATAGTGCCATGAATCTTCTACATCCTCTCTTCGTCAAATAGTGCCATTATTCTATGAAATCCTTCCTTGTTCGAATGGTGCCATCAATATTCCACATCCATACGTGGTCAAATAGTGCCATGAATCTTCTACATCCTCCCTTCGTCAAACAGCGCTATGAATCTTCTACATACTCTCTTCATTAAATAGTGCCATCAATCTGCTACATCTTCCATTCGCCAAATAGTGCCATGAATGTTAGACATCTTTCCTTCGTTAAGCATTGCCATGAATCTTCTACAGCCTCCCTTCGTCAAACTGTGCCATGAATCTTCATCATGCTCCCTTCGTCAAATAGTACCATGAATCTTCCACATCCTTCCTTGGCGAAATAGTGCCATGAATATTCTACATCCTCCCTTCGTCAAATTTTCTACTTACCATCTTCATGAAATAGTGCCATGAATCTCCGACACATTTCTTTCATCAAAGAGTGCCATGTATCTTCCACATCTTCACTTCATCAAATAGTGCCATGAATTTTCGATATCTTCCCTTCGTCAAATAGTGCCATGGATTGTCCACATCCTCTCTTTGTCAAATACTGCTATCAATCATCTGCTTCCTCCCTTTGAGAACTAATGCCATGGAACTTCTACGTCTTCCCTTTCAAAACAGTGCAATGGAATATTCTACATCCTCCCTTCACCAAATAGTGCAATGGAATATTCGACATCTTCACTTCATTAAACAGTTCCATGAATCTTCTACATCCTCCCTTCATCAAATAGTGCCATGGATCTTCTATATCAAACCTTCATCAAACAGTGCCATGTTATATTCCACATCCAACCTTCATCAAAAAATTACATGAATCTTCTACGTCATCGCTTCATCAAATAGTGCCATGAAACTTCTACATCCTCTCTTCGTAAACAGGGCCATAAATCTTCTGCACCTTCCCTTCATCAAATAGTGCCATGAATCTTCTACATCCTCCCTTCGTCAAACAGTGCCATGGGTCTTCTATATCCAGCCTTCGTCAGTCAATGCCATGAATCTCCTTCACCTGCCATTCATCAAATAGTGCCATGGTCGTCTTTATCCTCCCTTCATCAAATAGAGCCATGGATCATCTATATCAAAACATTCATCAACAGTGCCATGGAATATTCTACATTGTCCCTTCATCAAATAGTGCCATGGGTCTTCTACATCCACCCTTCGTCAAATAGTGGCATGAATCTTCTACATCCTCCACTCGTCATATCATGCCATGAATGTTAAACATCTTCCCTTCGTCAAATAGTGCCATGGATTGTCCACATCATCTCTTTGTCAAATAATGCTATCAATCATCTGCTTCCTCCCTTTGACAACTAATGCCATGGATCTTCTACGTCTTCCCTTCCCAAACAGTGCAATGGAATATTCTACATCATCCCTTTGTCAAATAGTGCCATAAATCTTCTACATCTTCCCTTCATCAAATTGCGCCATGAATCTTCTACATCTTCCCTTCATCAAAAGTGCCATGGAATCTTCTACATCCTCCTTTCATCACACAGTGCCATAAATATTCTATATCCTCCCTTCATCAAATATTGCCATGAATTTTCTACATCTTCCCTTCATCAAATAGTGCCATGAATGTTCTACATCTTCCCTTCGTCAAATATTGCCATTATTATTCTACATCCTCCCTTCGTCAAATAGTGCCATTATTCTATGAAATCCTTCCTTGTTCGAATAGTGCCGTCAATATTCCACATCCATACGTGGTCAAATAGTGCCATGAATCTTCTACATCCTCCCTTCGTCAACCAGCGCTATGAATCTTCTACATACTCTCTTCATTAAATAGTGCCATCAATCTGCTACATCTTCCATTTGCCAAATAGTGCCATGAATGTTAGACATCTTTCCTTCGTTAAGCATTGCCATGAATCTTCTACAGCCTCCCTTCGTCAAATTGTGCCATGAATCTTCATCATGCTCCCTTCGTCAAATAGTACCATGAATCTTCCACATCCTTCCTTGGCGAAATCGTGCCATGAATATTCTACATCCTCCCTTCGTCAAATTTTCTACTTACCATCTTCATGAAATAGTGCCATGAATCTCCGACACATTTCCTTCATCAAAGAGTGCCATGTATCTTCCACATCTTCACTTCATCAAATAGTGCCATGAATTTTCGATATCTTCCCTTCGTCAAATAGTGCCATGGATTGTCCGCATCCTCTCTTTGTCAAATACTGCTATCAATCATCTGCTTCCTCCCTTTGAGAACTAATGCCATGGAACTTCTACGTCTTCCCTTTAAAACAGTGCCATGGATCTTCTACATCTTCCCTTCATCAAATAGTGCAATGGAATATTCGACATCTTCACTTCATCAAACAGTTCCATGAATCTTCTACATCCTCCCTTCATCAAATAGTGCCATGGATCTTCTATATCAAACCTTCATCAAACAGTGCCATGGAATATTCCACATCCAACCTTCATCAAAAAATTCCATGAATCTTCTACATCATCGCTTCATCAAATAGTGCCATGAATCTTCTACATCCTCTCTTCATAAACAGGGCCATAAATCTTCTACATCTTCCCTTCATCAAATAGTGCCATGAATCTTCTACATCCTCCCTTCGTCAAACAGTGCCATGGGTCTTCTATATCCAGCCTTCGTCAATCAATGCCATGAAACTTCTTCACCTGCCATTCGTCAAATAGTGCCATGGTCATCTTTATCCTCTCTTCATCAAACAGTGCCGTGAATCTTCTACATCCCCTCTTCGTCAATAAATGCCATGAATCTTCTACATCATCGCTTCATCAAATTGTGCCATTAATCTTCTCCATCCTCTCTTCGTCAAATGGTGCCATAAATCTTCTACATCTTCCATTCATCAAATAGTGCCATGAAACTTCTGCATCCTCCCATCGTCAAACAGTGCCATGGGTGCTCTACATCCACCCTTCGTCAAATAGTGACATGAATCTTCTACATTCTCCACTCATCATATCGTCTCATGAATGTTCTACATCGTCCCTTCATCAAATAGTGCCATGAATCTTCTGTATCCACGCCTCATCCAATAGTGCCATGGATTATTCTACATCTCCCCTTCATCAAACACTTCCATGAATCTTCTATATCCTCCCTGCATCAAATAGAGCCATGGATCATCTATATCAAAACCTTCATCAACAGTGCCATGGAATATTCTACATCGTCCCTTTATCAAATAGTGCCATGAATATTCTACATCCTCCATTCATCAATCAATGCCATGAATTTTCTGCACCTGCCATTCGTCAAATAGTGCCATGAAACTTCCATACCCCCACTTCATCCAATAGTGCCATGAACATCTACATCTTCCATTTCATCAAAAAGTTCCATGAATCTTCTACATCCACGCCTCATCCAATAGTGCCATGAACATCTACATCTTCCCATCATCAAACACTTCCATGAATCTTCTACATTCTCCCTTCATCAAATAGTGCCATGGATCTTCTATATCAAAACCATCATCAACAGTACCATGGATTATTCTACATCGTCCCTTCATCAAATAGTGCCATGAATCTTCTACATCATCCCTTCGTCAAACAGTGCAATGGGTCTTCTACATCCACCCTTCATCAAATAGTGGCATGAATCTTCTACATCCTCCACTCGTCATATCGTGCCATGAATGTTCAACATCTGCCCTTAGTCAAATAGTGCCATGAATATTCTACATCGTCCCTTTGTCAAATAGTGCCATGGATCTTCGACATCTTCCCTGCATCAAACAGTGCCATGAATCTTCTAAATCACCCCTTCATCCAAACATGCCATGAACATCAACATCATCCCTTCATCATAAACTTCCATGAATCATCTACATCCTCCCTTCATCAGATAGTGCCATGGATCTTCAATATCAAAACCTTCCTCAAATAGTGCCATGAATATTCTACATCGTCCCTTTGTCAAATATTGCCATGGATCTTTGATATCGTCCCTGCATCAAATAGTGCCATGAATTTTCAAAATCCCCCCTTCATCCAAAAGTGCCATGAATATCTACATCTTCCCTTCATCAAAAACTTCCATGAATCTTCTACATCCTCCCTTCATCAAATAGTTCCATGAATCTTCTGTATCCACGCCTCATCCAATAGTGCCATGAACATCTACATCGTCCCTTCATCAAAAACTTCCATGAATCTTTTACACCCTCCCTTCGTCAAACAGTGCAATGTGTCTTCTACATCCACCCTTCGTCAAATAGTGGCATGAATCTTCTACATCCTCCACTCGTCATATCGTGCTATGAATGTTCAACATCTTCCCTTCCTCAAATAGTGCCATGAATATTCTACATCGTCCCTTTGTCAAATAGTGCCATGGATCTTCGACATCTTCCCTGCATCAAATAGTGCCATGAATCTTCAAAATCCCCCCTTCATCCATAAGTGCCATAAATATCTACATCTTCCCTTCATCAAAAACCTCCTTAATCTTCTACATCCTCCCTTCATCAGATAGTGCCATGGAACTTCAATATCAAAACCTTCATCAACAGTGCCATGGAATATTCTACATCCACTCTTCGTCAAAAAATGCCATGAATCTGCTACATCATTGCTTCATAAATTGTGCTATGAATCTTCTACATTCTCTCTTCGTCAAACAGTGCCATAAATCTTCTACATCCTCCCTTTGTCAAATAGTGCCATGAATCTTCTACATCCTCCACTCATCATATTGTGCCAGAATGTTCTACATCTTCCCCTCATCAAATAGTGCAAAGAATATTCTACATCGTACCTTCATCATACAGTGCCATGGGTCGTCTACATCCACACTTCGTCAAATAGTGACATGAATCTTCAACATTCTCCACTCGTCATATCGTCCCATGAATGTTTTACATCGTCCCTTCATCAAATAGTGCCATGAATCTTCTGTATCCACGTCTCATCCAATAGTGCCATGAACATCTACATCTTCCCTTCATCAAACACTTCCATGAATCTTCTACATCCTCCCTTCATCAAATAGTGCCATGGATCTTCTATATCAAAACCTGCATCAACAGTGCCACGGAATATTCTACATCGTCCCTTCATCAAATAGTGCCATGAATCTTCTACATCCTCCCTTTGTCAAACAGTGCAATGGGTCTTCTACATCCACCCTTCGTCAAATATTGGCATGAATCTTCTACATCCTCCACTCGTCATATCGTGCCATGAATGTTCAACATCTTCCCTTTATCAAATAGTGCCATGAATATTCTGCATCGTCCCTTTGTCAAATAGTGCCGTGGATCTTCGACATCTATCCTTCGTCAAATAGTTCCATGCATTGGCTACATCGTCCCTTTATCAAATAGTCCTATCAATCGTATACATCCTCCCTTCTTTATCTCGTGCCGTGGATCTTCTACACCTTCTCTTCTAAAGCAGTGCCATGGAATATTCTACATCGTCCCTTCATCAAACAGTTTCATAAATCTTTGACATCTTCCCTTCATCAAATAGTGCCATGAATCTACGACATCCTCCCTTTGTCAAATAGTGCCATGGGTCTTCTACATCCACCCTGCATCAAATAGTGCCATGAATCTTCTACATCCTCCCTTCATCAATCAATGCCATGAATCTTCTGCACCTGCCAGTCGTCAAGTAGTGCCATGAACCTTCTACATCCCCCCTTCATCCAATAGTGCCATGAACATCTACATCTTCCCTTCATCAAAAACTTCCATGAATCTTCTACACCCTCCCTTCATCAAATAGTTCCATGAATCTTCTGAATCCACACCTCATCCAATAGTGCCATGAATATCTACATCGTCCCTTCATCAAACACTTCCATGAATCTTTTACATCCTCCCTTCGTCAAACAGTGCAATGGGTCTTCTACATCCACCCTTCGTCAAATAGTGGCATGAATCTTCTACATCCTCCACTCGTCATATCGTGCCATGAATGTTCAACATCTTCCCTTCATCAAATAGTGCCATGAATATTCTACATCGTCCCTTTGTCAAATAGTGCCATGGATCTTCGACATCTTCCCTGCATCAAATAGTGACATGAATCTTCTATATCCCCCCTTCATCCAAACGTGCCATGAACATCTACATCTTCCCTTCATCAAACACTTCCGTGAATCTTCTGCATCCTCCCTTCATCAAGTAGTGCCATGGATCTTCTATACCAAAACCTTCGACAACAGTGCCATGGAATATTCTACATCCACTGTTCATCAAAAAATGCCATAAATCTTCGACATCATCACTTCACAAATTGTGCCATGAATCTTGTACATCCTCCCTTCATCAAATACTGCCATGGGGCTTCTACATCCACCCTTCGACAATTAGTGCCATGAATCTTCGACATCCTCCACTCGTCATATCGTGCCATGAATGTTCTACATCCTCCCTTCATCAAATGGTGCCATGAATATTCTACATCGTCCCTTTGTCAAATAGTGCCATGGATCTTCGACATCTTCCCTGCATCAAATAGTGCCATGAATCTTCAAAATCCCCCCTTCATCCATAAGTGCCATGAATATCTACATCTTCCCTTCATCAAAAACATCCTTAATCTTCTACATCCTCCCTTCATCAGATAGTGCCATGGAACTTCAATATCAAAACCTTCATCAACAGTGCCATGGAATATTCTACATCCACTCTTCGTCAAAAAATGCCATGAATCTGCTACATCATTGCTTCATAAATTGTGCTATGAATCTTCTACATTCTCTCTTCGTCAAACAGTGCCATAAATCTTCTACATCCTCCCTTTGTCAAATAGTGCCATGAATCTTCTACATCCTCCACTCGTCATATTGTGCCAGAATGTTCTACATCTTCCCCTCATCAAATAGTGCAATGAATATTCTACATCATACCTTCATCATACAGTGCCATGGGTCGTCTACATCCACACTTCGTCAAATAGTGACATGAATCTTCAACATTCTCCACTCGTCATATCGTCCCATGAATGTTTTACATCGTCCCTTCATCAAATAGTGCCATGAATCTTCTGTATCCACGCCTCATCCAATAGTGCCATGAACATCTACATCTTCCCTTCATCAAACACTTCCATGAATCTTCTACATCCTCCCTTCATCAAATAGTGCCATGGATCTTCTATATCAAAACCTGCATCAACAGTGCCACGGAATATTCTACATCGTCCCTTCATCAAATAGTGCCATGAATCTTCTACATCCTCCCTTTGTCAAACAGTGCAATGGGTCTTCTACATCCACCCTTCGTCAAATATTGGCATGAATCTTCTACATCCTCCACTCGTCATATCGTGCCATGAATGTTCAACATCTTCCCTTTATCAAATAGTGCCATGAATATTCTGCATCGTCCCTTTGTCAAATAGTGCCGTGGATCTTCGACATCTATCCTTCGTCAAATAGTTCCATGCATTGGCTACATCGTCCCTTTATCAAATAGTCCTATCAATCGTATACATCCTCCCTTCTTTATCTCGTGCCGTGGATCTTCTACACCTTCTCTTCTAAAGCAGTGCCATGGAATATTCTACATCGTCCCTTCATCAAACAGTGTCATAAATCTTTGACATCTTCCCTTCATCAAATAGTGCCATGAATCTACGACATCCTCCCTTTGTCAAATAGTGCCATGGGTCTTCTACATCCACCCTGCATCAAATAGTGCCATGAATCTTCTACATCCTCCCTTCATCAATCAATGCCATGAATCTTCTGCACCTGCCATTCGTCAAGTAGTGCCATGAACCTTCTACATCCCCCCTTCATCCAATAGTGCCATGAACATCTACATCGTCCCTTCATCAAACACTTCCATGAATCTTTTACATCCTCCCTTCGTCAAACAGTGCAATGGGTCTTCTACATCCACCCTTCGTCAAATAGTGGCATGAATCTTCTACATCCTCCACTCGTCATATCGTGCCATGAATGTTCAACATCTTCCCTTCATCAAATAGTGCCATGAATATTCTACATCGTCCCTTTGTCAAATAGTGCCATGGATCTTCGACATCTTCCCTGCATCAAATAGTGACATGAATCTTCTATATCCCCCCTTCATCCAAACGTGCCATGAACATCTACATCTTCCCTTCATCAAACACTTCCGTGAATCTTCTGCATCCTCCCTTCATCAAGTAGTGCCATGGATCTTCTATACCAAAACCTTCGACAACAGTGCCATGGAATATTCTACATCCACTGTTCATCAAAAAATGCCATAAATCTTCGACATCATCACTTCACAAATTGTGCCATGAATCTTGTACATCCTCTCTTCATCAAACACTGCCATGGGGCTTCTACATCCACCCTTCGACAATTAGTGCCATGAATCTTCGACATCCTCCACTCGTCATATCGTGCCATGAATGTTCTACATCCTCCCTTCATCAAATGGTGCCATGAATATTCTACATCGTCCCTTTGTCAAATAGTGCCATGGATCTTCGACATCTTCCCTGCATCAAATAGTGCCATGAATCTTCAAAATCCCCCCTTCATCCATAAGTGCCATGAATATCTACATCTTCCCTTCATCAAAAACATCCTTAATCTTCTACATCCTCCCTTCATCAGATAGTGCCATGGAACTTCAATATCAAAACCTTCATCAACAGTGCCATGGAATATTCTACATCCACTCTTCGTCAAAAAATGCCATGAATCTGCTACATCATTGCTTCATAAATTGTGCTATGAATCTTCTACATTCTCTCTTCGTCAAACAGTGCCATAAATCTTCTACATCCTCCCTTTGTCAAATAGTGCCATGAATCTTCTACATCCTCCACTCGTCATATTGTGCCAGAATGTTCTACATCTTCCCCTCATCAAATAGTGCAATGAATATTCTACATCGTACCTTCATCATACAGTGCCATGGGTCGTCTACATCCACACTTCGTCAAATAGTGACATGAATCTTCAACATTCTCCACTCGTCATATCGTCCCATGAATGTTTTACATCGTCCCTTCATCAAATAGTGCCATGAATCTTCTGTATCCACACCTCATCCAATAGTGCCATGAACATCTACATCTTCCCTTCATCAAACACTTCCATGAATCTTCTACATCCTCCCTTCATCAAATAGTGCCATGGATCTTCTATATCAAAACCTGCATCAACAGTGCCACGGAATATTCTACATCGTCCCTTCATCAAATAGTGCCATGAATCTTCTACATCCTCCCTTTGTCAAACAGTGCAATGGGTCTTCTACATCCACCCTTCGTCAAATATTGGCATGAATCTTCTACATCCTCCACTCGTCATATCGTGCCATGAATGTTCAACATCTTCCCTTTATCAAATAGTGCCATGAATATTCTGCATCGTCCCTTTGTCAAATAGTGCCGTGGATCTTCGACATCTATCCTTCGTCAAATAGTTCCATGCATTGGCTACACCGTCCCTTTATCAAATAGTCCTATCAATCGTATACATCCTCCCTTCTTTATCTCGTGCCGTGGATCTTCTACACCTTCTCTTCTAAAGCAGTGCCATGGAATATTCTACATCGTCCCTTCATCAAACAGTGTCATAAATCTTTGACATCTTCCCTTCATCAAATAGTGCCATGAATCTACGACATCCTCCCTTTGTCAAATAGTGCCATGGGTCTTCTACATCCACCCTGCATCAAATAGTGCCATGAATCTTCTACATCCTCCCTTCATCAATCAATGCCATGAATCTTCTGCACCTGCCATTCGTCAAGTAGTGCCATGAACCTTCTACATCCCCCCTTCATCCAATAGTGCCATGAACATCTACATCTTCCCTTCATCAAAAACTTCCATGAATCTTCTACACCCTCCCTTCATCAAATAGTGCCATGGATCTTCTATATCAAAACCTGCATCAACAGTGCCACGGAATATTCTACATCGTCCCTTCATCAAATAGTGCCATGAATCTTCTACATCCTCCCTTTGTCAAACAGTGCAATGGGTCTTCTACATCCACCCTTCGTCAAATAGTGGCATGAATCTTCTACATCCTCCACTCATCATATCGTGCCATGAATGTTCAACATCTTCCCTTCATCAAATAGTGCCATGAATATTCTACATCGTCCCTTTGTCAAATAGTGCCATGGATCTTCGACATCTTCCCTGCATCAAATAGTGACATGAATCTTCTATATCCCCCCTTCATCCAAACGTGCCATGAACATCTACATCTTCCCTTCATCAAACACTTCCGTGAATCTTCTGCATCCTCCCTTCATCAAGTAGTGCCATGGATCTTCTATACCAAAACCTTCGACAACAGTGCCATGGAATATTCTACATCCACTGTTCATCAAAAAATGCCATAAATCTTCGACATCATCGCTTCACAAATTGTGCCATGAATCTCGTACATCCTCCCTTCATCAAACACTGCCATGGGGCTTCTACATCCACCCTTCGACAATTAGTGCCATGAATCTTCGACATCCTCCACTCGTCATATCGTGCCATGAATGTTCTACATCCTCCCTTCATCAAATGGTGCCATGAATATTCTACATCGTCCCTTTGTCAAATAGTGCCATGAATGTTCGATATCTTCCCTTCATCAAATAGTGACATGAATCTTCTACACCTTCCTTCATCAAACTGTGCCAATAATCTTCTACATCTATCCTTCGTCAAATAGTTCCATGCATTGTCTACATCCTCCCTTTGTCAAATAGTGCTATGAATCATATACATCCTCCCTTCTGCATCTCGTGCCATGGATCTTCTACACCTTCTCTTCTAAAGCAGTGCCATGGAATATTCTACATTGTCCCTTCGTCAAACAGTGCCATGAATGTTCAACATCTTCCCTTCATCAAATAGTGCCATGAATATTCTACATTGTCCCTTTGTCAAATACTGCCATGGATCTTCGACATCTTCCCTGCATCAAATAGTGCCATGAATCTTCTATAATCCCCCCTTCATCCAATAGTCCCATGAACATCTACATCTTCCCTTCATCAAAAACTTCCATGAATCTTCTACATCCTCCCTTCATCAAATAGTGCCATGGATCTTCAATATCAAAACCTTCATCAGCAGGGCCATCGAATATTCTACATCCACTCTTCGTCAAAAAATGCCATGAATCTTCTACATCATCGCTTCATAAATTGTGACATGAATCTTCTACATTCTCTCTTCATCAAACAGTGCCATAAATTTTCTACATCTTCCCTTCATCAAATACTGCCATGAATCTTCTACATCTTCCCTTCATCAAACATTGGCAATAATCTTCTACATCTTTCCTTCATCAAATAGTACCATGGATTATCTGCATCCTCCCTTTTTCAAGTAGTGCTATGAATCGTATACATCCTCCCTTCTACATCTCCTGCTGTGGATCTTCTACACCTTCCCTTCTAAAACAGTGCCATGGAATATTCTACATCGTCCCTTCGTCAAATAGTGCCATGATTCTTCGACATCTTCCCTTCGTCAAATAGTGCCATGTATCTTCTACATCCTCCCTTCGTCAAATACTGCCATGAATCTTCTACATCCTCCCTTCAACAATCAGTGCCACGAATCTTCTACATCCTACCTTCTTCAAATAGTGCCATGGGATCTTCTTTTTCCTCACTTTGTCAAATATTGCCATGAATCTTCTACATCCACCCTACATTAACTAGTTCCATTCATATTCTACATCCTTACTTGGTCAAATGGTGCCATGAATCTACGACAAACTTCATTGGTCAAATAATGTCATTAATCTTCTACATCTTCCCTTTGTTAAATGATGCTATGAATATTCTACATCTTCCCCTCATCAAATAATACCATGTATCTTTAGCATCCTTCCTTGGTCAAATAGTGCCATGAACTTTCTACATCCTCGCATCGTTAAACGGTGCCATTAATCTTCCATATCATATCTTCGTCAAACAGTGCCATGGAATCTTCGACATCCTCCCTTTGTCAAACAGTGACATTAATCTTCTAGATCTTCCGTTCGTCAAATAGTGCCATTATCCTACGACATCCTTCCTTGTTCGAATAGTGCCATCAATATTCCACATCCATACGTGGTCAAATATTGCCATGAATAATCTACATCCTCCATTCGTCAAACAGTGCCATGAATCTTCTACATAATTTCTTCATTAAATAGTGCCATGAATCTTCTACATCTCCATTCGCCAAATAGTGCCATGAATGTTCGACATCTTCCCTTCATTAAGCATTGCCATCAATCTTCTACAACCTCCCTTCATCAAATTGTGCCATGAATCTTCATCATGCTCCCTTCGTCAAATACTACCATGAATCTTCCACATCCTTCCTTGGCGAAATAGTGTCATGAATCTTCTACATCCTCCCTTCGTCAAATTTTCTACTTACCACCTTCATGAAATAGTGCCATGAATCTTCAACATCAACCCTTCGCCAAACCCTGCCATGAATCTTAGACATCATTCCTTCATCAAATAGTGCCATGTATCTTCGACATCTTCACTTCGTCAAATAGTGCCATGAATCTTCGATATCTTCTCTTCGTCAAATAGGGCCATGGATTGTACACATCCTCTCTTTGTCAAATACTGCTATCAATCATCTGCTTCCTCCCTTTGACAACTAATGCCACGGATCTTCTACGTCTTCCCTTTCAAAACAGTGCCATGGATCTTCGACATCTTCACTTCATCAAATAGTGCAATGGAATATTCGACTCCTCCCTTCATCAATCAATGCCATGAATCTTCTGCACCTGCCCTTCATCAAACAGTGCCATGAATCTTCTCCATCCGCCCTTCATCAAATAGTGCCATGAATGTTCTACATCCTCCCTTCGTCAAACAGTGCTAGGAATCTTCTACATCTCCCTTCATCAACTAGTTCCATTAATATTCTACATCCTTCCTTGGTCAAATGGTGCCATGAATCTTCGACAAACTTCATTGGTCAAATAGTGTCATGAATCTTCTACATCTTCCATTTGTTAAATGATGCCATAAATAGTCTACATCTTCCCTTCATCAAATACGGCCATGTATCTTCTGTATACACACTTTGGCAAATAGTGCCCTGAATCTTCAACATCTTCCCTTAATCAAACCATGCCATTAAATCATCTACATTGTCCCTTCATCAAATCGCGCCATGAATCTTCTAAATCTACCCTTCATCAAATAGTGCCATGGAATTTTCTATATCCTCCTTTCGTCACACAGTGCCATGAATATTCTATGTCCTCCCTTCATGAAATAGTGCTATGAATATTCGACATCTTCCCTTCGTCAAATAGTGCCATGAATCTTCTACGTCTTCCCTTCGTCAAACAGTGCCATGAACCTTCTACGTCTTCCCTTCATCAAATAGTGCCATGAATTTCCTATGTCCACCATGCGTCAAACAGTGCCATGAATCATCCACATCTTCCCTTCATCAAATAGTGCCACGTAATATTCTACATGCTCCCTTCGTCACACAGTGCCATGAATCTTCTATGTCCTCCCTTCATCAAATATTTCCATGAATCTTCTCCATCTTCCCTTCGTCAAATAGTGCCATGAATCTTCTACATCTTCCCTTCATCAAACCGTGCCACTAAATCAACTACATCGTCCCTTCATCAAATCGCGCCATGAATCTTCTACATCTTCCCTTCATCAAATAGTGCCATGGAATCTTCTCTATCCTCCTTTCATCACACAGTGCCATGAATATTCTATCTCCTCCCTTCATCAAATAGTGCCATCAATGTTCTACATCTTCCCTTCGTCAAATACTGCCATGAATCTTCTGCATTGTCACTTCGTCAAATAGTGCCATGAATCTTCTACAATCTCCCTTCGTCAAACAGTGCCATGAATCTTCAACATCCTCTCTTCATCAAAGAGTACCATGAATCTTCCACATCCTTCATTGGCGAAATAGTGCCATGAATCTTCTACATCCTCCCTTCGTCAAATATTGCCGTGAATTTTCTACTTACTAACTTCATAAAATAGTGACATGTATCTTCAGCATCAACCCTTCGCCAAACCATGCGATGAACCTTCGACATCTTCCCTTCATCAAATAGTGCCATGTATCTTCTACATCTTCCCTTCATCAAATAGTGCCATGGAATCTTCTACATCCTCCCTTCATCACACAGTGCCATGGATCTTCTATGTCCTCCCTTCATCAAATATTGCCATGAATCTTCTCCATCTTCCCTTCGTCAAATAGTGCCATGAATCTTCTACATCTTCCCTTTATCAAACCGTGCCATTAAATCATCTACATCGTCCCTTCATCAAATCATGCCATGAACCTTCTACATAATTTCTTCATCAAATAGTGCCATGAATATTCTACATCGTACCTTCATCAAATAGTGCTATCTAACCTTCATCAAACATTGCCAATAATCTTCTACATCTTTCCTTCGTCAAATAGAACCATGGATTGTCTACATCCTCCCTTTGTCAAGTAGTGCTATGAATCATATACATCCGTCCTTCTTCATCTCGTGCTATGGATCTTTACACCTTCCCTTCTAAAACAGTGCCATGGAATATTCTACACCGTCCCTTCATCAAATAGTGCCATGATTCTTCGACATCTTCCCTTCATCAAATAGTGCCATGAATCTTCTACATCCGGCCTTCGTCAAACAGTGCCATGGGTCTTCTACATAAACCCTGTGTCAAATAGTGCCATGAATCTTCTACATCTTCCCTTCGTCAAACAGTGCCATAAATCTTTGATATCTTCCCTTCCTCAAATAGTGCCATGGATTGTTTACATCCTCCCTTTGTCAAATAGTGCTATGATTCGTCTACTTCCTCCCTTCATCACGTAATGCCATGGATCTTCTACGTTTTCCCTTCCACAACAGTGCCAATGAATATTCTACATCGTCCCTTCATCAAATAGTGCCATGAATTTCCTATGTCCACCATGCGTGAAACAGTGCCATGAAGCTTCTACTTCTTCCCTTCATCAAATAGTGCCATTAATCTACTACATCCTAACTTAGTCAAATAGTCCCATGAATCATCCGCATCTTCCCTACATCAAATAGTGCCATGGAATCTTCTACATCCTCCCTTCGTCACACAGTGCCATGAATCTTCTACATCATCCCTTCATCAAACCGTGCCATTAAATCAACTACTTCATCCCTTCATCAAATCGCGCCATGAATCTTCTACATCTTCCCTTCATCAAATAGTGCCATGGAATGTTCTATGTCCTCCTTTCGTCACACAGAGCCATGAATATTCTATGTCCTCCCTTCATCAAATAGTGCCATCAATGTTCTACATCTTCCCTTCGTCAAATATTGCCATGAATCTTCTACATTGTCACTTCGTCAAATAGTGCCATAAATCTTCTACAACCTCCCTTCGTCAAATAGTACCACGAATCTTCCACATCCTTCGTTGGCGAAATAGTGCCATGAATTTTCTACATCCTCCCTTCGTCAAACATTGCCGTGAATTTTCTACTTACTAACTTCATCAAATAGTGCCATGTATCATCAACATCAACCCTTCGCCAAATCGTGCCATGAATATTTGACATCTTCCCTTCATCAAAGAGTGCCATGCATCTTCTACATCCTCTCTTCGTCAAACAGTGCCATAAATCTTCTACATCTTCCCTTCATCAAATAGTGCCGTGAATCTTCTACATCCTCCCTTCATCAAACAGTGCCATGGGTCTTCTACATCCACCCTGTGTCAAATAGTGCCATGAATCTTCTACATCCTCCCTTCATCATTTCGTGCCAGGAATGTTCTACATCTTCCCTTCATCAAATAGTGCCATGTATCTTCAACATCAACCCTTCGCCATATCGTGCCATGAATATTCGACATCTTCCCTTCATCAAACAGTGCCATTCCTCTACATCCTCTCTTCGTCAAACACTGCCATAAATCTTCTACATCTTCCCTTCATCAAATAGTGCCATGAATCTTCTGCAGCCTCCCTTCATCATTTCGTGCCATGAATATTCTACATCTTCCGCTTGTCAAATAGTGCCATAAACGTTAGCCATCTTCCCTTCATCAAATAGTGCCATGAATCTTCTACATCTTCACTTCGTCAAACAGTGCCATTAATCTTCTGTATCTTCCCTTCGTCAAATATTGCCATGGATTGTCTACATCCTCCCTTTGTAAAATAGTGCTATGAATTGTATACATCGTCCCTTCATCATCTAGTGCCATAGATCTTCTACACCTTCCCTTCTAAAACAGTGCCATTATATCATTTGCATCCTCCCTTCTTCAAACAGTGCCATGGGTCTTCTACATAAACCCTGTGTCAAATAGTGCCATGAATCTTCTACATCCTCCCTTCGTCATTTCGTGCCATGAATGTTCTACATCTTCCCTTTATCAAAAAGTGCCATAAATCTTCGACATCTTCCCTTCCTCAAATAGTGCCATGAATCTTCGACATCTTCACTTCGTCAAACAGTGCCATGAATCTTCTGTATCTTCCATTCATCAAATAGTGCCATGGTTTGTCTACAACCTCCCTTTGTCAAATAGTGCTATGAATCGTATACATTGTCCCTTCATCATCTAGTGCCATGGATGTTCTACACCTTCCCTTCTAAAACAGTGCCATTAAATCATCTACATTGTCCTTTCGTCAAATCGCGCCATGAATCTTCTACATCTTCCTTTCATCAAATAGTGCCATGGAATCTTCTATATCCTCCCTTCGTCACACAGTGCCATGAATCTTCTATGTCTTCCCTTCATCAAATATTGCGTTGAATCTTCTACATCTTCCCTTCGTCAAATAGTGCCATGAATGTTCTACACATTCCCTTCATCAAATATTGCCATGAATCGTCTACATCGTCGCTTCGACAAATAATTCCATGAATCTTCTCCAACCTCTCTTCGTCAAATTGTGTCATGAATCTTCAACTTCCTCCCTTTGTCAAATAGTACCATGAATCTTCCTCATCCTTCCTTGGCGAAATAGTGCCATGAATCTTCTACATCCTCCCCTTGTCAAAGAGTGCCGTGAATTTTCTACTTACTAATTTCATCAAATAGTGCCATGTATCTTCAACATCAACCTTTCGCCAAATCGTGCCATGAATCTTCGACACCTTCCCTTCATCAAATAGTGCCATGAACCTTCTACATCTTCCCCTCATCAAACAGTGCCATGGAATATTCTATATCCTCCTTTCGTCACACAGTGCTATGAATATTCTATGTCCTCCCTTCATCAAATAGTGCCATGAATGTTCTACATCTTGCCTTTGTCAAATATTGCCATGAATCTTCTACATTGTCACTTCGTCAAATAGTGCCATGAACCTTCTACAACCTCCCTTTCTCAGACAGTGCCCTGAATCTTCAACATCCTCCCTTCTTCAAATAGTCCCATGAATCTTCCACATCCTTCCTCGGCGAAATAGTGCCATGAATCTTCTACATCCTCCTTTCGTCAAACAGTGCCGTGAATTTTCTACTTACTAACTTCATCAAATAGAGCCATGTATCTTCAACATCAACCCTTTGCCAAATCGTGCCGTGAATCTTCTACATCTTCACTTCGTCAAACAGTGCCATGAATATTTGATATCTTCCCTTCGCCAAATAGTGCCATGGATTGTTTACATGCTCCCTTTGTCAAATAGTGCTATGAATCATCTACTTCCTCCCTTCGTCAAGTAATGCCATGAATATTCTACGTCTTCCCTTCCAAAACAGTGCCATGGAATATTCTACATCTTCCCTTCGTCAAATATTGCCATGAATCTTCTGCATTGTCACTTCGTCAAATAATGCCATGAATCTTCTACAACCTCCCTTCATCAAACAGTGCAATGAATCTTCAGCATCCTCCCTTCGTCAAATAGAACCATGAATCTCCCACATCTTTCCTTGGCAAAATAGTGCCATGAATCTTCTACATCCTCCCTTCGTCAAATGCTGCCATGAATTTTCTACTTACTAACTTCATCAAATAGTGCCATGTATCATCAACATCAACCCTTCACCAAATCGTGCCATGAATATTCGACATCTTCCCTTCATCAAACAGTGCCATGCATCTTCTACATCCTCTCATCGTCAAACAGTGCTATAAATCTTCTACATCTTCCCTTCATCAAATAGTGCCGTGAATCTTCTACATCCTCCCTTCATCAAACAGTGCCATGGGTCTTCTACATCCACCCTGTGTCAAATAGTGCCATGAATCTTCTACATCCTCCCTTTCTCAGACAGTGCCCTGAATCTTCAACATCCTCCCTTCTCCAAATAGTCCCATGAATCTTCCACATCCTTCCTCGGCGAAATAGTGCCATGAATCTTCTACATCCTCCTTTCGTCAAACAGTGCCGTGAATTTTCTACTTACTAACTTCATCAAATAGAGCCATGTATCTTCAACATCAACCCTTTGCCAAATCGTGCCGTGAATCTTCTACATCTTCACTTCGTCAAACAGTGCCATGAATATTTGATATCTTCCCTTCGCCAAATAGTGCCATGGATTGTTTACATGCTCCCTTTGTCAAATAGTGCTATGAATCATCTACTTCCTCCCTTCATCAAGTAATGCCATGAATATTCTACGTCTTCCCTTCCAAAACAGTGCCATGGAATATTCTACATCTTCCCTTCGTCAAATATTGCCATGAATCTTCTGCATTGTCACTTCGTCAAATAATGCCATGAATCTTCTACATCCTCCCTTCATCAAACAGTGCCATGGGTCTTCTACATCCACCCTGTGTCAAATAGTGCCATGAATCTTCTACATCCTCCCTTCGTCATTTCGTGCCAGGAATGTTCTACATCTTCCCTTCATCAAATAGTGCCATGTATCTTCAACATCAACCCTTCGCCATATCGTGCCATGAATATTCGACATCTTCCCTTCATCAAACAGTGCCATGCATCCTCGACATCCTCCCTTCATCAAACAGTGCCATAAATCTTCTACATCTTCCCTTCATCAAATAGTGCCATGAATTTTCTACATCCTCCCTTTGTCAAACAGTGCCATGGGTCTTCTACATCTATCATGTGTCAAATAGTGCCATGAGTCTTCTACATCCCCTCTTCATCATTTCGTGCCATGAATGTTCAACATCTTCCCTTCATTAAATAGTACCATGAATATTCTACATCTTCCGTTTGTCAAATAGTGCCATAAACCTTAGCCATCTTCCCTTCATCAAATAGTGCCATGAATCTTCTACATCTTCACTTCGTCAAACAATGCCATTAATCTTCTGTATGTTCCTTTTGTCAAATAGTGCCATGGATTGTCTACATCCTCCCTTTGTAAAATAGTGCTATGAATCGTATACATCGTCCCTTCATCATCTAGTGCCATAGATCTTCTACACCTTCCCTTCTAAAACAGTGCCATTAAATCATCTGCATCCTCCCTTCTTCAAACAGTGCCATGGGTCTTAAATGTAAACCCTGTGTCAAATAGTGCCATGAATCTTCTAAATCTTCCCTTCGTCATTTCATGCCATGAATGTTCTACATCTTCCCTTTATCAAATAGTGCCATGAATATTCTACATCGTCCCTTTATCAAAAAGTGCCATAAATTTTCGACATCTTCACTTCGTCAAACAGTGACATGAATCTTCTGTATCTTCCATTCATCAAATAGTGCCATGGTTTGTCTACAACCTCCCTTTGTCAAATAGTGCTATGAATCGTATACATCGTCACTTCATCATCTAGTGCCATGGATCTTCTACACCTTCCCTTCTAAAACAGTGCCATTAAATCATCTGCATCCTCCCTTCTTCAAACAGTGCCATGGGTCTTATATGTAAACCCTGTGTCAAATAGTGCCATGAATCTTCTAAATCCTCCCTTCATCATTTCATGCCATGAATATTCTACATCGTCCCTTTATCAAAAAGTGCCATAAATTTTCGACATCTTCCCTTCCTCAAATAGTGCCATGAATCTTCGACATCTTCACTTCGTCAAACAGTGCCATGAATCTTCTGTATCTTCCATTCATCAAATAGTGCCATGGTTTGTCTACAACCTCCCTTTGTCAAATAGTGCTATGAATCGTATACATCGTCCCTTCATCATCTAGTGCCATGGATGTTCTACACCTTCCCTTCTAAAACAGTGCCATTAAATCATCTACATCGTCCTTTCGTCAAATCGCACCATGCATCTTCTACATCTTCCTTTCATCAAATAGTGCCATGGAATCTTCTATATCCTCCCTTCGCCACTCAGTGCCATGAATCTTCTATGTCTTCCCTTCGTCAAATAGTGCCATGAATGTTCTACACCTTCCCTTCGTCAAATATTGCCATGAATCGTCTACATCGTCGCTTCGTCAAATAATGCCATGAATCTTCTCCAACCTCTCTTCATCAAATTGTGTCATGAAACTTCAACTTCCTCCCTTTGCCAAATAGTACCATGAATCTTCCTCATCCTTCCTTGGCGAAATAGTGCCATGAAGCTTCTACATCCTCCCCTTGTCAAAGAGCGCCGTGAATTTTCTACTTACTAATTTCATCAAATAGTGCCATGTATCTTCAACATCAACCCTTCGCCAAATCATGCCATGAATCTTCGACACCTTCCCTTCATCAAATAGTGCCATGAACCTTCTACATCTTCACTTCGTCAAACAGTGGCATGGATGTTTGATATCTTCCCTTCGTCAAAGAGCGCCATGGATTGTTTACATGCTCCCTTTGTCAAATACTGCTATGAATCGTCTACTTCCTCCTTTCGTCAAGTAATGCCATGGATCTTCCAAGTCTTCCCTTCCAAAGCAGTGCCATAGAATATTCTACATCGTCCCTTCGTCAAATAGTGCCATGAACCTTCTATATCTTCCCTTCATCAAATAGTGCCTTGGAATATTCGACATCCTTCCTTTTTCAATCTGTGCCATAAATCTTCCACATCCTCTCTTCGTCAATCAATGCCATGAATCTTCTGCACCTGCCCTTCATCAAACAGTGCCATGAATCTTCTACATCCGTCCATCATCAAATAGTGCCATGAATGTTCTACATCCTCCATTCGTCATACAGTGCCAGGAATCTTCTACATCTCCCTTCATCAACTAGTTTCATTAATATTCTACATCCTTCCTGGGTCAAATGGTGCCATGAATCTTCATCAAACTTCATTGGTCAAATAGTGTCCTGAATCTTCTACATCATCCCTTTGTTAAATGATGCCATGAATATTCGATATCTTATGCATCCACACTTCGTCAAACAGTGCCATGGAAGGTCTTCATCTTCCCTTCATCAAATAGTGCCATGGTCTTCTTTATCCTCCCATCGTCAAATACTGCCATGGGTCTTCGACATAAACCCCGTGTTAAAGAGTGCCATGAATCTTATAAATCCTCCCTTCGCCATTTCGTGCCATGAGTGTCCTACGTCTTCCCTTCATCAACTAGTGCCATGAATATTCTACATCGTTGCTTCATCAAAAAGTGCCATAAATTTTCGATATCTTCCCTTCGTCAAATAGTGCCATGGATTGTCTACATCCTCCCTTTGTCAAATAATGCTACGAATCGTATACATCGTCCCTTCGTTAAATAGTGCCAAGAACCTTCTACATCTTCCCTTCATCAAATAGTGCAATGGAATATTCCACATCCTTCCTTTTTCAATCAGTGCCATAAATATTCTACATCCTCTCTTCGTCAATCAATGCCATGAAACTTCTGCACATGACCTTCATCAAACAGTGCCATGAATCTTCTACATCCGTCCTTCTTCAAATAGTGCCATGAATGTTCTACATCCTCCCTTCGTCAAACAGTGCCAGGAATCTTCTACATCTCCGTTCATCAACTAGTTCCATTAATATTCTAGATCCTTCCTTGGTCAAATGGTGCCATGAATCTTCGACAAACTTCATTGGTCAAATAGCGTCATGAATCTTCTACAACTTCCCTTTGTTAAATGATGCCAGGAATCTTCTAAATCTTCCCTTCATCAAATACTGCCATGTATCTTCTGCATCCGCACTTCGTCAAATAGTGCCATGGAACTTCTTCATCTTCCCTTCATCAAATAGTGCCTTGGTCTTCTTTATCCTACCTTCATCAAACAGTGCCATGAAACTTCAACATCCCCTCATCGACAACAGTGCCATGCATCTTCTACAGCCTCTATTCGCCAAACAGTGCCTTAAATCTTCTACATATTCCCTTCATCAAATAGTGCCATGAATCTTCAACATCTTCACTTCGTCAAACAGTGCCATGAATCTTCTGTATCTTCCCTTCGTCAAATAGTGCCATGGATTGTCTACATCCAGCCTTCGTCAATAGGGCCATGAATCTTCTACAACCTCTCATCATCAAATTATGCCATGAATCTTCAACATCCTCCCTTCGTCAAATAGTACCATGAATCTTCCACATCCTTCCTTGGTGAAATTGTGCCATGAATCTTCACATCCTCCCTTTGTCAAACAATGCCCTGAATTTTCTACGTACTAACTTCATCAAATAGTGCCATGTATCTTCAACATTAACCCTTCGCCAAATCGTGACATGCATCTTCGACATCTTCCCTTCATCAAATAGTGCCATGAATCTTCGAGATCTTCCCTTCGTCAAACAGTGTCATGAGTCTTCGATAACTTCCCTTCATCAATTAGTGCCATATATATTCTACATCTTCCCTTCGTCAAACAGTGCCATGAATCTTCTCCATCTTCCCTTCCTCAAATAGTGCCATGGATAGTTTACAGCCTCCCTTTGTCAAATACTGCTATGTATCGTCTACTTCCTCCCATCATCAAGTAATGCCATGCATCTTCTACGTCTTCCCTTCCAAAACAGTGCCATGGAATATTCTACGTCTTCCCTTCGTCAAACAGTGCCGTGAATCTTCTACATACCATCTTCATCAAACAGTGCCATAAATCTTCCCTACATCAAATAGTGCCATGAATCTTCTACATCCTCCCATCATCAAACAGTGCCATGGGTCTTCGACATAAACCCCGTGTCAAAGAGGGCCATGAATCTTATAAATCCTCCCTTCGCCATTTCGTGCCATGAATATTCTACATCGTCCCTTCATCAAAAAGTGCCATAAATTTTCGATATCTTCCCTTCATCAAATAGTGCCATCAATATTCTACATCGTCTGTTTGTCAAATAGTGCCATAAATCTTCGACATCTTCCCTTCATCAAATATTGCCATGAATCTTCTACATCTTCACTTCGTCAAATGATGCCATTAATCTTCTGTATCTTCCCTTCGTCAAATAGTGCCATGCATTGTCTACATCCTCCCTTTGTCAAATAGTGCTACGAATCGTATACATTGTCCCTTCGTCAAATAGTGCCATGAACCTTCTACATCTTCCCTTCATCAAATAGTGCAATGGAATATTCCACATCCTTCCTTTTTCAATCAATGCCATAAATATTCTACATCCTCTCTTCCTCAATCAATGCCATGAATCTTCTGCACATGACCTTCATCAAACAGTGCCATGAATCTTCTACATCCTCCCTTCATCAAACAGTGCCAGGAATCTTCTACATCTCCGTTCATCAACTAGTTCCATTAATATTCTAGATCCTTCCTTGGTCAAATGGTGCCATGAGTCTTCGACAAACTTCATTGGTCAAATAGTGTCATGAATCTTCTACATCTTCCCTTTGTTAAATGATGCCATGAATCTTCCAAATCTTACCTTCATCATATACTGCCATGTATCTTCTGCATCCACACTTCGTCAAATAGTGCCATGGAACTTCTTCATCTTCCCTTCATCAAATAGTGCCTTGGTCTTCTTTATCCTCCCTTCATCAACCAGTGCTGTGAATCTTCAACATCCCCTCATCGACAACAGTGCCATGCAGCTTCTACATACTCTCTTCGTCAAACAGTGCCATAAATCTTCTACATCTTCCCTTCATCAAACAGTGCCATGAATCTTCTACATCCTCCCTTTGTCAAACAGTGCCATGGGTCTTCTACATCCACCCTGTGTCAATTAGTGCCATGCATCTTCTACATCCTCCCTTTGTCATTTCGTGCCATGAATGTTCGACATCTTCCCTTCATCAAAAAGTGCCATGAATATTCTACATCATCCCTTTGTCAAATAGTGCCATAAATCTTCGACATCTTCCCTTCATCAAATACTGCCATGAATCTTCAACACCTTCACTTCGTCAAACAATACCATGAATCTTCTGTATCTTCCCTTTGTCAAATAGTGCCATGGATTGTCTACATCCAGCCTTCATCAAATTGTGCCATGAATCTTCAACATGCTCCCTTCGTCAAATACTACCATGAATCTTCCACATCCTTCCTTGGCGAAATCATGCCATGAATCTTCACATCCTCCCTTTGTCAAACAGTGCCCTGAATTATCTACGTACTAACTTTATCAAATAGTGCAATGTATCTTCAACGTTAACCCTTCGCCAAATCGTGCCATGAATCTTCGACATCTTCCCTTCATCAAATAGTGCCATGAATCTTCGAGATCTTCCCTTCGTCAAACAGTGTCATGAGTCTTCGATAACTTCCCTTTGTCAAATAGTGCCATGTATATTCTACGTCTTCCCTTCATCAAATAGTGCCATGAATCATCTACATCTGCCCATCATCACCCAGTGCCATTAATGTACTACATCCTTACTCGATTAAATAGTACCATGAATCTTCCGCATCCTTCCTTCATCTAATAGTGCCATGTATCTTCTACATACTCCCTTCATCGAATAGTGACACGCATCTTCGATATCGCCCTTTCATCAAATAGCGCCATGGATCTTCTATATCCCCCCTTAGTCAACAGTGCCATGGAATATTCTACAGCCACCTTTCGTCAAAAAATGCCATGAATCTGCTACATCATCCCTTCATCAAACAGTGCCATGAATCTTCTACATCCTCTCTTCATCAAACAGTGCCGTAAATCTTCTACATCTTCCCTTCATCAAATAGTACCATGAATTTTCTACATCCTCCCTTTGTCAAACAGTGCCATGGGTCTTCTACATCCTCTCCTCATCATTTCGTGCCATGAATGTTCTACATCTTCCCTTCATCAAATAGTGCCATGAATATTCTACATCGTCCCTTTGTCAAATAGTGCCATAAATCTTCGACAGCTTCCCTTCATCAAATAGTGCCATGAATGTTCAACATCTTCACTTCGTCTAACAGTGCCGTGAATCTTCTGTATCTTCCCTTCGTCAAATAGTGCCATGGATTGTCTACATCCAGCCTTTGTCAAATAGTGCCATGAATCTTCTACAACCTCCCTTCGTCAAATTGTGCCATGAATCTTCAACATCCTCCCTTCATCAAATAGTACCATGAATCTTCCACATCCTTCCTTGGCGAAATAGTGCCATGAATCTTCTACATCCTCCCTTTGTCAAACAATGCCCTGAATTTTCTACGTGCTAACTTCATCAAATAGTGCCATGTACCTTCAACATTAACCCTTCTCCAAATCGTGCCTTGAAGCTTCGACATCTTCCCTTCATCAAACACTGCCATGAATCTTCAACACCTTCACTTCGTCAAACAATGCCATGAATCTTCTGTATCTTCCCTTCGTCAAATAGTGCCATGGATTGTCTACATCCAGCCTTCGTCAAATAGGGCCATGAATCTTCTATAACCTCCCTTCATCAAATTGTGCCATGAATCTTCAACATCCTCCCTTCGTCAAATACTACCATGAATCTTCCACATCCTTCCTTGGCGAAATCATGCCATGAATCTTCACATCCTCCCTTTGTCAAACAGTGCCCTGAATTTTCTACGTACTAACTTTATCAAATAGTGCCTTGTATCTTCAACTTTAACCCTTCGCCAAATCATGCCATGAATCTTCGACATCTTCCCTTCATCAAATAGTGCCATGAATCTTCGAGATCTTCCCTTCGTCAAACAGTGTCATGAGTCTTCGATAACTTCCCTTCGTCAAATAGTGCCATGTATATTCTACATCTTCCCTTCGTCAAACAGTGCCATGATTCTTTGATATCTTCCCTTCCTCAAATAATGCCATGGATAGTTTACATCCTCCCTTTGTCAAATAGTGCTATGAATCATCTACTTCCTCCCTTTGTCAAGTAATGCCATGGATCTTCCACGTCTTCCCTTCCAAAACAGTGCCATGGAATATTCTACATCGTCCCTTCGTCAAATAGTGCCATGAACCATCTACATCTTCCCTTCATCAGATAGTGCCATGAATCTTCTACATCTGCCCATCATCATCCAGTGCCATTAATGTACTACATCCTTACTTGGTTAAATAGTACCATGAATCTTCGCCATCCTTCCTTCATCTAAAAGTGCCATGTATCTTCTACATACTCCCTTCATCAAATAGTGACACGCATCTTCCATATCACCCTTTCATCAAATAGCGCCATGGATCTTCTATATCCCCCCTTAGTCAACAGTGCCATGGAATATTCTACACCCACCCTTCGTCAAAAAATGCCATGAATCTTCTACATCATCCCTTCATCAAACAGTGCCATGAATCTTCTACATCCTCTCTTCATCAAACAGTGCCATAAATCTTCTACATCTTCCATTCTTCAAATAGTGCCTTGAATTTTCTACATCCTCCCTTTGTCAAACAGTGCCATTGATCTTCTACATCTATTAGGTGTCAAATAGTGCCATGAATCTTCTACATCCTCCCTTCGTCATTTCATGCCATGATTGTTCGACATCTTCCCTTCATCAAATAGTGCCATGAATATTCTACATCGTCCCTTTGTCAAATAGTGCCATAAATCTTCGACAGCTTCCCTTCATCAAATAGTGCCATGAATGTTCAACATCTTCACTTCGTCTAACAGTGCCGTGAATCTTCTGTATCTTCCCTTCGTCAAATAGTGCCATGGATTGTCTACATCCAGCCTTTGTCAAATAGTGCCATGAATCTTCTACAACCTCCCTTCGTCAAATTGTGCCATGAATCTTCAACATCCTCCCTTCATCAAATAGTACCATGAATCTTCCACATCCTTCCTTGGCGAAATAGTGCCATGAATCTTCTACATCCTCCCTTTGTCAAACAATGCCCTGAATTTTCTACGTGCTAACTTCATCAAATAGTGCCATGTACCTTCAACATTAACCCTTCTCCAAATCGTGCCTTGAAGCTTCGACATCTTCCCTTCATCAAACACTGCCATGAATCTTCAACACCTTCACTTCGTCAAACAATGCCATGAATCTTCTGTATCTTCCCTTCGTCAAATAGTGCCATGGATTGTCTACATCCAGCCTTCGTCAAATAGGGCCATGAATCTTCTATAACCTCCCTTCATCAAATTGTGCCATGAATCTTCAACATCCTCCCTTCGTCAAATACTACCATGAATCTTCCACATCCTTCCTTGGCGAAATCATGCCATGAATCTTCACATCCTCCCTTTGTCAAACAGTGCCCTGAATTTTCTACGTACTAACTTTATCAAATAGTGCCTTGTATCTTCAACTTTAACCCTTCGCCAAATCATGCCATGAATCTTCGACATCTTCCCTTCATCAAATAGTGCCATGAATCTTCGAGATCTTCCCTTCGTCAAACAGTGTCATGAGTCTTCGATAACTTCCCTTCGTCAAATAGTGCCATGTATATTCTACATCTTCCCTTCGTCAAACAGTGCCATGATTCTTTGATATCTTCCCTTCCTCAAATAATGCCATGGATAGTTTACATCCTCCCTTTGTCAAATAGTGCTATGAATCATCTACTTCCTCCCTTTGTCAAGTAATGCCATGGATCTTCCACGTCTTCCCTTCCAAAACAGTGCCATGGAATATTCTACATCGTCCCTTCGTCAAATAGTGCCATGAACCATCTACATCTTCCCTTCATCAGATAGTGCCATGAATCTTCTACATCTGCCCATCATCATCCAGTGCCATTAATGTACTACATCCTTACTTGGTTAAATAGTACCATGAATCTTCGCCATCCTTCCTTCATCTAAAAGTGCCATGTATCTTCTACATACTCCCTTCATCAAATAGTGACACGCATCTTCCATATCACCCTTTCATCAAATAGCGCCATGGATCTTCTATATCCCCCCTTAGTCAACAGTGCCATGGAATATTCTACACCCACCCTTCGTCAAAAAATGCCATGAATCTTCTACATCATCCCTTCATCAAACAGTGCCATGAATCTTCTACATCCTCTCTTCATCAAACAGTGCCATAAATCTTCTACATCTTCCATTCTTCAAATAGTGCCTTGAATTTTCTACATCCTCCCTTTGTCAAACAGTGCCATTGATCTTCTACATCTATTAGGTGTCAAATAGTGCCATGAATCTTCTACATCCTCCCTTCGTCATTTCATGCCATGATTGTTCGACATCTTCCCTTCATCAAATAGTGCCATGAATATTCTACATCGTCCCTTTGTCAAATAGTGCCATAAATCTTCGACATCTTCCCTTCATCAAATAGTGCCATGAATGTTCAACATCTTCACTTCATCAAACAGTGCCATGAATCTTCTGTATCTTCCCTTCGTCAAATAGTGCCATGGATTGTCTACATCCAGCCTTTGTCAAATAGTGCCATGGATTGTCTACATCCAGCCTTTGTCAAATAGTGCCATGAATCTTCTACAACCTCCCTTCGTCAAATTGTGACATGAATCTTCAACATCCTCCCTTCGTCAAATAGTACCATGAATCTTCTACATCCTCCCTTTGTCAAACAGTGCCCTGAATTTTCTACGTACTAACTTCATCAAATAGTGCCATGTACCTTCAACATTAACCCTTCGCCAAATCGTGCCTTGAAGCTTCGACATCTTCCCTTCATCAAACAGTGCCATGAATCTTTGATATCTTCCCTTCCTCAAATGGTACCATGGATAGTTTACATCCTCCCTTTGTCAAATAGTGCTATGAATCATCTACTTCCTCCCTTTGTCAAGTAATGACATGGATCTTCTACGTCTTCTCTTCCAAAACAGTGCCATGGAATATTCTACATCGTCCCTTCATCAAATAGTGCCATGAATATTCTACATTGTCCCTTCATCAAATAGTGCCATGTATCTTCTACATCTGCCCATCATCACCCAGTGCCATTAAGGTACTACATCCTTACTTGGTCAAATAGTACCATGAATCTTCCACATCCTTCCTTCATCTAATAGTGCCATGTATCTTCTACATGCTCCCTTCACCGAATAGTGCCACGCATCTTCCATATCGACCCTTCATCAAATAGTCGCATGGATCTTCTATCAACAGTGCCATTGAATATTCTACACCCACCGTTCGTCAAAAAATGCCATGAATCTTCTACATCATCACTTCATCAAAGAGTGCCATGAATCTTCTACATCCTCTCATCATCAAACAGTGCCATAAATCTTCTACATCTTCCCTTCATCAAATCGTGCCATGAATCTTCTACATCCTCCCTTCGTCAAGCTGTGCCATAGGTCTTATACACCCTCCCCTCGTCATATCGTACCATGAATGTTCTACATCTTCCATTCATCAAATATTGCCATGAATATTCTACATCGTCCCTTTGTCAAATAGTGCCATAAATCTTCGACATCTTCCCTTCATCAAATAGTGCCGTGAATCTTCTACATCTTCCCTTCGTCAAACAGTGCCAATTATCTTCCATATCTTCCCTTCATCATCTAGTGCCATGGATCTTCTACACCTTCCCTTCTAAAACAGTGCCATGGAATATTCTGCATCGTCCTTTCATCAAATAGTGCCATAATTCTTCGACATCTTCCCTTCATGAAATAGTGCCATGAATTTTCGACATGCTCCCTTCGTCAAATACTGCCATGAATCTTCTGCATCCTCCCTACAGCAATCAGTGCCACGAATCTTCTACATCCTACCTTCTTCAAATAGTGCCATGGAATCTTCTATATCCTCCCTTCATCAAATACTGCCATGAATCTTCTATGTCCTCCCTTTGTTAAACAGTGTCATGGAATCTTCGACATCTTCCTTTCGTCAAATAGTGCCATTATTCTACGACATCCTTCCTTGTTCGAAAAGTGCCACGAATCTTCCACATCCATACTTGGTCAAATAGTGCCATGAATCTTCTACATCCTCCCTTCGTCAAACAGTGCCATGAATATTCTACATACTCTCTTCATTAAATAGTGCCATGAATCTTCTACATCTTCCATCCACCAAATGGTGCCATGAAACTTCTGTATCATCCCTTCGTCAAATAGTACCAGTAATCTTCTAGATCTTCCCTTCGTCAAATAGTTCCATTTATCTACTACATCCTTCCTTGTTCAAATATTGCCATGAATCTTCCACATCCATCCATGATCAAACAGTGCCATGAATCTTCAACATCTTCCCTTCCACAAATAGTGCCATGAATGTTCTACATCTTCCCTTTGTCAAACAGTGCCATGAATCTTTGATATCTTCCCTTCGTCAAATAGTGCCATGAACCTTCTACATCTTCCCTTCATCAAATAGTGCCATTAATCTACTACATCCTAACTTGGTCAAATACTGCCATGAATCATCCACATCTTCCCTTCATCAAATAGTGCCATGGAATCTTCTAAATCGTCCCTTCATCACACAGTGCCATGAATATTCTATGTCCTCCCTTCATCAAATATTGCCATGAATCGTCTACATATTCACTTCGTCAAATAGTGCCATGAATGTTCTACATCTTCCCTTCGTCAAATACTGCCATCAATCTTCTACATTGTCGCTTTGTCAAATAGTACCATGAACATTCTGCAACCTCCCTTCTTCAAACAGTGCCATGAATCTTCAACATCCTCCCTTCGTCAAATAGTACCATGAATCTTCCACATCTTTCCTTGGCGAAATAGTCAAATAGTACCATGAATCTTCTACATCCTCCCTTCATCAAACAGTGCTGTGAATTTTCTACTTACTAACTTCATCAAATAGTGCCATGAATCTTCGAGATCTTCCCTTCGTCAAACAGGGTCATGAGTCTTCGATAACTTCCCTTCGTCAAATAGTGTCATGTATCTTCTACATCCTCCCTTCGTCAAACAGTGCCATGATTCTTTGATATCTTCCCTTCCTCAAATAGTGCCATGGATAGTTTACATCCTCCCTTTGTCAAATACTGCTATGAATCGTCTACTTCCTCCCTTCGTCAAGTAATGCCATGGATCTTCTACGTCTTCCCTTCCAAAACAATGCCATGGAATATTCTACATCATCCGTTCGTTAAATAGTGCCATGAACCTTCTACATCTTCCCTTCATCAAATAGTGCCATGAATCTTCTACATCTGCCCATCATGAACCAGTGCCATTAATGTACTACATCCTTACTTGGTCAAATAGTACCATGAATCTTCCACATCCTTCTTTCATCTAATAGTGCCATGTATCTTCTACATACTCCCTTCATCGAATAGTGCCACGCATCTTCCATATCGCCCCTTCATCAAATAGTCGCATGGACCTTCTATATCCCCCGCTTAGTCAACAGTGCCATTGAATATTCTAAACCCACCGTTCGTCAAAAAATGCCATGAATCTTCTACATCATCCCTTCATCAAAGAGTGCCATGAATCTTCTATATCCTCTCTTCATCAAACAGTGCCATAAATCTTCTACATCTTCCCTTCGTCAAACTGTGCCATGGGTCTTATACATCCTCCCCTCGTCATATCGTCCCATGAATGTTCTACATCTTCCGTTCATCAACTAGATCCATTAATATTCCACATCCTTTCTTGGTCAAATGGTGCCATGAATCTTCGACAAACTTCATTGGTCAAATAGTGTCATGAATCTTCTACATCTTCCCTTCATCAAATACTGCCATGTATCTTCTGCATCCACACATCATCAAATAGTGCCATGGAAGTTCTTCATCTTCCCTTCATCAAATAGTGCCATGGTCTTCTTTATCCTCCCTTCATCAAACAGTGCCGTGAATCTTCTACATCCCCTCTTCGACAAACAGTGCCATGCATCTTCTACATACTCTCTTCGTCAAACAGTGCCATAAATCTTCTACATCTTCCCTTCATCAAATAGTACCATGGGTCTTCTACATCCACCCTGTGTCAAATAGTGCCATGAATCTTCTACATCCTCCATTCGTCATTTCATGCCATGAATGTTCGATATCTCCCCTTCATCAAATAGTGCCATGAATCTTCAACATCTTCACTTCGTTAAACAGTGCCATGAATCTTCTGTATCTTCCCTTCGTCAAATAGTGCCATGGATTGTCTACATCCAGCCTTTGTCAAATAGTGCCATGAATCTTCTACAACCTCCCTTTGTCAAATTGTGCCATGAATCTTCAACATCCTCCCTTCGTCAAATAATACCATGAATCTTCCACATCCTTCCTTGGCGAAATAGTGCCATGAATCTTCTACATCCTCCCTTTGTCAAACAGTGCCCTGAATTTTCTACGTTCTAACTTCATCAAATAGTGCCATGTATCTTTAATATTAACCATTCGCCAAATCGTGCCATGAATATTCGACATCTTCCCTTCATCAAATAGTGCCATGAATCTTCGAGATCTTCCCTTCATCAAACAGTGTCATGAGCCTTCGATAACTTCCCTTCGTCAAATAGTGCCATGTATCTTCTACATCTTCCCTTCGTCAAACAGTGCCATGACTCTTTGATATCTTCCCTTCCTCAAATAGTGCCATGGATAGTTTACATCCTCCCTTTGTCAAATACTGCTATGAATAGTCTACTTCCTCCCTTCGTCAAGTAATGCCATGGATCTTCTATGTCTTCCCTTCAAAAACAGTGCCATGGAATATTCTACATCGTCCCTTCGTCAAATAGTGCCATGAACCTTCTACATCTTCCCTTCATCAAATAGTGCCATGAATCTTCTACATCTGCCCATCATCCCCAGTGCCATTAATGTACTACATCCTTACTTGGTCAAATAGTACCATGAATCTTCCACATCCTTCCTTCATCTAATAGTGCCACGCATCTTCCATATCGCCCCTTCATCAAATAGTGCCATGGATCTTCTATATCCCCCCTTAGTCAACAGTGCCATGGAATATTCTACACCCACACTTCGTCAAAAAATGCCATGAATCTTCTACATCCTCTCATCATCAAACAGTGCCATGAATATTCTACATACTCTCTTCATTAATAGTGCCATGAATCTTCTATATCTTCCATTCACCAAATGGTGCCATGAATCTTCTGTATCATCCCTTCGTCAAACAGTACCATTAATCTTCCAGGTCTTCCCTTCATCATATAGTTCCATTAATCTATTAAATCCTTCCTTGTTCAAATATTGCCATGAATCTTCCACATCCATCCTTGATCATATAGTGCCATGAATCTTCTACATCCTCCCTTCGTCAAACAGTGCCATGAATCTTCGACATACTCTCTTCATTAAATAGTGCCATGAATCTTCTACATCTTCCCTTCCTCAAGTAGTGCCATGAATGTTCTACATCTTCCCTTCGTCAAACAGTGCCATGAATCTTTGATATCTTCCCTTCGTCAAATAGTGCCATGAACTTTCTACATCTTCCCTTCATCAAATAGTGCCATGAATTTCCTATGTCCTCCATGCGTCAAACATTGCCATGAAGCTTCTACTTCTTCCCTTCATCAAATAGTGCCATTAATCATCCACATCTTCCCTTCATCAAATAGTGCCATGGAATATTCTACATCCTCCCTTCGTCACACAGTGCCATGAATCTTCTATGTCATACCTTCATCAAATATTGCCATGAATCTTTTCCATCTTCCCTTCGTTAAATACTGCCATGAATCTTCTACATCTTCCCTTCATCAAACCGTGCCCTTAAGCCATCTGCATCATCCCATCATCAAATCGCGCTATGAATCTTCTACATCTTCCCTTCATCAAATAGTGCCATGGAATCTTCTATATCCTCCTTTCATCACACAGTGCCATGAATATTCTATGTCCTCCCTTCATCAAATAGTGCCATGAATCCTCTACATCCTCCCTTGGACAAATAGTGTCATGAATCCTCTACATGCTCCATTCATTAAGTATTGCCCTGGATCTTCTACATTCTCCGTTGGTCAAATAGTGCCATGAATCTTCGATATCTTCCCCTCATCAAATACTCCCATGAGTTCTCTACGTCCTGCCTTGGTCAAATAGTGCCATCAATCTTCGACATCTTCCCTTCGTCAAATTGTGCCAGCAATCTTCTACATCCTCCCTTCATCAAAAAGTGCCATCAGTCTTCTATATCCTCCCTTTGTCAAATCGGGCCATGAATCTTCTATATCTTCCCTTAATCAAATAGTGCCATGGAATCTTAGATGTCCTCCCTTCATCAAATAGTGCAATGAATCTGCTACATCTTCTGTTGGCCAAATAGTGTCATGAATGTTCTACATCCTCCGTTGGTCAAATAGTGCCAAGAATCTTCCATATCCTCCCTGGGTCACATAGTGCCATGAATCTTCGACATCCTCCATTCGTCAAATAGTGCCATGAATCTTCGACAACCTCCCTTCGTCAAATCGTGCCATGGAATCTTTTACATCCTCCCTTCATCAAATAGTGCCATGGATCTTCGACATCCTCCCTTCATCCTTGGTCAAATACTGCCATGAATGTTCTATATCCTCCTTTCGTCCAACAGTGCCATGAATCCTCTACATCCTTCCATGGTCAAATAGTGCCATGAATCTTCTATATTCTCCCTTCATTAATTACTGCCATTGAATCTTCTTCATCCGCCCTTCATCAAGTAGTCCCATTGGAATTCTACATCCACCATTCATCAAATAGTGCCATGAACCTTCTACATCTTCGCTTCATCAAGTATTGCCATGGATCATCTACATCTTCCCTTGGTCAAATAGTGCCACTAATCTTCTACATCCTCCCTTGGTCAAATAGTGCCATGAATCTTCGATATCCTCCCCTCGTCATATGCTCCCATGAATTATCTACCTCCTCCCTTGGTCAAATAGTGCCATGAATCTTCTACATCCATCGTTCCTCAAATAGTGCCATGGATCTTCGACATCCTCCCTTGGTCAAATAGTGCCATGAATCTTCTACATCCTCCCTTCATCAAATAGTGCCATGGATCTTCGAGATCCTCCCTTAATCCTTGGTCAAATACTGCCATTAATCTTCTATATCCTCCTTTTGTCCAACAGTGCCATGAATCCTCTACATCCTTCCATGGTCAAATAGTGCCATGAAACTTCTATATTCTCCCTTCATTAATTACTGCCATTGAATCTTCTTCATCCGCCCTTCATCAAGTAGTCCCATTGGATTTCTACATCCACCATTCATCAAATAGTGCCATGAACCTTCTACATCTTCGCTTCGTCAAGTATTGCCATGGATATTCTACATCCTCCTTGGTCAAATAGTGCCACTAATCTTCTACATCCTCCCTTCATCAAATGGTGCCATGAATCTTCGATACCCTCCCCTCGTCAAATGCTCCCATGAATTATCTACCTCCTCCCTTGGTCAAATAGTGCCATGAATCTTCTACATCCTTCCTTCCTCAAATAGTGCCATGGATCTTTGACATCCTACCTTCGCCACATATTTCCATGAATCTTCGACATCTTCCCTTCGTCAAATTGTGCTAGCAATCTTCTACATCCTCCCTTTATCAAAAAGAGCCATCAGACTTCTATATCGTCCCTTCGTCAAATCATGCCATCAATCTTCTATACCTTCCCTTAATCAAACAGTGCCATGGAATCTTAGATATCCTCCCTTCGTCAAATAGTGCCATGAATCTGCTACACCTTCTGTTGGCCAAATGGTGTCATGAATGTTGTACATCCTCTCTTTGTCAAATTGTGCCATAAATGTTCTACAGCTTCTATTCGCCCAACAGTGCCATGAATCTTCTGCATCCTCCCTTCTTCAAATATTGACATGAATCTTCTAAAACTTCCCTTCGTCAAATAGAGCCATGTATATTCTACAGCCACCCTTCATCAAAACGGGCCAAGAATCTTCAGCATACATCCTTCATCAAACATTGCCATGAGTCTTCTACATCTTCCCTTCGTCAAATACTGCCATGAATCTGCGACATCCTCCCTCCATCAAACAGTTCCATGAATATTCTACATCTTCATTCCTCAAACAGTGGCATGAATCTTCTTCATCCTCCCTTGGACAAATAGTGTCAAGAATCCTCTACATTCTCCGTTCATTAAATAGTGTCCTGGATCTTCTACATCCTCTGTTGGTCAAATAGTGCCAAGAATCTTCCATATCCTCCCTGGGTCACATAGTGCCATGAGTCTTCGACATCCTCCATTCGTCAAATAGTGCCATGGAATCTTCGACATGCTCCCTTCATCCTTGGTCAAATACTGCCATGAATGTTCTATATCCTCCTTTCGTCCAACAGTGCCATGAATCCTCTTCATCTTTCCATGTTCATATAGTGCCACGAATCTTCTATATCCTCCCTTCATCAAGTACTGCCATTGAATCTTCTACATCCGCCCTTCATCAAGTAGTTCCATTGGAATTCTACATCCACCATTCATCAAATAGTGCCATGAATTTTCTACATCTTCGCTTCATCAAATATTGCCCTGGATCTTCTACATCCCCCCTTGGTCAAATAGTGCCACGAATATTCTACAACCTCCCTTCTTTAAATAGTGCCATGAATCTTCGACATCCTCCATTCGTCAAATAGTGCCATGAATCTTCGACATCTTCCCTTCGTCAAATTGTGCCAGCAAATCTTCTACATCCTCCCTTCATCAAAAAGTGCCATCAGACTTCTATATCCTCCCTTTGTCAAATAGTGCCATGAATCTGCTACATCTTCTGTTGGCCAAATATTGCCATGAATGTTCTGCATCCTCCCTTCATCAAATTGTGCCATGAATGATCTACAGCTTCTCTTCGTCAAACAGTGCCATGAATCTTCTGCATCCTCCCTTCTTCAAATATTGACATGAATCTTCTAAAACTTCCCTTCGTCAAATAGATCCATATATATTCTACAGCCTCCCTTCATCAAAACGGGCCAAGAATCTTCAGCATGCATCCTTCATCAAACAGTGCCATGAGTCTTCTACATCTTCCCTTTGTCAAATACTGCCATGTATCTTTGACATCCTCCCTCCATCAAACAGTTCCATAAATATTCTACATCTTCCCTTCCTCAAACAGTGGCATGAATCTTCTACATCGTCCTTGGACAAATAGTGTCATGACTCCTCTACATGCTCCGTTCATTAAATAGTGTCCTGGATCTTCTACATCCTCCGTTGGCCAAATAGTGCCAAGAATCTTCCATATCCTCCTGGGTCACATAGTGCCATGAAGCTTCAACATCCTCCATTCGTCAAATAGTGCCATGAATATTCTACATCTTCCCTTCATCAAGTAGTGCCATGAATCTTCGACAACCTCCCTTCGTCAAATAGTGCCATGAATCATCTCCATCCTCCCTTCATCAAATTGTGCCATGGAATCTTCTACATTCTCCCATCATCGAATAGTGCCATGGATCTTCGACATCCTCCATTCGTCAACTAGTGCCATGAATCTTCGACATCTTCCCGTCATCAAGAAGTGCCATGAATTTTCAGCATCTTCCCTTCACCCTTGGTCAAATACTGCCATTAATGTTCTATATCCTCCTTTCGTCAAACAGTGCAATGAATGCTCTTCATCTTTCCATGGTCAAACAGTGCCACGAATCATCTATATCCTACCTTCATCAAGTACTGTCATTGAATCTTCTACATCCGCCCTTCATCAAGTAGTTCCATTAGAATTCTACATCCACCATTCATCAAATACTGTCATGAATTTTCTACATCTTCGCTTCGTCAAATATTGCCCTGGATCTTCTACATCCCCCCTTGGTCAAATAGGGCCACGAATCTTCTACATCCTCCCTTCGTCAAATAGTGCCATGAATCTACGACATCCTCCATTCGTCAAATAATGCCATGAATCTTCTACATCTTCCCTTCATCAAGTAGTGCCATAAAACTTCGACATCCTCCCTTCGCCAAAGAGTGCCATGAATTTTCAACATCTTCCCTTCGTCAAATTGTGCCAGCAATCTTCTACATCCTCCCTTCATCAAAAAGTGCCATCAGACTTCTATATCCTCCCTTCATCAAATCGGGCCATGAATCTTCTATATCTTCCCTTAATCAAATAGTGCCATGGATTTATAGATATTCTCCCTTTGTCAAATAGTGCCATGAATCTGCTACATCTTCTGTTGGCCAAATAGTGCCATGAATGTTCTACATTCCCCCTTCGTCAAATTGTGCCATTAATGTTCTACAGCTTCTCTTCGTCAAACAGTGCCATGAATCTTCTGCATCCTCTCTTCTTCAAATATTGACATGAATCTTCTAAAACTTCCCTTCGTCAAATAGAGCCATGTATATTCTACAGCCTCCCTTCAACAAAACCGGCCAAGAATCTTCAGCATACATCCTTCATCAAACAGTGCCATGAGTCTTCTACATCTTCCCTTTGTCAAATACTGCCATGAATCTTCGACATCCTCCCTCCATCAAACAGTTCCATGAATATTCTACATCTTCCCTTCCTCAAACAGTGGCATGAATCTTCTACATCCTCCCAAGGACAAATAGTGTCATGACTCCTCTACATGCTCCGTTCATTAAATAGTGTCCTGGATCTTCTACATCCTCCATTGGTCAAATAGTCCCAAGAATCTTCCATATCCTCCCTGGGTCACATAGTGCCATGAATCTTCGACAACCTCCCTTCGTCAAATAGTGCCATGAATCATCTCCTTCCTCCCTTCATCAAATTGTGCCATGGAATCTTCTACATCCTCCCTTCATCGAATAGTGCCATCAATTTTCAACATCCTCCCTTCATCCTTGGTCAAATACTGCCATAAATGTTCTATATCCTCCTCTCGTCAAACAGTGCCATGAATCCTCTTCATCCTTCCATGGTCAAATAGTGCCATGAATCTTCTATATCATCCCTTCATCAAGTAGTGCCCTTGAATCTTCTACATCCCCTCTTCATCAAGCAGTTCCATTGGAATTCTACATCCACCATTCATCAAATAGTGCCATGAGTCTTCTACATCTTTGCTTCGTCAAATATTGCCATGGATCTTCTACATCCCCCCTTGGTCAAATCGTGCCACGAATCTTCTACATCCTCCCTTCGTCAAATAGTGCCATGAATCTTCGATATCTTCCCCTCGTCAAATACTCCCAAGACTTCTCTACGTCCTGCCTTGGTCAAATAGTGCCATGAATCTACTACATCCTTCCTTCATCAAATAGTGCCATGGATCTTCTACATCTTCGCTTGGTCAAATAGTGCCATGAGTCTTCTATATCCTCCCTTCGTCAAATAGTGCCATAAATCTGCTACATCTTCCATTGGCTAAATAGTGCCATGAATGTTCTACATCCACCCTTCGTCAAACTGTGCCATGAATCTTCTAAAGCTTCCCTTCGTCAAACAGTGCCATGAATCTTCTGCATCTTCCCTTCGTCAAATAGTGCCATGTATATTCTACATCCTTCCTTTTTCAAACAGTGCCATGGATCTTCTACATCCTCCGTTGGTCAAATAGTGCCAAGAATCTTCTACATCCTCCCTTGATTAAAGAGTGCGATGAATCTTTAACATCTTCCCTTCGTCAAGTAGTGCCATGAATCTTCAACATCCTCCGTTCGTCAAATAGTGCCGTGATCCTTCGACATTCTCATTTCGTCAAATAGTGCCATTAAGCTTCTACATCTTCCCTTCGTCAAATAGTGCCATGACTCTTCTACATCCTCCCTTTATCAAATGGTGTCATGCATCTTCTACATCGTCCCTTCATCAAAGAGTGCCATGAACCTTCTACAACCTCCATTCATCAAATAGTGCCAAGGATCTTCTACATCCTCCCTTGGTCAAATAATGCCATGAAACTTCTACAACCTCTCTTGATCAAATCGTGCCAAGAAACTTCTCCTTCCTCCCTTTATCAAATAGTGCCATGAGTCTTCTATATCCTCCCTTCGTCAAATAGTGCCATAAATCTGTTACATCTTCCATTGGCTAAATAGTGCCATGAATGTTCTACATCCTCCCTTCGTCAAATTGTGCCATGAATCTTCTAAAGCTTCCCTTCGTCAAACAGTGCCATGAATCTTCTGCATCTTCCCTTCGTCAAATGGTGCCATGTATATTCTACATCCTTCCTTTTTCAAACAGTGCCATGGATCTTCTACATCCTCCATTGGTCAAATAGTGCCAAGAATCTTCTACATCCTCCCTTGATTAAAGAGTGTTATGAATCTTCAACATCTTTCCTTCGTCAAGTAGTGCCATGAATCTTCAACATCCTCCATTCGTCAAATAGTGCCGTGATCCTTCGACATTCTCCCTTCGTCAAATGGTGCCATGACTCTTCTACATCCTCCCTTCGTCAAAGGGTGCCATGAGTCTTCTACATCCACCCTTGATCAAATGATGCCATGGATCTTCGACATACGCCCGTTATCAAATGGTGTCATGCATCTTCTACATCGTCCCTTCATCAAATAATGCCATGAACCTTCTACAACCTCCATTCATCAAATAGTGCCAAGGATCTTCTACATCCTCCCTTCATCAAATAGTGCCATGGACCTTCTACATCCTGCCTTCATCAAATAGTGCCATGTTTCTTCTACATCCTCCCATGGTCAAATAGTATCATGAATCTTCTGCATCCTCCCTTCATCAAAAATTGCCATGAATTTTCGATATCCTCCCTTTGTGAAATAGTGCCATGGATCTTCTACATCTTCCCTTCGTCCAATAGTGCCATGGATCTTCTACATCCCCCCTTCATCAAATAGTGCCATGAATCTACATCATCCTCCCTTCGTCAAATACTGCCGTGAACCTTCGACATCCTCACTTCGTCAAGCAGTGCCATGAAGCTTCGACATCTTCCCTTCATCAAAAATTACCATGGATCTTCTGCATCCTCCCGTGGTCAAATACTGCCATGAATCTTCTACATCTTCCCTTTGTCAAACTGTGCCATAAATCTTCTACATTCTTCCTTCATCAAATAGTACCATGAATATTTTAGATCCTTCCTTGTTCAAATAGTGCCATGAATCTGCAACATCCTCCCTTGGTCAAATAGTGCCATGAATCTACTGAATCTGCCCTTCGTCAAACAGTGCCATGAAACTTCTACACCCTTCCTTCTTCAAATAGTGCCATGAATCTTCTACATCCTCTCTTGGTCAAATAAAGCCATGGATCTACTACATCCTCCCTTCATCAAATAGTGCCATCAATCCTCTATATCCTCCCCTGGTCAAATAGTGCCATGAATATTCTACATCCTTCCTTCATCAAATAGTGCTATGAATCTACCACATCTTCCCTTTATCAAATAATGCCATGAAATCTTCTACATCTTCTGTTCGTGAAATACAGCCATGAATCTTCCACATCTTCCTTCATCAAATAGTGCCATGAACCCTCTATATTCTCCCTTCATCAAATAGTGCCCATGAATACTCTACATCCTTCCTTGGTGAAGTTGTGCCATGAATCTTCGATATCCACCATTTATCAAACAGTGCCATGGATCTTCTATGTCTTCCCGTCATCAAATAATACCATGAATCTTCGACATATTCCCTTCATCAAATAGTGCAAAGAATCTTCTTCACATTCCCTTCGTCATAGAGAGCTATTCATCTTCTACATCTTTCCTTCATTAAATAGTGCCATGAATCTTCTACATCCTCCATTGGTCAAATAGTGCCATAAATCTACCACATCTTCCCTTCACAAATAGTGCCATGAATCATCTCCATCCTCCCTTTGTCAAATAGTGCCATGAATCTTCAATATCCTCCACTCGTCAAATACTCCCATGAATTCTCTACATCCTCCCTTGGTCAAATAGTGCCATGAACCTTCTGCATCCTCCCTTGGTCAAATAATGCCATGAACCTTCTGCATCCTCCCTTGGTCAAATAATGCCATGAATCTTCGAAATCCTCCCTTCGTCAAATAGTGCCATGAATCTTCAACATCTTCCCTTCATCAAATTGTGCCAAGAATCTTCTACATCCTCCCTTCATCAAACACTGCCATGTGTCTTCTGTATCCTCTCTTTGTCAAATCGTGCCATGAATCTTGTACATCTTCCCTACATCAAATAGTGCCAAGGACATTCTGTATGCTCCCTTCATCAAAGAGTGCCATGACTCTTCTACATCCTCCCTTGGTTAAATAGTGCCACGAATATTCTGCATCCTCCCTTCATCAAATAGAGCCATGAATCTTCGATATCCTCCCTTCAACAAATATTGCTATGAATCTTCTACATCTTCCATTCACCAAATAGTGCCATGAATGTTCTACATCCTCCCTTCGTCAAATCATGCCATGAATCTTCTACAGCTGCCCTTCATGAAATAGTGCCATGGGTCTTCTATATCTTCCCTTCATTAGACAGTGCCATGAATCTACCACATCTTCCCTTTATCAAATAGTGCCATGAATCTTCTACATCCTCCCTTGGTCAAATTGTGCCAAGGATCTTCTGTATGCTCCCTTCATCAAAGAATGCCATGACTCTTCTACATCTTCCCTTGGTCAAATAGTGCCACGAATATTCTGCATCCTCCCTTCATCAAATAGAGCCATTAATCTGCTACATCTTCCATTCACCAAATACTGCCATGAATGCTCTACATCCTCCCTTCGTCAAATCATGCCATGAATCATCTACAACATCCCTTCATGAAACAGTGCCGTAGGTCTTCTAAATCTTCCCTTCATTAAATAGTGCCATGGAATCTTCTACATCCTCCCTTCATCAAATAGTTCCATGAACATTCTACATCCTCCCTTCATCAAATAGTGCAATGAATCTTCTCCAGCCTCCCTTTGTCAAGTAGAACCATGAATATTCGACATCCTCCCTTCATCAAATTATGCCATGAGTCTTCTATATCCTCCCTTCGTCAAATCGTGCCATGAATCTTCTACATCTTCCCTTAATCAAATGGTGCCATGGAATCTCCGATATCCTCCCATCGTCAAATCGTGCCATGAATCTTCTACATCCTCCTTTCTTCAAATAGTGGCATATATCTTCTACATTCTCCCTTCATCAAATCGGGCCAAGAATCTTCTGCATACTCCCTTCATCTAATAGCGCCATGAGTCTTCCACATCTTCCCTTCGTCAAATACTGCCACGAATCTTCAACATCCTTCCTTGCTCAGATAGTGCCATGGAATCTTCTCCATCCTCCCTTCATCAAATGGTGCCATGAATCCTCTATATCCTCCCTTTGACAAATAATGCCATGAATCTGCTTTATCCTCCCTTCATCAAACAGTTCCATGAATCTTCTACATCTTCCCTTCCTCAAACAGTGCCATGGATCTTCTACATCCTCCCTTAGACAAATAGTGTAATGAATCTTCTACATATACCGTTCATTAAATAGAGCCATGTATATTCTACAGCCACCCTTCATCAAAACGGGCCAAGAATCTTCAGCATACATCCTTCATCAAACAGTGCCATGAGTCTTCTACATCTTCCCTTCGTCAAATACTGCCATGTATCTTCGACATCCTCCCTCCATCAAACAGTTCCATGAATATTCTACATCTTCCCTTCCTCAAACAGTGGCATGAATCTTCTACATCCTCCCAAGGACAAATAGTGTCATGAATCCTCTACATGCTCCGTTCATTAAATAGTGTCCTGGATCTTCTACATCCTCCGTTGGTCAAATAGTGCCAAGAATCTTCCATATCCTCCCTTGGTCACATAGTGCCATGAATCTTCGACATCCTCCATTGGTCAAATAGTGCCATGAATCTTCTACATCTTCCCTTCATCAATTAGTGCCATGAATCTTCGACAACCTCCCTTCGTCAAATAGAGCCATGAATCATCTCCATCCTCCCTTCTTCAAATTGTGCCATGGAATCTTCTACATCCTCCCTTCATCGAATAGTGCCATGAATTTTCAACTTCCTCCCTTCATCCTTGGTCAAATACTGCCATAAATGTTCTATATCCGCCTTTCGTCAAACAGTGCCATGAAACCTCTTCATTCTTCCATGGTCAAATAGTGCCATGAATCTTCTATATCCTCCCTTCATCAAGTAGTGCCCTTGAATCTTCTACATCCTCCCTTCATCAAGCAGTTCCATTGGAATTCTACATCAACCATTCATCAAATAGTGCCATGAATCTTCTACATCTTTGCTTCGTCAAATATTGCCCTGGATCTTCTAAATCCCCCCTTGGTCAAATCGTGCCACGAATCTTCTACATCCTCCCTTCGTCAAATAGTGCCATGAATCTTCGACATCCTCCATTTGTCAAATAGTGCCATGAATCATCTACATCTTCCCTTCATCAAGTAGTGCCATAAATCTTCGACATCCTCCCTTCGTCAAATAGTGCTATGAATCATCCCCATCCACCCTTCATCAACTTGTGCCATGAATCTTCAACATCCTCCCTTCATCCTTGGTCAAATAGTGCCATGAATGTTCTATATCCTACTTTCGTCAAACAGTGCCATGAATCCTCTACATCCTTCCATGGTCAAATAGTGCCATGAATATTCTATATCCTCCCTTCATCAAGTAGTGCCATTGAATCTCCTTCATCCTCATCAAGTAGTCCCACTGGAATTCTACATCCACCATTCATCAAAGCGTGCCATGAATCTTCGATATCCTCCCCTCGTCAAATACTCCCATGAATTCTCTACCTCCTCCCTTGGTCAAATAGTGCCATGAATCTTCTACATCCTCCCTTCCTCAAATAGTGCCATGGATCTTCGACATCCTCCCCTCGCCAAATAGTGTCATGAATCTTCGACATCTTCCCTTCGTCAAATTGTGCCAGCAATCTTCTACATCCTCCCTTCATCAAAAAGTGCCATCAGACTTCTATATCCTCCCTTCATCAAATTGGGCCATGAATCTCCTATATCTTCCCTTAATCAAATAGTGCCATGGAATCATAGATATCCTCCGTTCATCAAATAGTGCCATGAATCTGCTACATCTTCTGTTGGCCAAATAGTGCCATGAATGTTCTACATCCTCCCTTCGTCAAATTGTGCCATGAATGTTCTACAGCTTCTCTTCGTCAAACAGTGCCATGAATCTTCTACATCCTCCCTAGGACAAATAGTGTCATGAATCCTCGACATGCTCCGTTCATTAAATAGTGTCCTGGATCTTCTACATCCTCCATTGGTCACATAGTGCCATGAATCTTCGACATCCTCCATTGGTCAAATAGTGCCATGAATCTTCTACATCTTCCCTTCATCAAGTAGTGCCATGAATCTTTGACAACCTCCCTTCGTCAAATAGAGCCATGAATCATCTCCATCCACCCTTCTTCAAATTGTGCCATGGAATCTTCTACATCCTCCCTTCATCGAATAGTGCCATCAATTTTCAACATCCTCCCTTCATCCTTGGTCAAATACTGCCATAAATGTTCTATATCCTCCTCTCGTCAAACAGTGCCATGAATCCTCTTCATCCTTCCATGGTCACATAGTGCCATGAATCTTCTATATCCTCCCTTCATCAAGTAGTGCCATTGAATCTTCTACATCCTCCCTTCATCAAGCAGTTCCATTGGAATTCTACATCAACCATTCATCAAATAGTGCCCTGAATCTTCTACATCTTTGCATCGTCAAATATTGCCATGGATCTTCTACATCCACCCTTGCTCAAATCGTGCCACGAATCTTCTACATCCTCCCTTCGTCAAATAGTGCCATGAATCTTCGACATCCTCCATTCGTCAAATAGTGCCATGAATCTTCTACATCTTCCCTTCATCAAGTAGTGCCATAAAACTTCGACATCCTCCCTTCGCCAAAGAGTGCCAGCAATCTTCTACATCCTCCCTTCATCAAAAAGTGAAATGCAATCTTCTACATCCTCCCTTCCTCAAATAGTGCCATGAATCTTCAATATCCTCCATTCGTCAAATACTCCCATGAATTCTCTACATACTTCCTTGGTCAAATAGTGCCATGGATCTTCTACAAACTCCCTTCATCAAATAGTGCCATGGATCTTCTACATCCTCCCTTCATCAAACACTGCCATGTGTCTTCTATATCCTCCCTTTGTCAAATCGTGCCATGAATTTTGTACATCTTCCCTACATCAAATGGTGCCCTGGAATCTTCTACATCCTCCCTTCATCAAATAGTGCCATGAATCTTCTACATCCTCCCTTGGTCAAATAGTGCCAAGGACATTCTGTATGCTCCCTTCATCAAAGAGTGCCATGACTCTTCTACATCCTCCCTTGGTTAAATAGTGCTACGAATATTCTGCATCCTCCCTTCGTCAAATAGAGCCATGAATCTTCGATATCCTCCCTTCATCAAATATTGCTATGAATCTTCTACATCTTCCCTTCATCAAACAGTGCCTTGAATATTCTACATCTTCCCTTCCTCAAACAGTGCCATGGATCTTCAACATCCTCCCTTGGACGAATAGTGTCATGAATCTTCTACATACACCATTCATTAAATAGTGCCATGGATCTTCTACATCCTCCCTTCGTCAAAGCGTGCCATTAGTATTCTACATGCTTCCTTGTTCAAATAGTGCCCTGAATCTTCTGCATCCCTCCTTGGTTAAATAGTGCCAGGGAACCTTCTATATCCTTCCTTTGTCAAACAGTGCCATGCATTTTCGACATCTTTCCTTCATGAAATAGTACCATGAATCTTCTACATCCGCCCTTGGTCAAATAGTGCCATGAATCTACTGAATCTGCCCTTCGTCAAACAGTGCCATGAAACTTATACACCCATCCTTCTTCAAATAGTTACATGAATCTTCTACATCCTCCCTTGGTCAAATAGTGCCATGAATCTTCTACATCCTCTCTTGGTCAAATAATGCCATGGATCTACTACATCCTCCCTTCATCAAATAGTGCCATCAATCTTCTATATCCTCCCCTGGTCAAATAGTGCCATGAATCTTCTACATCCTTCCTTCATCAAATAGTGCCATGAATCTACCACATCTTCCCTTTCTCAAATAATGCCATGAAATCTTCTACATCCTCCCTTCTTGAAATAGTGCCATGAATCTTCTACATCCCCCCTTCATCAAATATGGCCATGGAATCTTCTACATCCTCCCTTCATCAAATAGTGCCATGAATCCTCTACTATCTCCCTTCATCAATAGTGCCATTAATCTTCCACATCCTTCCTTGGTGAAATAGTGCCATGAATCTTCGATATCCACCATTTATCAAACAGTGCCACGGATCTTCTATGTCTTCCCGTCATCAAATAATACCATGAATCTTCGACATATTCCCTTCATCAAATAGTGCAAAGAATCTTCTTCATATTCCCTTCGTCATATAGTGCCACGAACTCTTCTACATCTTCCCTTCATTAAATAGTGCCATGAGTCTTCTACATCCTCCGTTGGTCAAAAAGTGTCATAAATCTACCACATCTTCCCTTCATCCAGTAGTGCCATGAAATCTTCTGCATCCTCCCTTCTTGAAATATTGCCATGAATCTTCTACATCTTCCCCTCACAAACAGTGCCATGAATCATCTCCATCCTCCCTTTGTCAAATTGTGCCATGAAATCTTCTGCATCCTCCCTTCATCAAATAGTGCCGTGAATCTTCAATATCCTCCCCTCGTCAAATACTCCCATGAATTCTCTACGTCCTGCCTTGGTCAAATAGTGCCATGAATCTTCTACATCCTCCCTTGATCAAATAGTGCCAAGAATCTTCTACATCATCCCTTGCTGACATAGTGCCATCAATCTTCAACATCCTCCATTCGTCAAACAGTGCCATGAATCTTCGACATCCTCCCTTCTTCAAATAGTGCCATGAATCTTCGACATCTTCCCTTCATCAAATTGTGCCAGGAATCTTCTACATCCTCCCTTCATCAAATAGTGCCATGTGTCTTCTATATCTTCCCTTCATCAAATAGTGCCATGGAATCTTCTACATCCTCCCTTCATCAAACAGTGCCATTAATCCTCTATATTCTCCCTTCATCAAATAGTGCCATAAATACTCTACATCCTTCCTTGGTGAAGTAGTGCCATGAATCTTCGATATCCACCATTTATCAAACAGTGCCATGGATCTTCTACGTCTTCCCGTCATCAAATAATACCATGAATCTTCGACATATTCCCTTCATCAAATAGTGCAAAGAATCTTCTTCATATTCCCTTCGTCATATAGTGCCATGCATTTTCTACATCTTCCCTTCACTAAATAGTGCCATGAATCTTCTACATTCTCCATTGGTCAAAAATGCCATAAATCTACCACATCTTCCCTTCATCAAATAGTGCCATGAATCTTCAATATCCTCCCCTCGTCAAATATTCCCATGAATTCGCTACGGCCTCCTGTGGTCAAATAGTGCCATGAATCTTCTACAAACTCCCTTCATCAAATAATGCCAAGAACCTTCTACATCCTCCCTTGGTCACATAGTGCCATGAATCTTCTACATCCTCCCTTGGTCAAATAGTGCCAAGGACATTCTGTATGCTCCCTTCATCAAAGAGTGCCATGACTCTTCTACATCCTCCCTTGGTTAAATAGTGCTACGAATATTCTGCATCCTCCCTTCGTCAAATAGAGCCATGAATCTTCGATATCCTCCCTTCATCAAATATTGCTATGAATCTTCTACATCTTCCCTTCATCAAACAGTGCCTTGAATATTCTACATCTTCCCTTCCTCAAACAGTGCCATGGATCTTCAACATCCTCCCTTGGACGAATAGTGTCATGAATCTTCTACATACACCATTCATTAAATAGTGCCATGGATCTTCTACATCCTCCCTTCGTCAAAGCGTGCCATTAGTATTCTACATGCTTCCTTGTTCAAATAGTGCCCTGAATCTTCTGCATCCCTCCTTGGTTAAATAGTGCCAGGGAACCTTCTATATCCTTCCTTTGTCAAACAGTGCCATGCATTTTCGACATCTTTCCTTCATGAAATAGTACCATGAATCTTCTACATCCGCCCTTGGTCAAATAGTGCCATGAATCTACTGAATCTGCCCTTCGTCAAACAGTGCCATGAAACTTATACACCCATCCTTCTTCAAATAGTTACATGAATCTTCTACATCCTCCCTTGGTCAAATAGTGCCATGAATCTTCTACATCCTCTCTTGGTCAAATAATGCCATGGATCTACTACATCCTCCCTTCATCAAATAGTGCCATCAATCTTCTATATCCTCCCCTGGTCAAATAGTGCCATGAATCTTCTACATCCTTCCTTCATCAAATAGTGCCATGAATCTACCACATCTTCCCTTTCTCAAATAATGCCATGAAATCTTCTACATCCTCCCTTCTTGAAATAGTGCCATGAATCTTCTACATCCCCCCTTCATCAAATATGGCCATGGAATCTTCTACATCCTCCCTTCATCAAATAGTGCCATGAATCCTCTACTATCTCCCTTCATCAATAGTGCCATTAATCTTCCACATCCTTCCTTGGTGAAATAGTGCCATGAATCTTCGATATCCACCATTTATCAAACAGTGCCACGGATCTTCTATGTCTTCCCGTCATCAAATAATACCATGAATCTTCGACATATTCCCTTCATCAAATAGTGCAAAGAATCTTCTTCATATTCCCTTCGTCATATAGTGCCACGAACTCTTCTACATCTTCCCTTCATTAAATAGTGCCATGAGTCTTCTACATCCTCCGTTGGTCAAAAAGTGTCATAAATCTACCACATCTTCCCTTCATCCAGTAGTGCCATGAAATCTTCTGCATCCTCCCTTCTTGAAATATTGCCATGAATCTTCTACATCTTCCCCTCACAAACAGTGCCATGAATCATCTCCATCCTCCCTTTGTCAAATTGTGCCATGGAATCTTCTGCATCCTCCCTTCATCAAATAGTGCCGTGAATCTTCAATATCCTCCCCTCGTCAAATACTCCCATGAATTCTCTACGTCCTGCCTTGGTCAAATAGTGCCATGAATCTTCTACATCCTCCCTTGATCAAATAGTGCCAAGAATCTTCTACATCATCCCTTGCTGACATAGTGCCATCAATCTTCAACATCCTCCATTCGTCAAACAGTGCCATGAATCTTCGACATCCTCCCTTCTTCAAATAGTGCCATGAATCTTCGACATCTTCCCTTCATCAAATTGTGCCAGGAATCTTCTACATCCTCCCTTCATCAAATAGTGCCATGTGTCTTCTATATCTTCCCTTCATCAAATAGTGCCATGGAATCTTCTACATCCTCCCTTCATCAAACAGTGCCATTAATCCTCTATATTCTCCCTTCATCAAATAGTGCCATAAATACTCTACATCCTTCCTTGGTGAAGTAGTGCCATGAATCTTCGATATCCACCATTTATCAAACAGTGCCATGGATCTTCTACGTCTTCCCGTCATCAAATAATACCATGAATCTTCGACATATTCCCTTCATCAAATAGTGCAAAGAATCTTCTTCATATTCCCTTCGTCATATAGTGCCATGCATTTTCTACATCTTCCCTTCACTAAATAGTGCCATGAATCTTCTACATTCTCCATTGGTCAAAAATGCCATAAATCTACCACATCTTCCCTTCATCAAATAGTGCCATGAATCTTCAATATCCTCCCCTCGTCAAATATTCCCATGAATTCGCTACGGCCTCCTGTGGTCAAATAGTGCCATGAATCTTCTACAAACTCACTTCATCAAATAATGCCAAGAACCTTCTACATCCTCCCTTGGTCACATAGTGCCATGAATCTTTGACATCCTCCCTTTGTCAAATAGTGCCATGAATCTTCGACATCCTCCCTTCATCAAATAGTGCCATGTGTCTTCTATATCCTCCCTTTGTCAAATCGTGCCATGAATCTTCTACATCTTTCCTACATCAAATAGTGCCCTGGAATCTTCTACATCTCCCTTCATCAAAGAGTGCCATGACTCTTTTACATCCTCCCTTGGTCAAATAGTGCCACGAATATTCTGCATCCTCCCTTCGTCAAATAGAGCCATGAATCTTCAACATCCTCCCTTCATCAAATTGTGCCATGAGTCTTCTATATCCTCCCTTCGTCAAATCGTGCCATGAATCTTCTACATCTTCCCTTAATCAAATAGTGCCATGGAATCTCCGATATCCTCCCTTCATCAAATAGTGCCATGAATCTGCTACATCTTCCATGGGCCACATAGTGCCAAGAATGTTCTACATCCTCCCTCCGTCTAATAGTGCCATGAATCATCTACATCCTCCCTTCTTCAAATACTGCCATGAATCTTCTAAATCTTCACTTCGTCAAATCGTGCCATATATCTTCTACCTCCTCCCTTCATCAAATCGGGCCAAGAATCTTCTGCATACTCCCTTCATCAAATAGTGCCATGAATCTTCTATATCCTCCCTTCATCAAACAGTTCCATGAATATTCTACATCTTCCTTTCCTCGAATAGTGCCATGAATCTTCGACATCCTCCATTCGTCAAATACTGCCATGAATCTTCTACATCTTCCCTTCATCAAGTAGTGCCATAAATCATCGACATCCTCCCTTCATCAAATAGTGCCATGAATCATCCCCATCTACCCTTCATCAACTTGTGCCATGAATCTTCAACATCCTCCCTTCATCCTTGGTCAAATAGTGCCATGAATGTTCTATATCCTACTTTCGTCAAACAGTGCCATGAATCCTCTACATCCTTCCATGGTCAAATAGTGCCATGAATATTCTATATCCTCCCATCATCAAGTAGTGCCATTGAATCTTCTACATCCGCCCTTCATCAAGTAGTTCCATTGGAATTCTACATCCACCATTCATCAAAGCGTGCCATGAATCTTCGATATCCTCCCCTCGTCAAATACTCCCATGAATTCTCTACCTCCTCCCTTGGTCAAATAGTGCCATGAATCTTCTACATCCTCCCTTCCTCAAATAGTGCCATGGATCTTCGACATCCTCCCTTCGCCAAATAGTGTCATGAATCTTCGACATCTTCCCTTCGTCAAATTGTGCCAGCAATCTTCTACATCCTCCCTTCATCAAATTGGGCCATGAATCTCCTATATCTTCCCTTAATCAAATAGTGCCATGGAATCATAGATATCCTCCGTTCATCAAATAGTGCCATGAATCTGCTACATCTTCTGTTGGCCAAATAGTGCCATGAATGTTCTACATCCTCCCTTCGTCAAATTGTGCCATGAATGTTCTACAGCTTCTCTTCGTCAAACAGTGCCATGAATCTTCTGCATCCTCCCTTCGTCAAAAGGTGACATGAATCTTCTAAAACTTCCCTTCGTCAAATAGAGCCATGTATATTCTACAGCCACCCTTCATCAAAACGGACCAAGAATCTTCAGCATACATCCTTCATCAAACAGTGCCATGAATCTTCTACATCTTCCCTTCGTCAAATACTGCCATGTATCTTCGACAACCTCCCTCCATCAAACAGTTCCATGAATATTCTACATCTTCCCTTCCTCAAACAGTGGCATGAATCTCCTACATCCTCCCTAGGACAAATAGTGTCATGAATACTCTACATGCTCCGTTCATTAAATAGTGTCCTGGATCTTCTACATCCTCCGTTGGTCACATAGTGCCAAGAATCTTCCATATCCTCCCTTGGTCACATAGTGCCATGAATCTTCGACATCCTCCATTCATCAAGTAGTGCCATGAATCTTCGACAACCTCCTTTCGTCAAATAGTGCCATGAATCATCTCCATCCTCCCTTCTTCAAATTGTGCCATGGAATATTCTACATCCTCCCTTCATCGAATAGTGCCATGAATTTTCAACATCCTCCCTTCATGCTTGGTCAAATACTGCCATAAATGTTCTATATCCTCCTTTCGTCAAACAGTGCCATGAATCCTCTTCATCCTTCCATGGTCAAATAGTGCCATGAATCTTCTATATCCTCCCTTCATCAAGTAGTGCCATGAACCTTCTACATCTTTGCTTCGTCAAATATTGCCCTGGATCTTCTACATCCCCCCTTGGTCAAATAGTGCCACGAATCTTCTACATCCTCCCTTCGTCAAATAGTGCCATGAATCTTCGATATCCTCCCCTCGTCAAATACTCCCATGACTTCTCTACGTCCTGCCTTGGTCAAATAGTGCCATGAATCATCTCCATCCTCCCTTCTTCAAATTGTGCCATGGATCTTCTACATCTTCCCTTGGTCAAATAATGCCATGAAACTTCTACAACCTCTATTGATCAAATCGTGCAAAGAAACTTCTTCTTCCTCCCTTTATCAAATAGTGCCATGAGTCTTCTATATCCTCCCTTCGTCAAATAGTGCCATAAATCTGCTACATCTTCTATTGGCTAAATAGTGCCATGAATGTTCTACATCCTCCCTTCGTCAAATTGTGCCATGAATCTTCTAAAGCTTCCCTTCGTCAAACAGTGCCATGAATCTTCTGCATCTTCCCTTCGTCAAATAGTGCCATGTATATTCTACATCCTTCCTTTTTCAAACAGTGCCATGGATCTTCTACATCCTCCACTGGTCAAATAGTGCCATGAATCTTCTACATCCTCCCTTGGTTAAAGAGTGCTATGAATCTTCTACATCTTCCCTTCATCAAGTAGTGCCATGAATCTTCAACATCCTCCCTTCGTCAAATAGTGCCGTGATCCTTCAAGATCCTCGCTTCATCAAAGAGTGCCATGAAGCTTCTACATCTTCCCCTCGTCAAATAGTGCCATGAATCTTCTACATACTCCCTTCATCAAATAGTGCCATGGATCTTCTGCATCTTCCCTTCATCAAATTGTGCCATGAATCTTCTACATCCTCCCTGGTTAAATAGTGTCATGGATCTTCTACATCCGCCCTTGGTCAAAGAGTACCATGAATCTTCTGCATCCTCCCTTCATCAAATATAGCCATGATTCTTTGATATCCTCCCTTTGTCAAATAGTGCCATGAATCTTCTACATCCTCCCTGGTTAAATAGTGTCATGGATCTTCTACATCCTCCCTTGGTCAAATAGTGCCATGGATCTTCTGCATCCTCCCTTCATCAAATATAGCCATGAATCTTCGATATCCTCCCTTCATCAAATAGTACCATGAATCTTCTACGTCTTCCCTTGGTCAAATAGTGCTATGAACCTTTGACATCCTCCTTTCGCCAAATATTGCCATGAATCTTCTACATCCTCCCTCCGTCATATCGTGCCATAAATCTTCTACATATTCCCTTCATCAAACAGTACCATGAATCTTCTACATCCTCCCTCCATCAAATCATGCCATAAATCTTCTACATATTCCCTTCATCAAACAGTACCATGAATCTTCTGCATCCTCCCTTCATCAAATAGTGCCAAGAATCTTCTGCATAATCCCTTCATGAAATAGTGCCATGAATTTTCTATATCTTCCCTTTGTCAAATTGTGCCATGAATCTTCTACATCCTTTCTTGGTCAGATAGTGCCATGAATCTTCTAAATCTTCCCTTTGTCAAACAGTGCCATGAATCCTCTACAACTTCCCTTTGTCAAACAGTGCCATAAATCTTCTACATTCTTCCTTCATCAAATAATACCATGAATATTCTAGATCGTTCCTTGTTCAAATAGTGCCATGGAACCTTCTACATCCTTCCTTCATCAAACAGTGCCATGAATTTTCGACATCCTTCCTTCATCAAATAGTGCCATGAATCTTCTACATCCTTCCTTGGTCAAATAGTGCCATGAATCTTCTGCATCTGCCTTCGTCAAACAGTGCCATGAATCTTCTACATCCTCCCTTCATCAAATCATGCCATGAATCTTCTACATCCTCCCTTCATCAAATAGTGCCATGAATCTTCTACATCCTCCCTTCATCAAACAGTACCATGAATCTTCTACATCCTCCCTTCGTCAAATCATGCCATGAATCTTCTACATCCTCCCGAGTAGGCAGATGGGTTTTCAGTTGAACACCTCCTCAGAATAGAAAGGAAGAAACCTGGTAAACATCTATGTTAGAGGTCACTTGGGTTCACTCTTAGTCATTGAATGAAATTTATTGCAGGCTTGGTGGAGGGAGGTGAGTTGTAAGTCTCTAAGTGTGTCAAATAACCCAGCAGCCATACCAGATTATCAGACTAGTGAAGACAAGGTAGAAAGCCTTTTACAATTATTTAGTCCAAAGTTGTTCCTTATTCTTTCTCGCATGGCAGTGAGGGGCAGAAGACAATCATGTGAGTGTAGTCGAGAAATATAGAGGACCAGACTCAGTAACACACAGTGGCTCCCTGCATTGAATGTTAGCTCATTGGAGGTCTTCCTAGATCTGCTTCACTCCTCACCTCTGTGCTCACTGACCTACCAGAGAGTCAGAGAGCTGTTAGAGCACTGAAGGAGGCCATTTGGTCCATCTGTGTAAGAGCAATTTCCTTCATGCCATTCCCCCACCTTCTGCCTATTTCCTTCTTCCTTTATAGAAGATGTTTACAAGCTTTGTCAAAGATGTAAGGTTTTTAAAAATTCATTCACAGGATGTGGGCATCTTCGGCTAGGCAGCATTTATTGCCCATCCCTAATTGCCCCTTGAGAGGGTGGGGGTGAGCTGCCTTCTTGAACCGCTGCAGTCTATGTGGTGTAGGTACACCCACAATGCTGTTAGGGAGGGAGTTCCAGGATTTTGTCCCAGCGACAGTGAAGGAACGGCAATATATTTCCAAGTCAGGATGGTGAGTGGCTTGGAGCAGAATTCCAGGTGGTGGTGTTCCATGTGTCTGCTGCCCTTGTCCTTGTCGATGATAGTGGTCGTGGGTTTGGAAGGTGCTGCCGAAGGAGCCTTGGTGAGTTCCTGCAATGCATCTTGTAGATGGTACACATTGCTGCCACTGTGCATTCTTTAAGTTGTTCCTTAAAATCAAGCTTTTTGACCAAGCTTTTGATCAGGTCACATCACCTTACGTGGATCTGTGTCAAATTTTGTTTGAAAATTCTACTGTGAAACATCGAGGGAACATTACTCACTAAAGGCGCTGCATAAATGTAGGTTGTTGTTGTGGGGAATGTAGATACTGACACTGAAGTTCCAGGGAGCTGTTTACTTGCTGGCATTGATGGAACTTTGTCCATGTGGGCATAAGGATGGCCAAGGACTGCCCAACCCCCTCTCCACCCGCCCCACAATTGCAATAGTCTGATGTGGAGAAGGTGGCCTCTCCCGCAGGGAATCTGAACTCGAGGAACAAGTTTCAGAAAAAGGGGTCTCCCATTGAAGACGGAGATGAGGAGGAATTTCTTCTCTCGGAGTGTTGTGAGTCTCTGGAATGTTCAAGGCTAAGATACAGTCAAGGGCGGTTTGGAGGAACAGGCAAAAAAGTGGAACTGAGACCAGGATCAGACCAGCCACAGTCTTATGGAGTAGTATAGCAGGCCCGAGGGGCCGAATGGTCGACTCCTGCTTCTATTTCTTATGACCTCATGCCAGTGATGGCAATTATAGCAGTGTTAACTTGGGATAGGTGCAGTACAGAAACAAGCCATGCGGCCCAACCAGCCCCTGCTGGTGTTCATGCTCCACTTGAGCCTCCTCCCATCTTTTCTCATGTAAATCTATCATTTGAGCCCCTGTTCCCTTCTCCCTCATACACTTGTCCAGTTTCACTTCAACCACTCGCTGTGGGGGCGATCGCATTCCACATTCTCACCACGCTCTGGGAAAAGAGGTTTCTCCTGACTTCCCGATTGGATTTCTTGGTGCCGATCTTATTTTGATGGCCTCGGGTTCTGCTCTTCCCCACAAGAGGAAACATTCTCTCCGGCAAAACCTTGCAGCCTTTTTTTCTGACCTTGGCCTTCTTTTTTCAAGTGAAAAGAGACCCAGCCCGTCCATCCTTTCCTGATGTGTATAACCCACACATTTCTGGGATCACCCTTGTCAATCTGATTGGTGCCGAAGCAGGAAGATTGGAAGTGACCATTGCTGTGACCCAGCAGGGACGATTTTCTTTTGAAGAGGTGTTCTGGGGCGATGTGCTTCATTACCAACCCCGAGAATAGCATTTGCAGAGTTGCAATGTGTTTTTAAATGTTCGAGTGCAGCATTGTGCTGCACCTGGGTTCCTGAAGGAAAAATGATTTGCAAATCACGCTTTCTCCGCCAGCAATTACTTGCCCCCTCAGAGATGTGGAACTGGTGCCAATGCCGTGACTGTGTCGAGAGTCAGACTCAGTCGCACGCCACCACCTGCTGGACACACCATGCAAATGCATCCACTTGAAGCTCGGTCTCAGGGATGCTTGCAAGCATGACCTGAAGGCCCAGGACATCGACTCTCCCACCGGGGAGTCACGATCTGGCAAAAGAGGGAAATGGCGACACCTCCCGTGGGCTGGCGTGCACTACCGCAATGAGCAGTGGCTACGTCAGCTTGGCAACAGGCACTAATGCCAGAAACAGAAAGCCACTACGACACCTGGGGGCTTCGTGTGTGCGGCACTCGTGGAAGAACCTGCCTCAAGGATTGGCCTTTCCAGCTGGTGGCAAATGAAGACACCCCACCCCCAACCACCTTCCCACCCGCCCACCCCATTGCCCATGTGAAATGGGTTTGTTTGCTGCGTGTCCATCTGCTTTCGTGGGACTGAGTATACCCATCACCAAACCACCTCCGATGAAGATGCTTCCAATTGGTTTATCAGTGTTGTCCAACAGGATTTCAATGCTTGTGGTGAGCAGGTTGACCACCTGATACAAAATCCATACGAAGGATGGGATGAACCTTGTGACAATCTCGCAGTGATGAAGTGAGATTGAGGGCAGGACTAAAGGTGTACTGGATGGTGACAGCCACTCTGCCACTGTCACAGCCTCCGGCTGAAATATCTCACCGTCTCCTCACAACAGGGAGGGGAGGGGAGGGGAGGGAGGGCTTCTCTACGATAAGCCTTGATGGAGCTCGGTTACTGTTCTGTCCATGCAAAGGGTTGCTCCTTGTGTGGCGGGTCTTTCTACTTGTGATGGGGACAGGGTCAAGAGCTGGGTCCTCGGTCACAGAGGCTGCCGCAGTCTCCAAATAGCCACCTGAGTTCAAATCTTCCAGCTGGTGAACAGCATCAACTCGCCATGCGCCCACTGTCGATTCACCAGGCGTGGTAAGTGCCCAGTGTGTTGGAGGGCAATGTGGGCGAAATCTCACCCCCTCCACTACCCCCCGCCACCACCCCGGGCCACCCCACCATCAGCGGGGTTCACGGTGGGTTGATGGCAGGATGGCCTTCCCATTGAAGCTCGGCGGGAGCCCACTTTGCATCATTAAAACCCCAACCGGCTGGAATCAAACCTTCCCGCCCTGCCAGCGGCAGGCTGGTGGTCTGCACCCAGCGAGGGAGAGTGTGAAAGCGCTTGTCTTGGAGTTGAAGCTGGCTGCACCACTGGAGCTGCTCACAGGTGTGGAACATGTGGAAGACACAAGTGAGGATGGTGCCAGAGGAGAAGTGGGGACGGGGTCCTGAATGAGAACAAAGGCTGGGGGCTTTCTGGATGGAGTGTGTGAGGCCAGAGTGCTTCAGAGGGTGGGGCCAGCGGAGTTGACATTGGGATTCTGGGGGGGTGTTGGCGATATGAGGGGACGGTAACTGTTGTGGGGGGTGGTGGTGGAAGTGGGACGTGGTAATGTGGGAGGGTCCGATACAAGAGTGTTGTAGCCATCTCCGGGGTCACTTTGTGCTGGTGTGCTAGCTACTTTACCTACCTTACCTAGAATGGAGAGAGGAGGGAATGAGGGGCTCCTAGCTGGCTCAAATGTGGCACTCATCAATCGCCTTGGTTTTCCGAGGATTATGCCTGCTCCCTCACTCGATGGTTGGCGGAGGCCGACCTTGCCATTGGCACAGACACAGTCATGGCCTCCCCTACCACCCTGCTGCTGTGTGAGGGGAATGAGATCTGGCATCATCCCCACCCATCCCCTCTTGTTTTCTCCCTCTCTCCCTCTTGTTGTGGGCCGCCTCCTCCTGCCTAGGGACAGAAAGATGGATTGTGAGCACCTATGATCACAGGCTTCTAAATCTACGGCTGCTAACTGACCTTGTGACTCCCCAAAACCCGACCACCATGTGCAAGGCGCAAGTGAGGAGTGAGATGGAATACTCTCCAGGTGCCAGGAAGAGTGCAGCTCCCACAGCACTCAGGAAGCTCAACACCATTCAGGAAAAAGCAGCCCGCTTGATTGGCACCACATCCAGCATTCAGACCCTCCACCACCCACGCACAGTGGCAGCCATGTGTACAAGTTGTATTGCAGCAAGTCACTAAGACTCCTTGAACAGCACCCTCCAACCCCACAAGCTCCTACCAGCTAGAAGGACAAGGGCAGCAGATGCACAGGAACAGCACCCCCTGCAGGTTGCCCTCTACTCTATACCCCCATGGCTGTGCCCTCATTGGGGCTGGGTGAAAATCCTGCAGCTCCCTTGCCAATAGCACAACACGTGGACTGTGAGGGTTCAGTAAGGCAGCAGCCCACCATCTTGTCAAGGACATTGAGGGATGGGCAAGAGAAATGCTGGCCTTGCCAGTGATGCCCAAGTCCAAGTGGGACAAATACAGATGTGTGAAGGTGGATTGGAAGAGTAGAAGATTCACTTATTCTAACATTGTTCTTTTTCTCGCACTGCGGGAGCAGTGTTTCTCAGGCGCTGACCTCCCTGGCTCCCTCCTCCCAGGCCACAGTGGAGAGCTGGGATGGCCTGCTGTTGCCATCCCTGGGAAAGATGGACATCCCACCTTCCTCGCACTGCCCCCAGGGAATGCTGGAGGGATGTATTGCTAAAGCAGGAGGCCTGCGGCTTACTGCCTTCTCCTGTTCATCCCTCCCTTCTTCCCATTAGTGAAGGCCTGTCTGGGTACCTTTTCAATATGGACATGATGGTGGGGTGCCCAACTCTCTGCCCGCCCTGCCATGAGACTCAATGTGGGGATGCACGCATGTGTAACTTACAAGGTGGGGAGCGCATGACTGCCGTAAAAGCCTGTCCGCCTGCGGTGGGAATCACTCCGACTTTCTCATCCTGCCACAGAACCTATGGCGGGAGGGGAAGATTCCGCCCTCTCTTCCAGCTTTCATCTGTTTCTTAACCAAGCCAACTGTCCTTGCCACCAATCTTCAGGCATCAATTGGACAGAATTTCCAAAACCAATCACCAATAAAACACAGCCACGGTTCTTCGGGAAAGGATAGCACTGATGGCTTTTGCAACACAAGTGACACTTGCAATCACAGTTGGGGAACTAACCCTTTTTAATATGGCTGGAGTTTCAAGAGTTCAGAAGAAATAGACAAGAAAAAAGACATCATAAATGATTGAAGAGCTATAATCACTCAAAGGCAAGAGAGGACACATCAAATAATGAAACCTTACTGTACAATGAAAGTGTACATTCACTCAAACAGACACAGGATCCAAATCTGCCTAAATCCTGCCCTAAGAAACCCCCTTTATACAGTACTTTTCAGCAGCATCGGTGATGTAAGCCACACAAACAACATCGCCACATTCGAGAAAAAAAAATGTTTACAAATGCAATACACAAGGTTGATTCCAGGACTTCCAGGGTATGCTTACTGGAATGGTCTGAACTGGCTGGGGTGCTTTTCTCTAGGCTTCAAGAGGACCCAATGGAGATCTTTCAAATGATGATGAGTTTAATGGGATGGATGTGGAGAAAATGTTTCCACTTGTGGGTGAGACCAGAACTTGGGGCTATAAGTGGCCATAGTCACCGATAAGTTCAATAGGAGGAACTTCTTTATTCAAAGAGTTTGTACATGGGACTCAGTACCACACAGAATTGTTGAGGCCCAAAGCATAGATGCATTGAAAGTGAATCTGGATAGACACATGATGGAGGAAGGAATAGAAGGACATGCTGGCAGGGTAGAAGGAGGCTCAGCTGGGGCATAAACACGAGCATGGACCAGCTGGGCTGAATGGCCTGTTTCTGAGCTATCGATTCTATGTGGTAGGCAATTGGAGGAAGGGGCCTTCGATGAGAAGGCAGTTCTGGAAACAGTTTCTGTTGTGGAATGGCACACAAATTCTGAATGCATGTCATGACTGGAACAAACCATCAGCTCCCCGCTTCTCTCTTAGCAATGAAACGGGAATATCTGAACTCTTATGGCTCAAATGTGACCACAATCAAATGCAAGACTTTGCATGTCCTGTTTAGGGAACCTTGGGAAGTGCTCAGGGGGAAGACTGATAAAGAAATGAAATTCCATGAAATGCATTCACCCAGAGGGTGGGTATGATTGCACCGTTTAAAAGTGAGTCAGTTCTTTATCCTCCACTTGAGTCTGCTCAGTGTTTCTGCAGAGGGCTGGTTTCAATGAGCTGCAGGCCATGCCCAGGATTGAACACAGTGGATTCAGGAGCAGAGAGACCTTCAGGAATGTGCAACAGCAAACTCTCAGTCAGACAGAGAGCTTGATTGATGTCTGGGGGCAAGTGGGTCTTGCTCTCAGGATGTGCAGCCTTTCGTACCATTCTTGGCCTCTCACACGGCCCTGGTTCTGGAATCTTCCCCACAGGATCCCTTACTCCTGCCTCAACACCAACTCCAACTGGAAACTAGCTCGTGCCCTGCAGGAACACCAGATGGCAGCATCTAAGGAGTGCCAATGTCACTCGCAGGAATGGAGAAATCGCGACATTTGAAAATGACCACTATCTATCTAGTTCTTCCTCCACCACCCTGGTATTTGTCTGATACAATGAGTAATGGAGTTGGTGGCTGATTAGAGCAATGGGCCTCCATTGATGAGTCTACAGAAGACCCAAAAATGACATAACCCCCTTATGATCAAGAGCTATCAGAGGTTTAAAGTCAGCTTTTTCTACTAAGCACACTTAACATATGCCAAATCTCAAAGGAATATTACATTGATGAGTAAACTGGTCAGCTGCACTGGCCTCTACATGCGGTGAATGGCACTGATATGAAAGATGTATGGTGGGATTTTCCGGCCCCTCCCACCGCTGGGATCATCCTGTCCCTCTGACTTTTGGCCGGGCCTCCGAATGTCCTGCGGTGGGCAGGACCTGCCACGATGGGGCCGGAAGATCCCAGCTACACACTCTTTATCGCACAGCCAAATCTGACTGAGGCTTCGTTGCCAGATATAACCCAGTGACTTCTCACTCACTCCTCACCTAGCTCACGAACAGCAGCTCCTCCACTGTGTAGTGGGTACATGCTGATACACACTCTATCCACATAAACTGTGGGCCACATGAAGAGGACAAAGTGACAATCCATTGTTGGATTCCAGCCAAGTATGTGTTGATAAAATGCAAGCCTACCACAGTCAGTCAGTGTGAAGGGATATTGCAGAGTACGCATAGATTGCGAGAGGGAAATCATGTTTAACCAATTCATTGGAGTTCTTTGAAGAAGTAACATGTGCTGTGGGAACTGCTGGATGGATTGTACTTGGATGTCCAGAAGGCATTTGATAAGGTGCCACATCAAAGGTTATTGTGGAAAATAGAAGCTCATGTTGTAGGGGGTAAGATATTGGCATGGATAGAAGATTGCCTAGCTAACAGGAAATAAAGAGTAGGCATATATGGGTCATTTTCTGGTAGGCAAGATGTAATGAGTGGTGTGTCACAGGAATCAATGCTGGGCCCTCAACTCTTTACAATTTATATAAATGACTTGGATGAAGGGACTGAAGGTATGATTGCTAAATTTGCCGATGACCCAAAGATAGGGTGGAAAATAAGTTGCGAAGAGGACATCAGGAGGCTACAAAGAGATATAGATAGGTTAAGTGAGTGGGAAAAGATCTGGCAAATGGAGTATTATTTTGGGAAAATGTGAAATTGTCCATTTTGGCAGGAAGAATAAAAGAGGAGCATGTTATCTATATGGTGAGAGATTGCAGAGCTCTGAGGTGCAGAGGGATCTGGGTGTCCTAGTGCATGAATCACAAAAGGTTGGTATGCAGGTACAGCAAGTCATTAGGAAAGTTAATAGAATGTTATCATTTATTGCGAGGGGAATTGAATACAAAAGTAGGGAGGTTATGCTTCAGTTGTACAGAGCACCAGTGAGACCACATCAGGAGTACTGTGTACAGTATTGGTCTCCTTATCTAAGGAAAGATGTAAAATACGTTGGAAGCAGTTCAGAGAATGTAGACTAGACTAATACCTGAATGGGTGAGCTGTCCTATGAGGAACAGTTGGACAGACTAGGCTTGTATCCACTTGAGTTTAGAAGAGTAAGAGGTGACTTGATCGAAAAATAAGATCCTGAGGGGTCTTAACAGGGTGGATGTGGAGAGGATGTTTCGTCTTGTGGGAGAATCCAAAACTAAGGGTCACTGTTTAAAAATAAGGAGTCGCCCATTTAAAACAGAGCTGAGGAGAAATTTTTTTCTCTCAGAGGGTCGTGAGTCTTTGGAACTCTCTTCCTCAAAAGCTGGTGGAGGCAGAATCTTTGAATATTTTTAAGACAGAGCTAGATAGATTTGTGGTAAGCAAGAGGGTGAAATGTTATCGGAGGTCGGCAGGAGTGTGGAGTTGAGGTTACAGTCAAATCAGCCATGATCTCAGTGGATGGTAGAGCAGGTTCAAGGGGCCGAGTGGCCTACTCCTGCTCCTAACTCACATGTTCGTATGTCTCTGTGATAAACTGGCAGAACGGAAATGTAAAAGTGGAAGATTTTGATTTCTTTGTTCCCAGTCAGCTTAGTCCCACTAAAAGGGACTCTCTCTCTTCTGGGGCAAGTACTTCTTGGAGATTTAAGATCTGTCGTCTTCTTTTTCTTTCTGAAAGAAGCCCTTCAGCTCCTCCTCCAGCTCCTGGTTGCGTCTCTCAGCGTCCATCTGTGCCCGAAATGCATTGCGGAACCTGATTTCCAGGGCTTCGAATTGCTTCTTATTTTCTTCTATCTGTTTGTTGAGACGGACAACCTTGGCCCAAACTTCGTAATTCTCCTTTTCGAGGCTGCAAACAAAAGCAGATTGATTTGGTCAGTGCCATCATGTTTCAGCAGGAATGCCCAGTTACAGGGCTAACAACACAGGGAAGCTGGGTGTACTCCAACAGGCACAGGGCATGTCAACAGTCAGGAACTGTCACATGGCTTGTGACTTGGTGTCACCAGCAAATTTGGAAACCTGGCTTTCCCATCCATCATCTAAGTTATTGATGAATGTCGCGGCAACGGCTTACACAGCACGTTTAATAGAATGAAATCTTCCAAGGAGCGTTCCAAAACGAAATAGACCACCGAGCCAGAAAAAAGAGATATCAGGGGAGATGACCAAAAGCTTGACCAAAGAGGTAGGTTTTCAAGAGTGTCTTAAAAGGAGGAAAGTGAGGTCGAGAGGGAGGGAATTCTAAAGCAGTGAAAGCACTGGATAGAGTGAATAGTTGAGGCCCAACACGAAACACCACTGGTCACATGTGCCAACGAGAATACTTATCCTCCACTCATCCTGCTCAGCCAACTCCCAAGCCAGATCAATAATTCGCCTTCACTTCCATAGACTTCAACTTTAGCTAGCAGTCTCTTATACGCGACATGTACTCAATCACTCTGGGTAGGGAACATGTTTGTCACGAAGCTGCAGTCAAATTCTCACTTGTTTTCATTGGGATCTCATGACTATCCCTGGTTTTCAACGCTCTCCCATTGGTGGCCGTGCCTTCAGCTGCCTTGACCTTCATCTCTAGAATTCCCTCCCTCAACCTCGCCACCTCCCTCCCTTTAAGACAGTCCTTGAAGCCTTCCTGCAAGATGAAGCTTATGTAGCTCCATGTTAAACGTTGTTTGATAATACTCCCGTGAAGTGCTTTTCAATGTTTGACTATATCACCGGAGCTGAATAAATATTATTTGGTATCATTTTCACATCCTCTGATTTACAAGGTAAAGGGTTGCACAGAGGAAAGTGAATAGAACAGACTTTTGGTGACAGTTTTGGTGATTGCAGCTCTACAGCGATCAGTTTCTTTCTCTATGGATACTGCCCGACCTGATGAATATTTCCATTGTTTTCTGTTTTAACTATAGATTCCCCGCACCCACAGTACTCAGCCCTTGTCATGAAATTCTGACTCTGCTGAAGTGACTTTCAGAGACTGCAGCACGCCATGCTAGCTGACACTCCACTGCATGACTGAGGGGGTGCTGCACTATTGGAGGTGTCATCTTTCAAACCAAGGCCCTGTGACCTGCCCTATATGTAAAAGAACCAACGACCCTCTTTTGAAGGAGAGAAGGGGAGTACTCCCCAGTGCCCTGGCTAATATTTACCCCTAAAAAAGATGATCTGGCCATTATCCTTTGACTCTTTGTGGGAGTTTGCTGTCTTCGAATGAGCTGCCCCATTTCCAACATGATAACAGTGGCTACGGGCGGAATTCTCCCATCCCTTCAAGCCAACGGGTTCTTCCAGTCCTGCCGATGTGAACGGGAATTTCAATGGCTCGCCGGCCCCGTGTCGGTGGGGAGGGGCTGGAAAATTCCACCCTACATTTCAAAAGGACATCATCAGCTGGAATGCACATCCTGAAGCTACGGAATGCACGGTATTAATGGAAAACTTTTTTGTTAAACTGTTGTAAAATGAGTGGTCCTGGCCATTGGGAATTCACTCACTTGTCACAGCTAACACTTTATCACAGAAAACTCCTGTCAAGCGAATATTTTGCTTTGGTACTTATGCTGATGAGTCTGCACATGAACCTGATATTTTATTCAATCTTCTCTCCCACTGCTCTCCACACACCACAGAACATGCAGCCATAAGGCTCAGCAAAGAAAGAAATAACTTGTGTTTTATGCAGCATCTTCCATGGCCTCACTACTAATGAAGTCATCCTTGGAAGGAAAACAGATTGTGATGGAAGTACTCAGCAAATCAAACAGCATCCACGGAGAGAGAAATTTATCGTTTCAAATGGATGACCTCTCGTCAGAACTGGGAGAAGTCGGAAGTGGAATAGGTTCTGAGTAAGGGGTGGGTGGGACGCGGAAAGAGGAAAGCCTGTGATAGGGTGAAAGACAGGGGAGATTAAATGACCTGAAATGTTGGTCTTCCGAGGCCAAAAGGAAAGGTGATGGGGCAAGAAAAGGAGCAAAGAAACAGAAGATGTCTTTTCTGAGCGCATCACCATTCCCCTTGGCTCCGGAAGACTAACTCTTCTGTCATTTAATCTCTTCTGTCTTTCACCCTATCACAGGCCTTCCTTTTGTCTGTGTCCCATCCCTGCTCAAAGGCCTATTCCATTTCTAACTTTCCCCACTTCTGACGGAAGGTCATTAACTCTGTTTCTCTCTCCACAGATGCTGTTTGACTTGCTGAGCATTTCCAGCAGTTTCTGTTTTCATTTAAAAATTTCCAGCACCCACGGTATTCTGCTTTTCAAGCAGTTTTTGAAGTGTAGCCACTGTGGTGAGAAATGCATTCTAGTCGGGGACCCCTATCAAAATCTAGTCCCAGGGCACCAGCTGAGGTGAAGAACAACAGGCCCAAGAAGCCCTCACCAATCATCATCCCACGCTCTTGGTGTGTTCCTTGGCTCCTCTGGATTGGGCTGATGAAAAGGACTTTTATCCTTTGAACACCCAGGTCCATTTTCAATCTACCCTTATGCCTTGGTTTCTACCTGTCTGGTTCCTGTTAATGAAATTTTGGCAATTTTGTGAAAGCTAAGCTGGAAAGAGTGGACTATATTTTAAAAGCCAGGTTTCTGTCGGTTACTTGAAAGGCTTCAATTATTGAGCTGAATGAAGATTCTCTTCAAATCTGGAACTAAAGCCGTGTCTTGCAGACTTGCAGATATTGCCGTGCCTTCACTGTCACTGGAACTCCCTCCCTAACAGCCCTGTGGGTGTACCTACTCTACATGCACTGCAACGATTCAAGAAGGCAGCTCACCACCGCCTTCTCAAGGGCAACTAGGGATGGGCAATAAATGCTGGCCTAGCCAGCGAAGCCCACATCCCATGACTGAATAAATAAAAAAGAGACTCGCATTTTGTTCCTATCTCACTTTCTGTCTGCATCCCACGCACGATCCAGTTGCTCACTTGCCAGGGTGTTAGCTTGTCACAGTAATTCAAACCAGCTGAGAAGCCCAAAGCCTCAAGCAGAAGAGTTGGTTTGTGTTGGCCACTTACCTTTCAATTCTCTCGACGTAACTTTCCCTCTGGCTGTGAAACTCCTCCCTCAGCTTCACGATCAATCTCTGGAGCTGTTCCTTGCTCATTTCCTCCACCTTCGCCTCACTTTCTTCTCCTCCGCTATCCAGCTCAGCTTGTTCCTGTTGGGTCTTTGCTGTGAGGCTTTGACTGGTCTGTAACAGGGAGCTGGCTGTTTGATGGCTGCCCATGTCCAGAGAGGGTGAGGGACTGCGTGCAGCAGACCCGTCCTTATCCTGAGAAGAAGCAGTAGAGGTTGCCGTTGGAGAGGTTTCAGAAGTGCAGAGCCACTGGTAGGAAGCTGAGGCACTCAGAATGTCCTGCGAAAGACACCTTCTGTGCCCCTCAGTCACAGCTTCCTTGTCATCCCTGACCTGGGAACTCTTGGTGTTCCAGGTCTCAGTGCCGGGAATACCTTCCTTCACACTGTCAGATATCTCTGTGCATTTCCTGGCTGGGAGTGTTTGAGTCCTTTTCCGGGGGCTTTCCATCCAGTTTTCCAATTCGCTCTCCTCTGTCATGATGTTGTCATTCCCATCATTCTGGCAGTGCTGTAGAGGGAAAGAAATTCCTGTCAATATTTCCAATCTTTCCCACCGAAAGAAAGACTTGCATTTATTTCTAAGGCACATTTGAGAAGCACGTAACAACGCATGATGTGCCTGTTGTCATGTAAGAAACATGGCAGCCAATTTGCACACAGCAAGCTCCCCAAACAGCAGTGTGATGAGGACCAGATGATTTGTTTTTGCATGCATTGTCTAGGGGATAAATATTGGTCAGAACATCAGAGAGAACTCCCCTGCTGTTCTTCAAAATAGAGCCCATGGGGTCTTTTACGTCCACCTGAGGGGAGGGCAACATCTCAACTGAAAGACAACATCTCCGACAGTACAGCACTCCCTCTGTTCTGCACTGAAGTGTCAATCTGGATTATGGGCTCTGGTCCCTGAAGTATGTCTTTGACGATCTGATTCAGAGGTGACTGAGTGCCTCCACTGATCCATGACTGACACCCAGGACACGGACAGTACAATAAGTCCCTTGCTGGGTGTCACAGTGAAACCAAGACCTAATGGCCTGATACACAGATATCTATAAGCAATAGCATTCAGAGGAAATACCGATATTGGAGTGATGAACTGGTGAAAACAGTTTCCTCTGCTCAAACTCATCCCCTGTTCTTGACAGTCATTATTACCTTAAGCATCACAGCAGTTCACACAATTCATTCATGCCTCGTGCTTTATCCTGAGATCTGTTGGGTAACTTGATCTCAGCTAGGACTAGGTGACTTCAGCACTTTGTGGCTCAGGCAGTAGTGTCAGGGCACTGGTGTGGGGTGGGCGGGGGGTACAGCCAGACACCACTTCATTCCTGTCACTGACTGCAATGCCATTGCCAAGTCCTACTGGGATACAGCTCAGTGGATATTGGCTGCACTTCAGTTCCACACCTCACTGCTCATGCTGCAAGCAAAAACATAGACCATGTACTGCAGCAGGAAATAACAGCAAACATAGACCCCATTCTCACCCAATATCCACATGTGACCCTGATGAGCTGTTGATGGTGGTTCAAGACCTCATCTCTCTCTCTACCTCTGTAACCATCTCCAGCCCTACAAAGAGCTTCAACTTGAGCTCATGTGTGTCCCCCATCTACTTCACCTAACACTGGTGACTGTGCCTTCAGCTGCCTTGGCCCCAAGCTCTGTAATTCCCACCCGGAATCTCCCCTCCTTCTACCTGACTTTGACCAAGCATTTGGTCTCCTGTCCGACTATCTCCTTAAGTGGTTCAGTGTCAAATCTTGTCTCATGAAGCACCTTGAGATGTTTTACTAGGCTGAAGGGAGTCACTTGTTCGTACAGAACTTGAGTGTTGATGAAAAAAAGAGACATGCTGTCAAAGCTTTCCGTCTTGCACTCATCAGGACAGCTCGCACAAACTTACCAACTGTAACGAGGGAAACAAGAATTTATACTGCATGAGAAGAGAGTGCCGATTGATTGGAGGTGTGAGATAAATGCAACTTATTGTTGATGTAGTATGGTGTGGCAGTGGTGATTGGGTGTGCCTGCAATGAGCTGTTGTAAGGCCAGATTTTGCTCTGTGTTCACAAATCTTACCCTGTGTGTTCTGGTTGCCACTCCTGTTGCAAACTCTGAAGCGCCCCAGCCAACCATACTTCGTTGTGCAGAGATTCTCAAAGGGGAAGGAGGCTTATCCTCATGTTTTGGAAACAGTTCATCATGGCTGCTGATCAGAATAGTCATCAGCTTCTGAACCTGTGGTGTCCCTGTCTCAAAAACAAAAGATGGAATATTGGTAAAAGGCAAAATACTGCGGATGCTGGAAATCTGAAACAAAAACAAAAAATGCTGGAAAAACTCAGCAGGTCTGACTGCATCTGTGGAGAGAAAGACAGAGTTAACGTTTCGAGTCCATATGTCTCTTCATCAGAGCTAGGAATATTGAGTTTTTTTTCTGTCAAACCTTTAAGTCAGGTGAAAGAAAGTGGGGGCAGGTTAACTCAGTTGGCTAGATGGCTAGTGTGTGGTTTGAAATAATGCCAACAGCGCAGGGTTCGATCCCCATTCCAGCTGAGGTAGACTTGGGGCCTGCTTTCTTGACCTGCCTCCTCGTAAAATCCTAATAATTCCATATGTGGCTTAGCATCTCACTTTGTCTTCGAACATTCGGAAAAACATTTTTACCCAGAGGGTGGTGACGGTCTGGAATGCACTGCCTGGGAGGGTGGTGGAGGCGGGTTGCCTCACATCCTTTAAAAAGTACCTGAATGAGCACTTGGTGTGTCATAACATTCAAAGCTATGGGCCAAGTGCTGGTAAATGGGATTAGGTCGGCAGGTCAGGTGTTTCTCACGTGTTGGTGCAGACTCGATGGGCCGAAAGGCCTCTTCTGCACTGTGTGATTCTGTGATTCCTGTCAAGCACCCTGGATGTTCTGCTCCACTAAAATCGCGATATAAACGTGAGTTGGTATCGGTGAGGTCGAATCATCGTGGACCAGGGCTGGAATCCAAAACCTGATCTCTACTTCTCAATGCCTCTTACTGGGTGTTGTTTCTTCCCACTGGCTCACTGGCTTGTTTTTGTAGCGTGCTTGATTTGACATTGTACATTTTAGTTTAGCATTTATAATCTATGTTTCTACAGGGGGTGGTGGTGTGGTGGAGATGTGGGTGGGGGTGGAGGTTGGGGTTGGTGAGGGTGGACGTTGGGGTTGGTGTGGGTGGGGGAATGGTGGTGGTGGGGGTTGGTGGGGGTGGGAGTGGGGGTTGGTGTGGGTGGGGGATAGTGGGGGGGTGGAGTGGGCATGGGGGAGGGGGTTGGTGGTTTTGCTGTGTGCTGCCACATCACATTAATCACTACACTTGTAAGCAATTCATGACAAGTGAAGAGTGTTGAGCTCTTTCTGAGAGGTGTGATCTGATGCTATTAAAATGAAAATCTTTTTCTTTGTTGTTTCTTAATCTTGTCAAACTCCTCTTTCGACGATGTGGCTTGCTCTGGTCAAGAAGGCAAGGCAGCTAATCTCTTTGCAGGCATCTATTATCACCACTCTAACCAGCTGTTAGAATGGTTTAAGTTTACCTTCGTTCACAGGATGTGGGCATCACTGGCTGGCCCAGCATTTATTGCCCATCCCTAGTTGCCCTTGAGAAGATGCTGGTGAGCTGCCTTCTTGAACTGCTGCAGTCCATGTGGTGTGGGTACACCCACAGTGCTGTTAGGGAGGGAGTTCCAGGATTTTGACCCAGTGACAGTGAAGGAACAACGATATGTTTCCAAGTCAGGATGGTGAGTGACTTGGAGGGGAACTTTCAGGTGGTGGTGTTCCCATCTATCTGCTGCCCTTGTCCTTCTAGATGGGAGTGGTTGTGGGTTTTGAAGGTGCTGTCGAAGGAGCCTTGGTGAGTTCCTGCAGTGCATCTTGTAGATGGTACACACTGCTGCCACTGTGCTTCAGTGGTGGAGGGAGTGAGTGTTTGTGGATGTGGTGCCAATCAAGCGGGCTGCTTTGTTCTGGATGGTGTCGAGCTTCTTGAATGTTGTGGGAGCTGCACTCATTCAGGCAAGTGGGGAGTATTCCATCACACTCCTGAATTGTGCCTTGTAGATGGTGAACAGGCTTTGGGAATTAGTTGGTGCGTTACTTGCCGCAGAATTCCCAGCCTCTGACCTGCTCTTGTGGTGATGCTAAGTTGATATCCAACTTGCACCTCTGTCTATTTTTGCCCCCACTAAGAAGGTGCAGCTGAGATCAGGATATAGGAAGGCAGCTGCCCACCTCCTGCCGCTCTGCGGTGCCAGCTGTTGAGTTCCAGCACCCTGACACCAGTTGCCATCCTAACAAGAGATGTTTTGTATTGTTACGGACTAGCCCAAGGTAGAGAATTCAGAAAGAGCTGAAGAATTACTTCAGACTCTGACTTGCCTCTCATGATGGCCACGGGATCTTCGATTTTGGGTCTGAGGAGATTCACCCCGATGACAGTCGCCAGATTGTCCACGCTCATTTTATTGACGCTGGAGTTGAGCTGCACTTCATGGAGAAATCTGTCCGGGAAACAGAAGAATCATTCAATTTGCACCTTCTGGGAACAATTGCCAAAGCCACTCTGTCTGGAATAACAACACCAGGGCCAAAAATATGTACAATCACAGGATTATAGAATGATAGAATAATACAGCAGGAGGCCATTCAGCCCATCGATACTGTGCCAGCTCTCTTGAATAACAATCCAGTTATTCCTAGTTCCCCACTCTTTCCCCATATCCCTGCAATTTTTTTTTCCTTTTTGTATTTACCTCATTCCTTTTTGAAAGCTCCTATTGAATGTGTTTCCACCACCACCCTGTCAGGCAGGGCATTCCAAATCCTAACCACTTGTTGCACAATCAAGTTTTTCCCTCTTCTTGCCCCTGGTTCTTTGAGCAATTACCTTCAATCTCTGCCCTCTGGTTATCTACCCTTTAACCATTTGAAAGCATCTCTCTTCAGTTAGTCTATTTAAAGCTTGTCATCTCTATCCAAGATGTACCACATCCCACAGGGGTATGTGATCAGAGGAATCAGTTATCGTTCCCATTTGAAATTGAAATGTTCATCCAACGTGCATGTTATGTTAGATAACAAGTGATACATGCTGAGGAACTAGGTGACATTCTATTCCGAGATCACGGATAACATCAACCATTTCCTGCCAAAGTAATTGCCTGTTTTCATTTTGTGTCTGTTTGGTAGACTTCGTATTCCTACAAGAAAAAGCCCATTGGGAGACAATGATTCAATGTTGTAATGGGGAAGCACCATCACCTTGTCCGTTCCATCAGCTTCATATTCAGAACATTTAATAAATCAGTTTCATCTCTTGCTGCCAGGCCCATAGCCTTCTATTCCCAAGCCTACATCCCTCTATTCCCAATCCTACACCCCTCTATTCCCAACTTCATGTCCCCGTTTCCAATCCCCTTTCCCTTCACTCCCACTCCAACTCCACATCCCTAATCCCAATCCCAAATCCCTCCGCTCCCACTCCTGTGTGTGCCCATTCCCAATCCTGTATCCCTATCACCCAAGCAGCATTTCTTTGTTTATGAGGACATAGCCCTCCAGTGCAATTGCCCTTTCACAAAGAAGCCTGGAGTTCACATTCTGATTTGCCGAAGGTCGCGAGTGTCTCACCTGCAGATGTAGCTGAGCAGGTTGCAGTTTACCTGAGGCAGTAATGACAGCTGTAACATCAGCTCCTTTCGCCCCTGTTGAACAGAAAACATGAGTCACATATCAAACCAGGTTGTCACAAAGTACATTTTACCTCTTTCTAAAGCCACAAACTGCTGGTCCCAGAAGAAATGGTTTAAAAATGATTATTTTCATTCGATTCTGGTCGATCTCCCTGGGCAACTTCTCGACAGAGCTTCTCATTCCTGGTTTCATTCTATGGAATCTTCACTCTATTGGTTCCAATATCCTTTCTACTGTAATTTCTTACAATCAACCTTGCACCACGCCTGTCCCACCCCACCCCTCACTATTCCCCACCCCCACCAATCCCCACTCCCATCCCCCCACCCCCACCAACCCCCACCCCCATCACCCCCCCACCACCACCACCCCCATCACCCCCAGTCAGTCAGCCTATTTAGCCATGCTGAACAATCAGCGCTCTTCCCTTGTCCTTTCCCCATTCCCTTGTACATTTCTTTCTTTTACAAATATTAGTAATGTTACCACCATGTTTGGAGGAATGAAAAAAAGAGACATTTTTAACAAGAGCCACAGGATAATCCAGTTTCTAATCAAAGCCTTAAGGATTAGAGACCATTCACTAAGCCAGTTGCTGTGTCTATCATTGCGTTGCTGTAGCTGACATGAGTGTTGATCCACAAGTTGATGGCTTCTGACAACTCTCTTAGAAGCTATTCAATTCCCAGTCTGTAGCACAATGGACAGCACTTGTGACAACATGTCACACGTAACTGTTCTTTCATATGGTCGTAGCTATTGTTATTAGAGTGGTTTCTTCAGCCTCCCTTTGCAAAAAACAACATTTTCACCTTTCAACTCTCTGTCTGTTGCTCCAGTATGAGTTCCTGAGGTGTGCAGTCAGATGTCAGTGTTATACTGGGCAGAATTTTCTGCCTGTCAGGTGGGGAACAGGTGTGGGCGCGGGCGCGGAGCCAATCGCCACCTGTGATTGGCTGCGCGCCGCCATTTACGTGGGCGGGCCAATTAAGGCCCGCCCAGTGTGACACACAGCCGGTAGCGCTACCTGTGCGGGCGCGGGGAGGAGACACAGTCAGTTCCTGCGCTCTTTCGCGCATGCCAGATGTCAGATGTCAAAGTTATACTGTGCTGTATTATGTATGAGTCCATTAAGAGGTGAGTTGGCTGTCATTCAAACTTTGCTGTCTTCAGTCAACTACACAGAATCTATCTGCGTACAGTTTCATCCATCTCTTACTTCAGATTTCGCTGGAACAATAAGATGAGGTTCTCTCCCCAGCGCCACGCACCTACAACAAAAGGCTCGGTGGGATACGCACACTGCCTGATATGAGCCTCGAGGACAAGGAAGATTGAGAATCCAAGCATGTTCTAGACTGACTCATTGACCTGAGCTGGGCAACTCATACCATGATTGTCAGGTACTCCCATCAATGGGCTTGGCTGTGGAATCACACACAGTCCAGTTACCTGGTGACAGCTACAGCCAGAGCTCTACTATGAAGACTGATAAGCTACAGGAGGGTCCACACATTTCTCCTCCTCTCCATCAGTATTCAGTAGGTCTCACCTCCTTCAAATGAAAGTATTCTAGCTCTCCAACCCGTCAGACTCAGTCCCTTCTTTCCCCTATAGTCTGAGTTTCTCATTATGGAAAAAAACATGTTGGCATTTATCATGTCTTCTCACCTACTGTTTTCAAACATTCACAGTGTCCTGTGCACTGACTTTCAGATGTTCAGTTTAGTTTCTCAAATCAACACAATGTACAGCCAAAACTGCACTGCAGAACACAGAGGCAGAGAACCAATACATACCTCCTCTTCGTTGCTGCTCATTAACTGGCAACATGCAAGGAAGTTGTCATACTGAGACCAAGGGATGACTGGTTCCTGGAGCTCTCTGAGGTATAGCTTAAACAGAGAGGCTACAGTGTGCACATCTGTATCCCTGGAAGAAAAGGCAAGTTTCATCACATCAACACTGAATGAAGATACAATGGACTGCACAAAAATAGAGACATTAAAAGGAATTTACTCAGATTATCCCACAGGGATACTAGATCAAACATCACTAAACTGAGTCACTTGTCCTTTATTATTAAGTGTTCATTATTGTAGAGTAATGGGTTAATTAATATGTTAAAGAGACCATGATGATATTAATGATGTAACTGTGACATCAGTTGTCAAATGACTGAGAGGCTCCAATCGAGCGAGGAGCAGAACAGTCTGTGTCCTGACCTGTGCCAACCTGGATGTCTTTGTAAATAGTTCTCAATAAACTGTTTGAAGTTAAACTATACCGACCATCTCAGGTCTGTCAAAGAGAAGCAAAGCCTCATCAAGGTTAGGTAAGCCAAGGAAACCTCACTAACACTTGGTCATAACATCGAAAGACATCAAAACAATTACCAGGAAGGAATTCGGGCTTTTGACACAATTCAGGTTCACATCAATTTCACATATTAAATGGGAATGAAGTGGAAATTAGCCTGCGTTGTATTAATCCAGGCATGGATATGTGTCTGTTCTCAGTGACAAGCAAACGATGCCTGGCCAACCTTTCTTTCTCCAACTGCTTCACATGGAGACGGCCTGGGAAGGGAGACTGACCATGAAGATGGTTTCAGCTGGGATGCAGAGTGCAGGGATTGTGCTGCACAAGGCCTGACAATTGCATAGGACAGGGTGAATGGAGCAAAGGGTCTCTATCATTGTTGGGATATCAGTGCTGGAGAATTCAACCCCATGCCTCTCTGGACACAATGTTACCATGAGTCACTCCATGGTCATGGGACAGATGCAGCGAAATCTCCATCAATCCTTCTTCAATGACATTCATTGACCACAAGCTTAGCAGATGCATATAGGATCAAGGTGAGCATCATCCTTTAAACCAAACTCTTGGTTCCTTACATAAGGGCATGAGAAATAGGAGCGGGAGGAAGGCTACATCATCCCTTAAGCTTGCTCTGCAATTCAGTCAAATCATTGTCTTGTCCCACAGAGTCACCCACTGCCATTTTGAGAAGAGTAAGCTAGTTGAAGAAAAGATGGGGCAGCATCTCGCTCCCTCTATTTCTCTCCTTCTCCTGTCCTGTCCTCTGTAACTACAGTAATCAACAGCAGCATTGATCATTGCAGCTTTCTGCTGCCAAGGTGGATCAAGTTTACCAATAGGCTATGCCACCCAATGCAAGGACAAACAAAATGGAGGCCTGTTATTCCACAAGATAACCAATGTTATAAATCTCCTGAACTCGTTTCAATCACTTCACGGAGTCCAAGAAGAAACACTCATTGTTTTCCCTCCTAATCGGCCTGAATTTATCTGTGTGTCTGTGGGGAGTTGATGTATTGTGATGCACAAAGGTAAAGGTTGGGTAGAGCAAGAGATCTTGCCTGCTGATCCTTCTCCATGTGTTGGGATACTGAGAAGATTAATTCTTCATTGTAAGAATACACTCCTGTGTTACCCTTTCCAATGAGAGTGAGCTCAGAAAGATTGACAAGTGGACAGTGACTCATGCAATGTGTGCTCTGAGGCTGAAATAAAAAAACTCACTCTCTGACTCCAGAGAATACATGGCACAGAATAAAGAGCTGTTGTAGTGACAGGGTTTTATATGGTTACAGGAGGACCATAAACTACTCTTTGCCAAGATATAGTTAATGGTTCAGACAAAATCAAAGCCTCACAATTAACTACGTGGTCCATTCTCACTTGATGGTATAGGGTGAGTGGTGGAGTGAGAGATCTGGTCAATTTTAACTCCACAGTGTGTGTGCCTTTACACTGGGGATAACTTGGACCTTGTACAAAAGTGTAAAATGGGAGACAGGGAATTGCATCCCGATTTTTCATTTCTTCCCATACTTATTTCCATTTATTATTTGCATATTACCCAATGAATTCATGGCAAAGGAAACTGGAAGAGAAATTGGCAGCCACACCAATGTCGCCTGCTTGACACCACGACCTCAGGCTGCAGTGAGCCTCTGTTTCGTTTGCAGGCTCACCAGTGAATGCAATCACAGCTTGAGCAGTGCAGTGTCCTAAGAAGGCCTTGGTCATTCTCAAAGAGTGTTTCAAAGTCGCAATTTGCGTACCTATCAAAAGTTGGCCTCTCTCCAGAATCAAAGGCATCTCGCAGTTCTTTGACTTGGTTGTCTTGCCCTGGTAAGCGAAAGATTCCTTCCTCATTCAGTCCATGCTGGCGAATGAAGTCTGCACACTGCTCCACTATCATGGGCACCGGGTGTTTCCCAAACTTCTGCTCGTATGCCATGGTGTCTGCTAAACGCTGATCAAAGACAGCTAAAGAAAGAGAAAGGGTTCAGTCTGGGCAGCAACACTTCACATTTCTTGGAGCTTGGGGAACAGAATGTGCCACAAGATCAACTCTGTGTCGCTTGGCCTGTTAGATTTCATTGAATCATAGAAACCTGGAGCACAGAAGGAGGCCTATTGGCCCATTGTGCCTGTGCTGGCTCTTTGAAAGAGCCCTTGTGCTAAATCCTACACCTGTCATTTTTTTGTCTGTAAGTTCCTCATCTTCAAGTACCTGTTCAATTCCCTTTTAAATCTATTTATGGAATCAGTTTCCACCACTTTGTCAGATATACAAATAGTCGTTTGTGTGTTGCTGAAGAAAGACATTTTGTCGAAAAGTTTTGTCTTACACCCATCAGGGCAATCACAAGAATACCAATGTCAGGGGAAGCAATGCTCATATCAAACAGCTTGTCCCTTCCACTGTTCACAACAGGTGGGATACAGGCCAGACTATATCCAACCAGCCCGTGGACACATTGTCCAACATGAGTTGTGATTCCGCGATTGGATAACATTTGCTAAATAATCCGCAGTGTGCTAAAAATTATTCTGACAACCAGTTAAAGATTGTCAGTGAGAGTGAGAGTGACTTCCCTTGACATCAAGGCCGCATTGACCAAGTGTGGCATCAAGGAGCCCTAGCAAAACTGGAGTCAATGGGAAGCAAGGGGAAAACTCTCCCGCTGTTTGGAGTCATACCTAGCACAAAGGAAGATGGTTGTGGTTGTTAGAGGTCAGTCATCTCAGCTCCAGGACATCACTGCAGGAGTTCCTCAGGGTAGTGTCCTCGGCCCAACCATCTTCAGCTGCTTTATCAATGACCTTCCTTCCATCATAAGGTCAGAAGTGGGGATGTTCACTGATGATTGTACAATGTTCAGCACCATTCGCGACTCCTCAGATACTGAAGCAGCCCTTGTCCAAATGCAGCAAGACCTGGCTTGGGCTGACAAGTGGCAAGTAATCAAACAAAGTGCGATCAAACAAAATTTGACACAGTGACATAAGGAGATATTAGGACAGATGACCAAAAGCTTGGTCAAAGAGGTAAGTCTTAAGGAGTATCTTAAAGGAAGAAAGCACGGTAGAGAGGGGTGATGCACTTTCTCCTTGCTATTGACATCGCCTGTCCCTCTACAGAGTGGTGCACTCCTTGTTTTTATGTACCGAAGAGAGATGGGCAGTGAGTGCGCCCCTTGCCAGAAACACCCATATCCTGAGGATCAATTGGGAAAATCAAATCAAATCTGATCTAGTCGGCTGAAAGATCTTTTCTGGGAGTCAAATCCAATCAGCTGACTTCAAGACCTTCAGCTGAAACAAAGGAACATTAGGCTTTACATGAGCTGTTTTAAACACTTCGAGGTTTCAGAGTATTTACGAGCAGTCTTCAGCTCAGAGTCATTGGGAAGTAAATGGGGAGCTGTGTGTGCTGACGCATCTGTACACCCACCAGTATAGCCGACTAGACCAACAGAAGTGAAGGCTTGTGTGTGCACTGATTCGGCTTGTAGGTTCAAGTCTGTACTGAAAGATGTTACTCTGTCGTGTGTAACCATTCCTTCCGGGAATGGAATCAGTCAGGCCAGGTTTCCACGTGTGTCCCTGGGGTGAAAGGAGCATTCATCCAAACTCGACATGACACCAGCAGAGATCATATTGACAACCAGAGCCTTGGAAATTGGAACCTCTTCAAAACATCTTTTAAGATGCAGGATCACTGGGAACTCAGGTTAAAAACTCTCAAACCTTAATGAGATTAAATATCTCTAAGAAGGCTTCCAGTTCAGAACTAAAATTGGAAATGACTGAACCAAATTTTTGAGAAGAGTTTTGCAAACAGACTCTCCCTCAAGCAAACCTGCCAGTGAAAAGTCTCCAAATCCTCAGGGTCATGGCTGCTATTGACCATCGGAATATTAACCTGGCTTCAAACATTGGTTCCCTTGTTTTGTGATGGACAGTATCAGTGTCATGGCAACTGTGGTGTCCAATTGTGTGTGGAGACCGCAGCAGATTGGTGGGTTGAATGATATTCACCCTCTCAGTACATTGAAAAATTCAAGCATTTTGCTTTTGTTGAGAGGAGGGGACAGGTGAAATCTCTCCCCATACTCAGGCTAGAATTATTCAGCAACCATGTATTGTGTGGCAAGTTGCAGCAAAGAATCTGCCACTCTGTGGGGCAGTGTGCTGACCAATTGGATGCCAAATTTGAAGAGTAAGTTGTGCAAGAGGCAGGCAGTAACTATTTCTATCACTGCTCACATGTTTATACAACAGCTATTTCTCACTGTTAGCTCAGATTCAAGTTATGCCTTCTATCTGCTGCTGAAATGCTACACAAGTGTTGTATTACAGGTCTTATGAATGAACTGTCATAACGCACTTGCCAAAAATTACCACTTTTCTCTGACTTTAAGTGACTACTCTTGACTGGCAGTGCAACGAATCCTCCCTGTCCAGATTCCAAATTCAGTGCCAACTCCAGGAAAAAGCTGAATGAAAGGTGGATGCAGCACACATCTTTCAACTCTCCAGCCTGGTGAAACTCAGGCTCAAGCCTGATGTGGGCAAGGGAAAGCATCCATGTTCTATCCAAAGAAAGCTTTGGTCCAAGGCATGAAACTAAGCAACATGGGAGGCCAGCAGTTCAGAGCAGATCCCTTGCAACAGAACCAGTAGCTCCATATCAACTTCCGATTTTGATCAAAAGGACAATTCCTTCCTGAAAGCCACAAAGCAGGCCTACACTTAGCTGGCTCTCTAAGGCTGGACAAATTGGTGAGGTGCTGCACAAACCTGCTCATTTGTATCTTCTCTTTAGTATAAGGGTCTGGCACTTACAGGGTTAATATGGGACTGAGTACAATACCACCCACGCAGTAATGTAAGAGAACACATGACCCAAACCCAGGGTCAGTCGAGTGTTGGACAGAGCCGTGTGTACCAGCAAGCATGGAGACAGCTCCCAGCTTGAACCCTTTCCTGTATATTTGCAAGTAGTTCTGAGTCAGTAACGACTTACAGTTGACCTATGTATGACGACAAAGACTTCTTCAGGCCTATCGACCTGTATCCAGCACCCTCCAACATCCTCTCGTTTCCAAACTTGCCTTTGCTCTCTCTCAGGTTTGAAAGAAAGGTGAAAAATGAGGAGGGTGGTGGGAAGAAGTGGGATAATTTGAGGAGGTAAATGATTTTAAAAGTGATCTTGAAAATTGGTTTTCAACATGGAAACCTTTCAGCACAAGAAGGTCCTTTCGCTCATTGTGTCTGTCCTGGCCATGAGAATTTTCCATCCTAATTGCTGGCTTTCAACTCTTGGTCCAAGGCCCTGTAGGTGAAGACACGGGCAACCATCTCCATGGCTATGTTTGTTGTGTTAGCTCATTTCTTTGGATTTTATTTCTTAAAACAAATGTTCCATCCAGTTTTGTCTCTATCCTTCTGCGATGAAGGTATGACTGATTTTCACAGGTACTGCCCACCCTCATTCTGGTTTTCCAGTGGGAGTTTATCCGCTGCACTTGTCCTTTTTAAGTAAAGGTTCGACAGTCTAGCCTGACCCTCTTCTCACCTGGCACTCATGTCCACGTATCTCATGTTGTGTGTGTTCTGATGACATAGAGGCTCCAATTGCTCAGAACGGATTGTGCAAATACATTGTGGGTTCATTTATTCATCCTCGACACAGGTGAACACATATACTTGGACAGAAAGCTTGAGGAGATCAAGAACAGGGCTGTGTGTGCTGTGTCCTGCTCCAGGCAGCAGTGAATCTGAGGCTGGATCACATGACACACTTCCCTTAAAGTGACAGCATGCTGCTATCTCTTAAAGGCATATTACAAAATCTCACAACAGAGGTCATTATGTAGTGCAAACCCAATAAGACCAAATGTAGCAACAGCTCCAGTTACCCTGGCTGAGATCAGCAAAATAAACTATGGATCAAAGTTTGTAGATCTGTTGATATCAGGCATTGATCTTAAGTACTCATCAAAGAGCTGGCTCCTTTCCTGTTGGAGAGCAAGAACCAAATTCCTACAGTGTGAGAAAGATAGAAAAAGGAAACAAACACCTCCTTCGCCCTTCACCAAACTCGAAGTTTGCACTCAGTTTCCTCAGCTGCACTCTGTTTGAATCTGATGATTCAAAGCAATGAACCCACTCACCAAATGAGTATCAGAACAGCAAAATCATTTTTACTTTCAGGCATACTTAGCAAGTTGGTGATAATATTAGTAGCACAATATGGGCTCTTGCACTGGTAAGAGTCCAATATAGGGGGAGCAGGGGGGGAGAAAATGGTCTTACATTTATATAGTGCCTATCAGGGCATCCTAAAACACTTGAAACCAACCAAGTACTTTTAAGTGCTAGCCACTGTTTTAGTGTGGGAAACACGGAAACCAATTTGTGCACAGCAAGCTCCCACATACAGCAATGTGGTGATGAGCAGATAATCTGTTTCTGTCTGAGGGATGATATTGGCCAGAACACCAGGGGGAACCTCCCTGGTCTTTGAAATAGTGCATGGAATCTAAGAGGGCAGACAGGGCCTCTGTTTGAAATCTCATCTCGGATTATGCAGCTCTCCCTTCGTACTGCACCAAGAGTGACAGTCTGGACGATTGTCTATGTTCTCTCTAAGATTTATGTGGCATGTAGGTCTTTTATCAAACATGAATTTAAGAGGAGTGCCCAAATGTAACCTGGTACCTCCACTTGATGTTCCCAATGTTCGGCGGATTGCTTTGACCCAGTCTTTCATTTCATTCTGCGAATTGGCCATCAGCAGTTGTGTGTCATAACCACTTCCCGTCCAGTCTTGATCACTGCAGCCCACTGTAAAACACCAGGGGAACAAACGATTCCAGAAATATCAATACAGATCTTTGAATCCACATGCACTTAGGATTATGCAGACAGTTAGAATACACTTCCTCATCACTTGTGATTCAACAACCATTTGCATTGCTCTGATAGTTTTAAACAATAAATGACCTAAATCTCATCAGAAGAGAAATAAGAATGAGAGGAGGTGATGAAAGGGGATACAAGATGGCCTTTGAAATGACTGTTGTGGTACACCTTTAAGCGGGTGTGGTTATGTTTTCTGCTTACATCACCAGAGGGGAAATGATGCAATGTTTCATGTAACTTAGACTCAGTTTGTTCTGAGGAAGCTCCTAACTCAGACACGCGTACAGGGTCTTCAGCTGTGTTATGCTGTGACCAGCTTGTCAATCCTTTATACATGAACCGAAGGATTTTTGTGTTAACCTATCCTCTGTGTGTGGTTGGTACCTTGATGTTTATTTTCTAAGTAAACACAAGGAGAATAAAAAGAACAGTGGATAGGAAGGTGGCAAAATGACATGCTGGAGAGGGTTGAGCGAAGGACTTGGAGAGTGTGGGGCTGAGCTGGCTGAAAACTGTGCTGCAGGTTAGGGGTAAGGAGAGATGGAGGCCAGTGGTGGAAGAACAAAGAATATGATGTGAGCACAGAGTTGGAAGTAGTGCTGAGGTAGGATGGTGAAGGCAGTGTGGACATTAGCCAAGGACTTGAAGAATTTTGAACTCATTGTGCTGGAGCATGGTTGGGGAAGAGAGGCGATATAAGAAATGTTTGTAGTCGGTAGCAATTATGAAATATAAAGGCATAAATTGCCTCATGACTTGCATATTTGCCCTCAAGCCAAAAAGAACTCATCCCTCTCCTAAAAATTTACCAAGGAGCTTTTTGTTCATAAGAACCCTTGCACTTTATCCTTGGTAATTTCAGGCTAGCCAGTTCAGACTTGACTTGTAGCTGGGCATTTGGAGGACTCCTGCTGTGGGTATCACTCAAACAGGGAGAAAAGGTCCCAGCTCTTAGGACTCCATCTCACTCTCCCCACCTCCCCCTCCCGTCCCCTCCCCTCCTGGCAGCTCAAGGTAAATCAGCTCCCACCTATCACCACTATCGGATCCGAGAGGAGGAACTTGATGCTGCTGGAAAGGAAAGTGTTTATGAAAATTCTGCTTTCAGATTTCTTCTAACCAGCTATGCTAAAATATAGAATTTATATAATATAGAATGCATGCGAATGAGAAGTGACTGGAAGATTCTTGTGACCTCCATTATTGGTTTAAGGCCATTTAGTTCTGTGTCAGAGTCACAACAGTTGTTAACGGGAGTGATTTAATGGCTGGATAAATTAGTGTGTGTGTTCACTGACCCAGGATTCCCATCACCTGCTTCCCTCTTCTCCCTCCCCACCCAGGTTTCTCACATCCTGCTCTCAAGGCACTTGTTCCTGGTTGGAAAGTCTGTGTCTGCTGGTCAGTCACCAGCTAAATATTAGATAGTTTGACAAGGTAGAAGCTGCGATGTTGTTTCCCCTTGCAGAGAGTCTGGAACTAGAGGATCACAGTCTCAGAATAAAGATGCTATGTTAAAGATATTGTTAAAGATAGCAGGTGGAGGGTATTGATTGATTAAATGTGTATAAATGCTGGAGTGCATCATTTCCCCGAAAAAGGTATTTGAATTTCAATTGAAATTTCTTTTCAGATTTCTTTTGTTACGGTCCCCTTTAAGGGGCTGTCAGTTAGTTAATTTGTTTATTTGATACTCAAAAGAGTGTAAAAAGAGATTGCTGGGACACTGGTAGGTAGAAGGCAAAGAAATGTAATGCTGCATTCTGTGAACAAACCTAGTATCAAAAAAAGGATGTCTGTCTAGTTTCATACTTCACCAACTGGCTTGGGTCTGTATAACAAAAGAGTCATTTAGGACTGAGATGGAGAGAAATTTCTTCAAAGGGCTGTGAATCTTTGGAATACTCCAACCCAGGCGGCTGTAGATCCTCAGTCATTGAGTGTATTCAAGACAGAGATGGATAGATATCTGGACACTGAGGGGATGGGGGTGAAAGTGGAGTTGAGGTAGAAGGTCAGCCCTCATGTCAAACAAGGGACCAGACCTGAGGTATGTGTACCTAGTAAAAGTAGCTACTGAGCATGTGCATATGGAGCGATGTCACTCACTGAGGGGTGATGACTGAGTAACGTCTCAGAGGGCAGCTCTCACTGTGTCTCAGTCTTAGCTCACCTCTGGAAATGGTTAGAATGGAAATTCATGTCTTTTGAACAAAGACCATTGCCTCTAGCAAGATCTCTTCTACAGCAAGAAGCTAATAAATCCTGCGCTCAAACCACGATGACAGACTATGAATATGAGCTACGTCTGCTCCTATTTCTTAAGTTCTTAGATCCCCATGAATAAATAGTGAAGGGCATTAGGCTGGATATCCGAGGAGGGTTTTTTAATTCATTCATAGGATGTGGGCGTTATTGGCTAGGCCAGCATTTATTGCCCATCTCTAATTGTCCTTGTTCAGAGGGCAGTTAAGAGTCAACCACATTTGCTGTGGGTCTGGAGTCACATGTAGGCCAGACCGGGTAAGGATGCAGATTTCCTTCCCTGAAGGTCACCAGTGAATCAGATGGGTTTTTACAACAATCAGCAATGGTTTCATGGTCATCATTGGACTTATAATGCCAGATTTTTATTGAATTCAAATTCTATCATCTGCCATGGGACACGAACCCTTAATCTGGGTCAAAGACCCTTCCTCACTGGACAGTAATCATGAGGGAGAATTCCCTTGGCCAGCGAGGGGAACTGAGGACAGCCATATGGACCACACCCGTTGAGCTCAAATAAAGTGCACAGACTGAGGATCAAACAGCAGACTCTTGTCGTCTGTTTGAATCATGGCAGGTGGCGTCTTTGCTCCGGAATCCGTCTGGAGAATTATTTGAGCAGAAGGTCCTTTGCAGCCAAAGTGAGAATGACAGCCCCTCTATTTTATTTCAAGTGCTACTCCTGCTCTGTAATTGGGTCTGCTCCAAAGGTAACAGCCAGTCCCTGCTGGTACAAGCTGATCTTTCTCACTTTGGATTGAACGCTTGAAAATAAAACGTTCACTTTTAGGCAGGGGGCATGTATTCAGGATTAACTAAGTATAAGGTCGTGGGTGTATGAAAAAAACCCCCAACAATTTTACATTCAAATCACTGACTCAGAAAATGAAACTTCTGTTTTGAGGGACAGCACACACTTCCGCTGAGACTTTCTTTTGCAGCATCGAAGCCCAGGGGCGGGGCTCAGGGTTTTTCCGTCACATTCTGTTGAACAGAAACTGCTCACAGTTGGCGTTAACATCACTCAGAGACCACATCCGCTACAATTTCACCAGCCAGCTCGAGGTGCAGGTAGCAGACCTCGGCCTGCATTGTGTAGGAAGGGGAGCTGCACAGGATGCATGATCTGATTAAAACAGCCACCTGCACAATGTCGTGAAAAAGGCTGCAAGATTTGAACTGGATGTGTCCTGTGTGTCAATCTGTATCTTTCTGACAGTTAAATTGATGCAGTTCATTGCTCATCTTCTTGGCCTGGTAAATTTCAAGAAAGTGGAAGAATTGCTAGATTCCCTGAAAAACGGAAATATCAGCAGTGACCTTTTCCCTCAAAAGCTGCAATTCAGTGAAGTGGGGTAGAAATTGGAACCTATTTACACTTGGGTGTAAAACAGACCAATTGTGGGTTGTTCTACCCTGCATTGGGCCATATCGGCTTAAGTAATATTCTGACTCTGCTCAAACAGGAGTTTTGGCATCTTACATGTGCTTATGAGTGGGTTAATGCCACTTGACTGTCCTGGAGCCGATTGCTGGACCCCACTTTCGGTTGGTTTTTCTTCACTCAATTGGTACCCTGGCTAATTCCACAACAATCCTGTTGGCTTTTCCCAACCGTCATTCGCTTTAGAGGACTGAAGTACTGGCCTGTATTTGGTGTTGGGGAAATCCCGGAACCCAAGTCGCCATTGTTATCCAGGAGTCGGTCTGGTCTCCCAATGGGAGGAAAGGAAGAGCGAGAGGCATGGAGGTGGAGAAGCTTAGAGAGAAAATTCCAGAGCTTGGGCAACTGACGGCACAGCTGCCAATAGCAGGGTGATTAAAACCGGGGAGGTGCAAGAGGTCAGAATTGGAGGAGTGAAGATATCTTCAAGGATCATTGGGCTGGAGGAAGTTATAGAGATAGGGAGGGGCGAGACCATGAAGGGATTTGGAAACAAGGATATTTAGTATCACAAACAAAGCTCATTCAGTCCTCACTCAACAGCCACCCACACACTTAAGAACGTTCTTCATATTAAAAACAATTATAGCCCACTCTAACTTTCTTCCCCTCCAGTCCAGGGATACTCCTCAAGCTGTAGGACTCTTGGAGATATCTGAATGTGGCTGAGGGATTGAGCTGGGAGCCTTCCTAAACTTTATAATTCAGTCCCACGTGTGGCGGCTGAATTAAATGCTGAGATATTTGTGCTTGGAGCTTTTAAGGGAACAGAGAGGATATACCTGGGGTGATCTCAAAGAGGAACTTTCCTGGATCTTCAGGGTTTGATGGTACTTCATTGACCTTGATATCTTTGAGGAGAATGCAACCCTATGGATAACACAGATGTAACGAATGCATCACAGAGGAAGGGCTTACACTAAGCACATGATTAAAAATAACAACAGCTTGCATTAATAAAGTGCTTCCAATGTCAAAGAAAATGTCCCATTCATAGAGGCTGAATGGCTCATCAATCATGCTCACAGTGGGTAAAGGCTACGTCAACTACATTGGTTTGTGCCTGTGACATTACATAACATTTGTCGATTGAAGGATTTATTTTTCTATTGAACATGACGAAAATGTGCTGACATATATCCCAGTGCAAAATGCAATTTCTACTTTTTGACATGTAACATTGAGAATTGAGAAGGCATCTTTTCAAATGAATGATGAAAAGTGCCATGTTTCTGAGGTGACTTTCCAAGAGTTATTGTCTTTGTGTATCTCTGATGGACGGGTGAGGCAGTTAAGTGTTGTGCAACATTTATTTTTTTCCCCTGAAAATGACTGTGTTCCCCCACCAACATCCCGCCCCCAATATTGGCAGTAAGTGGAGTGGAACTGAAATTATTAAGGATCAAGTTCACCTCACATTCAATCTCTGCACAATTTGTCAATCTCGGTCCAGACAGCTGTGGAAGGAGGTTAAAATGCTGAACCCCCAATCAGAATGGTTAGCTTAGTGTTCAATTGTTCGGTGTTTGATTAAGTATGTCTAAGTATCTTCTCTGTTCACAGAGTGCATCCAGTTCAGCCTGGCTGTGGTGATTGAAAAAGGGACACGAAACTATAGGTAGCAGCTGTAAGTATGAGAGCAGACATTTAAGAGTATCGTAAATAAACTACTCGCACACATGGAAGCTAATGTGTCATCTCTGCATATCTGCAATGCATAAAACACAACAGTTAGGCTCAAGTTCATACTGAGCCTGAACAACAAGGAAGAGCTTCAGTACCATTCCTTGTTTCAACCTCCAGATCTCAGTCAAGTTCCAGCCTGGAGAAATCTTCTAATGATAGGACACTGATTGGTTAGTCATCCTGTCCAGCCCTGCCATGGCTTGCACGTGCTGTGAGCTATAAAGTCACCTTGGTTATTATCATATTAAAATCTGCCTCATGCTTACAGGCACCCTGTCTTAAGAAAGACTCCGCAGACAGGAAGATGGTAAGAAGGCATGTGAATGGTCAACGGTTTTTAAATAAACCCTGTGGTGTGGATAAATGCCAAATATTTACTAACTCTCTCTAAATATTACCACAATTAACCAGATCCTAACTGTTCTATCATGGTCAGGGAGAAATTCATTTTCTTGGTTCCAATCCAAGCATCATTGTTAGCAAATATTTCCGATCTGATACCTGTGGCTTCCCATCCTCTTCCTCTTTGTAATAACACAGGTAAACTCCTCGAAGAACAAACCAGCGAGACTGCCACTGCTTCATTAGAGATCTCCTCTTTTTTAGCCAGCCTGACTTCACAGGCCGTTCCATTGTGTTGGGAGATGAAGCTCTATTTAATGCTGTGCCATGGTCAGTTGGCATCACACTCTTTGAACGACCTAGTCAACAAAAGAAAAACAAAAGGTTGAGGGGTTTATTTTAACGTTAGCAGTGCATCCCTTTTTACATTATTTACCAAGACAAGTTCTGCAACACTGAGATGCTGTTATGTGCATTTTTTACAAACTTACATGTTTGTACATATTTCTCTCCACAAATAAGAAAGTCAATTACTCGTCTTTCAGTTTTAATTGGTGGACTAATGAACTGTCCTCCTGACTGCCCAAAGCCTGTCCACCATGTACAAGGCACAAGTCAGGAGTGGGATGGAATATTCCCCACTTGTCTGGATGAGTGCAGCTCCAACAACACTCCAGAAGCTTTACATCATCCAGGGTAAAGCAGCCCGCTTGATTGGCACCACATCCACAAACATTCACTCCCTCCACCACCAACGCACAGTAGCAGCAGTGTGTACCATCTACAAGATGCACTGCAGCAACTCACCAAGGCTCCTTAGACAGCACATTCCAAACCCATGATCACAACCATCTAGAAGGACAAGGGCAGCAGATGCATGGAAATACCACCACCTGGGAGTTCCCCTCCATACCACACACCATCCTGACTTAGAAATATATCACTTAGAAATATAGAAATATATTCAGTGTCACTGGGTCAAAATCCTGGAACTCCCTCCTTAACAGCACTGCGGGTGTTCCTACACTACATGGTTCAAGAAGGCAGCTCAGCACCACCTTCTCATGGGCAATTAGGGCTGGGCAACAAATGCTGGCCTCATCAGCAATGCCCACATCCCATTCATTAAAAAGAAATGAATAATACGATTGTTTTTCTGAAGCTCCAGATATACCTTCCCACTAAATCATCAATGTACCACAATCAAAACTGTGGACTGACTCATGCTTTTTAAGGACTTGAAAGTGGGGCATTTTCAGGTTTAACTACTTGTTTGGCACAACTTAACTTAAAGGCTGATGAATTTTACATTTCCAAAGCAAAATATGTTGCATAAGTCAGAATATTACCTCTTGAATACAGGAGAGCACAGCAAACAAAGCTGTTTTGCCCAACGTGACTGTCAAAAAGCAAATGTGGAAATGCTGAACTTGAAGGTGAACAGGCTTTCGAACGAATGTATTCATCACCTGGTAACTTTAGGTCCTTCTGTAGAACAAGCTCATTCCCCTCCCTTTCCAAGAATACGGCCTCCTGAACTGGTTTTTGAGAAATCATGGTGAAGGAGAAGGATGGAAATGAGTCCAATATTGAAGAAGTCAAGTTTGAGTCTTTATGAAATATCTCCTGTTTGCAGCCTGCCTCAAGGAGTGGTGCCCACCATGATGGATGTATGTTTGACAGTCATTAGGAGTGACGCAGCATGTTGGAACATTGCTTCCTCAACCCCCATCACTAAAACAGATTATCCAGTTGTTATCACATTGCTGAGTGTGGGAGCTTGCTGTGCGCAAACTGGCCAACATGTTTCTTATGTTACAACAGTGACTATGCTTCAAAAAGTGTTTCATTGGCTGTAAAGAACTTTAGGGCATCCTGAGGTTGTGAAAGGTGCTATATAAATGCAAGTCTTTCTGAGTGCTGTTTGTGATGTTGTATCTAACCTGGTGCAGGAGTAGAGCATACATGAGCCTGTGTGACCATTCAGTGCTGACCTTCGCTTTCACCTCCATTCTCCCACCCAGTCCCTCACCTGGCCCTGATTCTCTGAGAGACCAAACATCTCTTGACCTCAGCCTGGAATCTACTCCGTGACTATGCATCCACAACCCTCCTCCTGAGGGAGAGAATTCCAAAGATTCTTAGCCCTCTGGGTGAAGGAATTTCTCCTGAATGATCATTCCCTTATCCTGAGACTGTACCCCAACCCCCACCATTCCATGTCCTGGATTTCCCCAGCCAGGGAAACAACCACTCAGTGCCTATCCTAACAAGCCCCCTCGGAACCTCGAATGTTTCAGTGAGATCAGCTCTCATTCTTCTAAACTCCAGAGAATATCGACCCAATTTACTCAGCCTCTCGTCACAGGGAGCGATCCAATGAACCTTTGCTGTACCACCTCTAGTTATATGGCTCGGTGTCAAATTTTATTTGATACACGCTACTGGGAAGCAGCTTGGGGTGTTCTACTGTATCAAAGAGGGTGTAAAAATGCAAGTTGTTGTTAGACATCTCCAAGTCACACAATCTGACTCTACCTTGGAGTGGGGAGGAGTGAAAAGAAGATTTCCAAGGCAAGTTGACCTGTGGCATTCAGCACATTTTAATGACAGGACATGCGTTATCTGTATGGACAATAGCCCAAAATGGGTGCAGACACAGGTTCTCCTGCCTCTTCTCGTTCAAAACAAGAGCAGTTGCACCAAGATCTTAAAGGAAGAAATCTTGCAGGAGAGAATCATAACCTTTTTTGAGAATAATTTAGGTCACTGAATGAATTAAGTTCTGTTTTTTGTCCGTAAGGCTCTGGAACTTGGTTCATTCAGCACCAAATCACTTCAGCCTGTGTTCAATGTTCATGATGGTTCCCGTCGACAGGGACAATCTGCCTTAATTACAGCCCCGCCAATCAATAAGCTTTAATTTCCAAATGCCATGAACTGAGTCATCCTTCAGAAAAAGCTGAGCTACGCTCTGTTTACAGTGTTCCATTCCAACAGTCGAGTATGTCATTGGACTGTGCAAGGCACAGCTGGTCCAGACTCAGGAAGTACTTGCTTAAAATAGAAACCAGCTTCCCAGATGTTTGCACTATCATTGCAGTGACAGGAAACAAATGTGTTTGAACATGAGAACTTGAGGAAAACTTTCTCACCCCTTACATTCCAAACTATCACTCCCTCTTCTGTTTCTAAATGTGGAATTCTGGTAGGGTGACAGACTGGGAAATTCAGGCAGCATCTTGAGCATCCCTGATTTTTGTCGTTGTGCTGTTGCCTTCAGCTGCCTAGACCCCAAGTTCTGAGTTCCCTTGCTAATCCTCTCTGTCGCTCTCGCTCTCTCTCTCTTTCCTCCTTTTTTATAAAGTCCATCAATTGTGACCAAGATTTCCTACTATGTGGATCAATGAGAAATTCTTGTTCAATAATGCTTCTGTGAAGCACTTTGGGACTTTTTACTGCATTAAAGGTGCTATTTAAATGCAAGTTTTTGCTTTTAATACCCTCCGAATGACCTCAGCTGTGTTTTTTCAGTGCAGCAAACTTGCTGTCTCGTCTTAACAGCATTTGTTAGCTTCTTCAATTAGTCCAGTATGCTGGCCGCAACTAACCTTGTTGACAAATTATCCCAGCCCCTGGTCACTCTCTGTGAGGAGAAAGGAACTTGTTGATGATGTAGGTCAGCTTTTCACAACGCTCAATGTAATCGCTCTCTTACTACTGTCCCTGGTGTTTCTGAAACTATTTTGGCAGTTTTACATTCTCTATCATTTAAAGATCATATAGGACTCTATAACCTTCCAAGATATTAGCAGGAGTCAAAGTTAATCAAGGCGTTCATCATTCCATTGACTCTCAGCTTTGTTCCCGAGAGCTGATACATTGCAATGGCAAGAGTTGCATCTCATACATTTTCAGATTTGTTCCGCTGTGTTTAATACCAAATTCTTTAATGGTGCTGCGGTAACTCAATCCAGGGAGCAGTTGAAAATTGCAGCCTCTAGTAAATCAGACAGAGGTGGCAATCCCACCGAAAACTCAATATTCTGAACCAGAGAAAAAACACAAGCAAAGAGTGCAAGAAAAGCCCTCAGCTGTTTCCTTCTTGGCTGTCATTGTGTGTCTCACCCTCTTGACCTTTGTCCTTTAAATTAGAGCTAGGTTGCTCGGGGGTGCTATCATGAAACGTTAGCTCAGCAGAGATTCGTGTCAACCTGGAATACTCTCGCCCAAAGAGCCGTTGAAACTGAGGATATCATTCGGAACGATTGGATTTTTCCTAGTTAAGGGACTTGTTGACTGTTTCATCGCAACATAGTCCAAGACTATAGCAATTTGCAGCACAGAAACAGGCCATTCAACCCAACAGGTCTGTGCTGCTGTTTATGCTCCACACAAGCTTCCTCCCACCCGATCAACATATCCTCCTATCCCTCTGTCCCTCATGTACTTATCTCACTTCCCCTTCAAGGCAATGATCAGCTTAACCGGAATTATGTGTGAGAACGATGATTATAAAGGGACATGTTCCCCTTACGGTACCGTAATGGTAATGGAATCAAGGTGGAGAAATGGAATAAAGATACAGATCGGCCTTTTCCTCTTGCAGTGGCTGACCCAATTTGTGTGGGATGAGTGGTCTCATCCTGTTCCTGTGATCTGTGAAGCAGGATGGTGCTTGAGAAAATGCAGGAGAGGCAGCAAAGAACCATTCAAAGCTTACATCCCTTTCAAAACCGATGAACCCAGAGCTACCTCTGTGCTCAGTCAAAGTGGGTTCTGACATGGCACCAGGGTACAAAAGCTGGAAAATAGCTATTTTTGTTGGAATACTTTTGAATGGGATTGCAGGGTTTTATCGAGGCTAAAGCCCGAAAAGGTCAGTTCTGGGGTTTCTGCGAGTGACATGAAGCTTCAATAGGTACGAGGAAAGGCCAGAGGTTCGGCCAGAAAACAATGGCCCCGCTTCTCTGCCCTGTGGTCACCTACTCTGAGAAACTTCAGCACAGTGCAGCCTCAGAAAATTAGATCTGAAGAGTGTGCAAGCAATCTAACACAGACAAAAATCTCACCCACAAAAGTCATTTGATAAAAGAGAGCGGGGGCGCATTTGGGAGCACTCTTGAGTCACAGGGTTTTGGATCCTGTCCCACTCCTGAGAGTTGAGTGCGTTATCTTAGGCTGACGCTCCCAATGCAGTACTGGGGGGAAGCGATGTGTTGTCAGACTGAGGATGATGATGATGCCTCGCGTGGATGTAAAGGAGAGCACTGACATGGCCAAACTTCGCCCCTCAGCCTAAAGCCAAAAGAGATGCCAAAAACAAAATACTTCAGGTGCTGGAAATGGGAAGTAAGAAGACAAAATGCTGGAAACGCTCAGCAGGCCAGGCAGCACCTGTGGGGGGAGAACCCGAGGACATGTTTCAGGTCGATAACCTTTCATCAGAGCTAAAAGAGATCATCTGTTTGTGGGGGCTTGCTCTGTGCTGAATGGTCCCTGCAGGATAACAGTGATTACTCTTGAGAAGTACTTGATAAATTATCAAGCCTTGTGGGACTTCCTAAGGTTACGAAAGATGCAGGTTTTTCTCATTTTTTGTTGTTTACAAAAGTCATGCTCCCCAGATTTTCCCCTCACCCCCAGCCCTCCCCCGTCCCCTCACATCTGTTCTGCCGAATTACTGCTACGCATTTAGACGGGGCTTTTTTTCTGTAGGTGTGAAGCAGCTCGAAGCACTCTGTGCTACATCTGACAGAATAGCTGCAAGCATGTGATGTTCATTTGGGAATGCACACTGTGTGTTTCACCCTCCCACGATGATACTTTGTCGCGCGGAGGAAACCTCAGACAAGCGCAGAGACATTGGGGTCTTCGGCCCACACACAACCTCACCAAAGGCTTGCTAAAGCAGGGGATACAGGGTAGGAAGCTTCTCTTGGTATTGGCCGCTCTCCCTCCTGTCACACAGCTCAGGACAGTCTTATTATTCAGGATTTATGAGCAGCTGAGCTGTTGATGAAGGGAGTAAACCCAATTCCTGGCTCTCCTGGCCTGCTGGCCACTGCCTGCAGACACAGCATTGTTCCTATGTCCCGAATTTGCCGTTGGATTGCATGTCACATCTTCCCAAGTCAAGCATGTTGTTTCTTGAAGGCAAAGCTTCCTCTTTTGGGAGGGATCTGCTCGCTTCCCTTTGGCTGGTTTTCTGCAGACCCCTATACCTGCTGAGAGCATGGATGGACAGCTCCAGCCTCCGCCAATATCATTCCAACTGAGTGCAAAAGGTACCCAGTCATATACCAGACCCACTGGCTCTGAAAATGTGCTTTACTTCCACTCATTGAGTTTTCAAGGCAACACCCTTGTCCCACTGTCTAATGGCAGCTTGAAGGCCAACTCCTCCATGCCCAATGCAACCTGTCTAGACACCTGGGGCAGATCTGCAACCCTCCTTCCTTTATTCCTCCATCGTGAGCAAGACTTCTCACTCCCTTAGATTACAAAGCCTGCCCTAGATACATTGAATGGCTTTCACCCGCTTGGCACTGATCACAGGAAGGGCAGTAACAGGGCTGTTGCAAGTATCAAATGTATCAGCTGGGACAAATGTGAGGCTTGAAAAGGCGGCTCTGTTTTGAACTGTCTCCTTGAACTTCAGATAAAACAGGATGCCCTGGAGAAAGGGAGATGGTGTGAAATTGTATTGGACTCTACCTGGCAACAGGCCAGGTGATGGTTACAATGGGGCCCAAGTCAAATCTTACTTCATGTGAACATAGTAACAGAGCCTGCTCTACTGTTGAATAAGGTCATAGCTGATCTGTTTGTGACCTCCCACCTACCCCCCAATAACTTTTCACCCCCATATTTATCAAGAATCTATCCACCACCTCTGCCTTCAAAATATTCAGGCTCTGCTTCCACCACGTTTTCAGGAATAGAGCTCCAAAGACTCACGACCCTCAAAGAGAGAAAATTTCTCCTAATCTCTGTCTTAAATGGGTGACCCCAAGTTCTAGATTCTCCCACAAGAGGAAACATCCTCTCCACGTCCACCCTCAGGATCTTCTTAGTCTCTCCATGACTGTGCAAGTTTAACATAAAAACATTGATTTCCCCATGGGCCAGTCCCTGGTGCCCAGGATTCATTTCCCATATACTTCCAGCCAATGCCTGTTCAATGAACCTTGGATCAGATCAACAAACTCAATTCATATCTGACGGTTGTGGGATTTTCTGTTGTCTCTGAATTGGCTCGATGTTGCACCTTAATTTGGGAGGTAAAAACTTGATTTAAAAGTGGTTTTAAGAAGTGCCTGAGGGAGATCGCCGAGGGGCATTGACCCTGCAGCATTAACATGAGAAATTGGACACTGTTCCTCATTGAACATTTGCAGCTTCCACATTGCAGTGTTATCACAAAGCCACATCCTGTTACAAAACGGCTGTACAGTTGATTCAGAGGCCTGAACACCCAGCAGGCTCTGCAAACAAAATGCATCTCAGCAACTGTTTCTAACTGCCTTTCAGCTCAAGGGCAAAAATAATTTGAGTAAAGCATCTGATTTTGAATCATTTTCCTGGAGTGACCCACCTTGTTGGATCAGGAATGGAGGTCAATTAGTTCATCTAGGAGGAACTAACACTGCATCTTTTACAAGAAGTACATTGCAGTTGTAACAGTATAAAGTATTTTGAGAAGTTGCAGCAAAATGTAACTGCAAGAATTCTTTGAACACATACAGCAAGGACCCAGCAATGGTCCTTCTAAATCTACTTTTTGTTGCACCCTGCTTGCTTGTTGCACTACTGCAGAGTACACACATCACACACCTGCACAGTTCAGAGGGAACAGGGCTCTCCAGCAATATGAGCATTTCATTATTGTTGTTGAGAGTATTATTCTGTGTAAGCTGGGCAGAAACAGTCCCATTTACTATTGGGTGTGACGTCTTTTAGAATTGGGACAGGGTGTCAATGCTGTTTAATATTGTCGGGAGCAATGTATTCCACAGATTGGGAAAGGACAGTACTGATTAAGAAAGAGTTACATTGCACCCCTGATGAGCTCAGGACATCTCAAAGCACTTCACAACCAATGAAATACTTTATGAAGTTGTTCGAGAGAATTTTCATTCTCAGGAAAGTATAATAATGTTCAAAATATTTTGCTGGCTTACTGTGAAGTAGGTTTATGGGGGTAAGGATAGTTGGGTCTGTGTGCGATTTAATTAAATTTGGAGTCAAGTTGGCTGCAAGTTTAAATCATCAAAAGAAGCTAGGTGTTTGACATGCTATTGAGTAAACATGGATGCTGGCTTAGCATGTAAGGTGTGAAGGGAATTTGCATTTTTAGATAAATGATGGGATATTGGATTTCAAAGTCTGTTTACAACTAGCCAGATAAGCAAGGCTAAGGAACGTGTTTATTTTTTACCAAAAGGTTACTAACAATATGTAGTGACAACATGAAAGTTTTTATATTATGAGGGAGATACGGTTTCAAAGATGTATGGAACAATAGAATTTAAATATTAAAAAGGGAGAAACATATATAAAGGAAAATGAAAGGTTGTGTGTCAGGAGAAGGCCATGTAAGATCTAACAGGAGTCTGTGAAAAGCTTTAATGAAGCCTCCAGCATTTGTGCATAAGTCTGCTGTCTAATGGAACTGAAGCTGGAGAACAGCCATTTGGAGTTCCACTGTCCAGGGTATTGAGTTAACTTGCTGAGTCTGTTTTAAATTTAAAATCAATTTCGGACCATTGCCTTAAAGGGAGTGTAACTGGGAGTCAGGTTAATTAGGAATTTTAGGAGTTATTATAGTAGTAATTGTAGTCTTATGTATGTGCTTGACATCTTTAATTTTGTGAATAAATATTTTAATTTAATTTTTTTTTAAATCCCTAAAGGTCTTGGTGGACTTATTACTTCTGAATTCAATGCATGCATCTCATAATAAATACAAATTGCAAAAGTGTTGTGCTAGCGCAACCAAGTTTCCCTCGTGGATTTGGTCCGCCTGGCACACATCACCGGCCACGTCATAACATCACACAGTAGAGTGACAATGACCAGGTAATCTGTTTTTGTGTTGTTGACTGAAGGATTAATATAAACCAGGGCACCCAACTCATTTTTGAGTGGCGTCATGTGATCTTTTCAGTCTGCCTAGGTTTAACCTTTCACCTGAAAACTATTTGATACATAAAAGTGGGTAAACATGGATCATAGAAAATGTATTGCAGCTAGCTCAGTGCATTCAGTTGCAATGCTACTGCAGCACCAAGTGAAACAAATGTACAAATCACAAGTTAAATTATAATAATGTAGACCACTCAGCCAATATTAATTCATTCATCCTGAAATGTCATACCCTGACCAAATGGCTAAATCCCTCTCTTTGTGAGCGAGATTTTACCCTGCTAGTTTTACCCTGCTGTGTTAGTCCTGCTGTTTAATTACTGGGTGAATGCTGGGCTGAGTGCCCTGTCTCTGACTGCATCAGCGTGACATGTTGTCCATCTGAAGGAACATGAAGCCTCATCATCCTGTGTGACACTTCCAATGCTACAGATTAGATGAAGCATCACTGGAATAGCTTTCCTCTGTGCTTCCTTTCTAGTTCAGTTACTATCTGTGGTGTGTCCCTGTGGAACTTCACCTGACAGAGCGAGGATTGATCCCAGCTTTGTGCTGAATTAGCTGATGCCCACTAAAGTAGCTTCATAGAATTACCACACATTTACAGCATGGAAGGAAGCCATTGGGCCCATCATGTCTGCACTGGCTGACATGCAACTATCCAGCCTAATCCTACTTTCCAGCCATTGGTCTGTAACCTTACAGCACTTCAAGTGAATATCCAAGTACTTCTTAAATGTTTTGAGGATTTCTGCCTCTGCAATCCTTTCGCCAGTGAGTTTCTTACCCCACCACTTTCTGGGTGAATCCTCTCGAAACCCCCTACTTCTTCCCCTAAATCTATGTCCGCTGGGTGTGAACTCCCCTAACAAAGGGGAAATAGGATCAATTTATCCATCCCGTTGTCGCAATGATAGGAAAGTGGGACTGAGTGAGAGCTCCTTCCAATTTCAGCAGCTAACCACAGACATATTGAACTGTTTAAAGAAGATCTGTTGCTTAAAACATACAAGAAAAGACACTGATCAAAAAATGGTGGCCATGAGTCACCTGATGGCTGATACTGCAAAGTTGACCACTTCTCTGGAAAGTTTCTATATGTATTGCACTGCAGACCTGTTACATGGAATTTCACACCTGGGTGCTGTGGTGGCTGGGGGGTTTCAAGCTCCACTTCAAACAGGGACACTCTGAAAAGGAAGGTATTAAAAATGCAAAATGCTGGACATTGATCAGCTATAGATCTGTCAAGACAATGGAAGCTGCTAACCAGCCAGGTATTCATCAGACATTCAAAACCCCCTATGCTGTGGAGGATGAAATAACCCCCAACTCCTAAGGGTTTATACCTTGAAATGTGTCAAAAGTCTCAGAGATGAAAAGATCAAAAATGGGATTACTTGGTCAGCAATAAGGACTGCAAGACATGCTAATTGATGTCCTTTCTGGGAATATACAGTTAAGAGTTTGAAAACTGGAGCAGCAGGTGTAAAAGGAACATGACAGTCATCGAAAAACACTGCTGGAAAAGAGGAGGAAAGATCTATCTCTCTCTCTCTATCTGAAGCTGGAGTTTCTTTGACACAGTATAGACCTAAATCAAGTTAACTCCAGAATTCTACCAATTAATTTCAAAGAGCCACCACATGTAACAATCTATGCCTCACACACAAGCAATGGACTGAAGCATATATTCTTTTCAATTTTAATTGGACCTTTCTTACTTTTGTGTGTGTGTGTGTGTGTGTGTTTGTGTGTGTGTGTGTTTGTGTGTGTGTGTGTGTCTGTTTGTGTGTGTGTTTGTGTGTGTATGTGTGTGTTTGTGTGTGTGTGTGTGTTTGTGTGTGTACGTGTGTGTTTATGTGTTTGTGTGTGTGTGGTTGCGTCTTTATTTTTTTCCTCGGCTTTAGTAATGAATAAACTTACTCTTTCTTTGGCTGAAGAAAACCTGGTTTGATTGACTGCGTATGAACAAATAAATACATTTGGATTGGAAAAGGCATTAACGGGGAAACAAAATTCTAAAACCTTTGTTATGACCAACCGAGGAGGCTGAATGAAAGGGGACCCAGCTCACCCATCCCGACCCAATCGTAACAAAATCTAGACCCATCATAATTTTATACAATTTGGTCTCCCCTCAGCCACCTCTGTTCCAAGAAAACCATCCTAGTCTATTCAATATTCCCTCATCACTAAATGGCAACATCCTCGTAAATCTCCTCTGTAACTTCTCTTGTACAATCAGACCTTTCCTATAGTGAGGTGACCAGATGTTCATTCAGTGCTCCAGTTGTGACCTAACTAGGTTTTTTTGTGGCAGCTCAAGCATAATCTCACTGCTCTTCTATTCAATACCGCAGCCAGTAAAGGCAAGTGTTGCATATGCCTTCTTGACCACTTGACTCACCTGTCCCACCAGAAGGCCTTGGTGTTCTCAGTTTGGTGTGGTGATGCTGGGCATTTGGGTGTGGTTGCAGGTGAGTTGAGGTTCCATCACTCAAGTGCCACTGAAGTGACACTTGGTGCTGCATTTCTGTGGAGCTTAACTCAGAACATGCTCAACCCATTAAGGTGGAAAAGCAGGGTGTTGGATGAGGAGATTTCAGAGGCAGGGTGGCTGACGCTGTGGAGGGATTTCGACCTGAGAACAAGGATTCTGAAATGAATGTAATTTTTGTGGTAGGGGGGAGGGTGGGGTGCAATGTATGTGTTAGCAAGGACAAGAGTGAATGGCTGAGTGGGAACGAGTGCAGGGAAGGACATGTGCAGCACAGCTTTGGACAGGTAAGAGTTAATGGAGAGTGAAGGGTAGATCATCAGCAAGGAGAGCATTGGACTAAGTCAGGGAATCTGAAAGTGACAGTGTTTCAGTGCTGGAGGTATTATTGAGCTCTTTTCAAGGCTGTTGGGCCTGAACAGGAGACATCCAAAGAATGAGAAGTCCTTCAGAAGGCTGATAGCAAATCCTTCCGAACACATCCTGGCAACAAGAGGAGCACAAATCTCTTTCAAAAAGTAGTTTTCAAAAGAGAAGTTTTTAAGGTCGGATTTTCCCCTTCAGGATAGTGGGATAGGGATCTGAAAGTATTGGAAATAAAGCTGCAAGGAATGTCAATATTTAGAAAGAGTGCTTAGCAATGCCCATTTCCTAACCTGGTGTGTGGCACTGGCACTTTGTCCAATGTTCATGTACAAATTGTCACCGGCTGCACTCTGTCTGCAACGTTCTCATTCGGGAAGAATTAGGAATGGGCAACAAATACTGGTTCAGCCAGCGAAGGCCACATTCCATGAACGAATCAAAAAATATACTAATTAAAAACTATTAAGTCTGTAATGTTCCCATTTAACATACATACTGAACATACAAACATATGAATTAGGAGCTGGAGTAGGCCACTCGGCCCCTTGAGCCTGCTTCCCCATTCAATAAGATCACGGCTGGTCTGGGTGTAACCTCCCGCCTACCCCTGATAGCCTTTCTTCCCCTTGCTTATCAAGGATCCATCTACCTCTGCCTGAAAAATATTCACAGGCTCTGCTTCCACTGCCTTTTGAGGAAGGGAGTTCCAAAGACTGACTACCATCTGAGAGAAACAATTCTCCTCATCTCTATCTTAAATGGGCAACCCCTTATTTTTAAACATTTATACACATTACACACTATTTCTGCTCATTATACACTGTTCTGTCTGTAATGTTCACACGTATCACATACTGCCCTCCCTCAGATGATGAATCAGTGCTCCTCCATGTTGAACACCACTTGGAGGAAGCACTGAGGGTGGCAAGGGCGCAGAATGTTCTCTGGGTGGGGGACATCAATGTCCATCACCAAAAGTGGCTCAGTAGCACCACTACTTGACCGAGCTGGCCGAGTCCTAAAGGACAAAGCTGTTCGACTAGGTCTGCGACAGGTGATGAGGGGACCAACAAGAGGAAAAAACATACTTGACCTCATCCTCACCAACCTGCCTGCCACATATGCATCTGTCCATGACAGTATCGGTAGGAGTGACCATCGCACAGTCCTTGTGGAGACGAAGTCCTGCCTTCACATTGAGGATACCCTGCATTGTGTGGTGTGGCACTACCACTGTGATAAATGGGACAGATTTCAAACAGATCTAGCAACTCAAGACTGGGCATCCATGAGGCGCTGTGGGCCATCAGCAGCAGCAGAGTTGTACTCAAACACAATCTGTAACCTCATGACCCGGCATATCCCCCACTCTACCATTACCACCAAGTCAGGGGATCAATCCTGGTTCAATGAAGAGTGCAGGAGGATATGCCAGGAGCAGCACCAGGCATACCTAAAAATGAGGTGTCAACCTGGTGAAGCTATAAAACAGCACTACTTGTGTGCCAAACAGCATAAGCAGCAAGTGATAGACAGGGTTAAGCGATTCCACAACCAACGGATCGGATCTAAGCTCTGCAGTCCTGCCACATCCAGTCATGAATGGTGGTGGACAATTAAACAACTCACTGGAGGAGGATGCTCCACAAATATCCCCATCTTCAATGATAGAGGAGACCAGCACATCAGCACAAAAGGCAAGGCTAAAGCATTTGCTACAATCTTCAGCCAGAAGCGCCGAGTGGATGATCCATCTCAGCCTCCTCCGGAGGTCCCCAGCATCACAGATGCCAGTCTTCATCCAATTTGATTCACTCCACGTGATATCAAGAAACAGCTGAAGGCACTGGATATTACGAAGGCTATGGGCCCTGAAAATATTCTAGCAGTAGGACTGAAGACGTGTGCTCCAGGACTCACAGCGCCCCTAGCCAAGCTGTTCCAGTACAGCTACAACAATGGCATCTACCCGGCTATGTGGAAAATTACCCAGGTATGTCCTGGGCACAAAAAGCAGAACGCATCTAACTCGGCCAATTACTGCCCCATCAGTCTACTCTCCATCATCAATAAAGTAATGGAAGGGGTCATCAACAGTGCTATCAAGCGGCACTTGCTTAGCAATAACCTGTTCACTGACACTCAGCTTGGGTTCCTCCAGGGCCACTCAGCTCCTAGCCCTAGTAAAACTGGAGTCAATGGGACTCAGGGGAAAAACTCTCCGTTGGTTGGAGTCATACCTAGCACAAAGGAAAATGGTTGTGGTTGTTGGAGGTCAGTCATCTCAGCTGCAGGACATCACTGCAGGGGTTCCTCAGGTTAGTGTCCGAGGCCCAACCACCCTCAGCTGCTTCATCAATAACCTTCCTTCCATCATAAGGTCAGAAGTGGGGATGTTCACTGAAGTTTGCACAATGCTGTGCACCATTTGCAACTCCCCAGATACTGAAGCAGTCCATGTTCAAATGCAGCACGACCTGGACAATATCCAGGTTTGGGCTGACAAGTGGCAAGTAACATTCGTGCCACAGAAGTTCAAGGCAGTGACCATCTCCAACAAGAGAGAATTCAACCATCGTCCCTTGACGTTCAATGGCATTACCATCGCTGAATCCCCCACTATCAACATCTTGGGGGTTACCATTAACCAGAAACTGAACTGAACTAGCCATATAAATACTGTGGCTACAAGAGCAGGTCAGAGGCTAGAAATCCTGTTGTGAGTAACTCACCTCCTCACTCCCCAAAGCCTGTCCACCATCTGCAAAGCACAAGTCAGGAGTGTGATGGAATATTCCCCACTTGCCTGGATGAGTGCAGCTGCCACAACACTCAAGAAGCTTGACACCATCCAGGACAAAGCAGCCCGCTTGATTGGCACCACATCCACAAACATTCACTCCCTCTACCACTGACGCACAGTAGCAGCAATGTGTACCATCTACAAGATGCACTGCAGGAATTCCCCAAGTCTCCTTAGACAGCACCTTCCAAACCCATGACCACTACCACCTAGAAGGACAAGGGCAGCAGATAGATGGGAACACCACTGCCTGGAAGTTCTCCTCCAAATCACTCACCATCCTGACTTGGAACTATATCACCGTTCCTTCACTGTAGCTGGGTTAAAATCCTGGGATTCCCTCCTTAACAGCACTGTGGGTGTACCTACACCACATGGACTGCAGCAGTTCAAGAAGGCAGCTCATTAGCATCTTCTCAAGGGCAACTAGGGATGGGCAGTAAATGCTGAACTAGCCAGTGAAGCCCACATCCCATGAATGAATGAAAAAACCATTTATACACATTGCACACCATTTCTGCTCATTCCACACTATTCTATTTGTAACATTCACATTTATACATATTACCCACCATTTCTGCTATTCCACACTATTCTGTCTGTAATGTTCATATTTGTAGTCTGGTTCTGATGCAGATGTACAACACGCAAAGAGAAATGGCACCAGAATTTCCACTGAATTTCTGCAAACAATGAGTCACCTTCTCTTTTTCTCTCTTTGACTCAACTTCCTTCTTATTATAACTAGAGCCAGATGTTACCTATTTACCCACCTTTCTACAAACACTTAACGAAGCAAAGAATGAGACAGTACAGAGGGAGACCATTCAGCCCACTGCGCCTGTGCTTCACTCCGGAGTGGAACTATCAAATTGATTCCTGTGCCCTGCTCTTTCCTCATCGCCCTCTCACTGTGTCATTTCAGGGAGTTCTCCAATTCTTCTTTCAGGAAGATCATAACAACTCACCCTGTGGACTAAATGTTTCCTCAGCTCACCTCCGCTTCTTCTTAAATTCTTGTCCTCGGGTGACTGACCCTCCTGCCATTGGAAACACTTGCTCATGATTTACTCTTTGAGACTTTGACTCTATTCTGTGCTGTGTGGGTCTTGGCCACTGATTTTCATTTTGTTAACAGAAAATGCATTTTGTCCAAACAACAACAACAACAACTTATACATAGTGCCTTTGACATAGTCAAATGTCCCAAAGTGCTTCACAGAGGAGGCATGATCAAACAACATGTGACATTGTGTAACGTAGGGATATATTGGAGCAGATGATCAAATCTTGGTCTCAAGGTAGGTTTTAGGGAGAGACCTAAAGGATAGAGGAAGAGATGTGGGGGAAGATTTAACAGAGCTTAGGATTCAGGCAGCTGTAAGCATGTCTACCAATGGTGGAGTGATACAAATGGAAGCAGACCAAGGAGGTGCACAGAGATCTGAGATTTACAGGGCTCGAGGGGGTTGTAGAGATAAGTGTGGTGGGGTTTGAAAACAAAGATGAGAATTTTAAGTTCACGGTACTGCTGGACCAGGTCAGTGAGCACAGGGGTGATAGGGATGAGGATTTGGGGTGAGTTAAGATACAGGCAGCAGATTTTTTGGATGAGCTCAAATCGATGGAAGTGAAAGATGATAAATCAGAACTCTGGAATGAGGTCCAGAATGTACCAGGCTGGCAAACAGGAGATGCAGAGGGCATGTATATGTTGGCTCCTCATTTGATGCCATTCTGCCCATTGTACTGAAGGGGATGAGGAATGGGAAGCTGACTGATTTTGCTTTCACATATCCTGTGGGGACCTTTTCCCCAACGAGCAGCCTGAGACTGGGTTAGCTCATGCTAGACAGTGCTCTGGTCTAAGGTCAGACAGTGACCTCCTTAATGCCCAGTGGCGTCTCGCTTGTGGAGTGAGTTTGTCAAAATTAACAGACAGAAAACAGCAGAGAAGGAAGTTACAATAATAAACAACAGGCCAGAAATAAGGTAATCACTAATAAATTCAATGGGAGACTCAGGAGAAACTCCTATACCCAGGGAGTGGTGAGAATGTGGACCTCACTATCACACCGAGAGGATGGCTGCATTTAAAGGGAAGCTGGGCAGACACAGGAGGGAGAAAGGAATAGAAGGACAGGGTGATAGGGTGAGATGAAATGGGGTGGGAGGCTCAAGTGGCGGGGGGCAACAGCAGCACAGAGCAGACGGGCCGAATGGTCTGTTCCTGCATTGTAAATACTCTGTAATAACAAACTGCATTGATATTGGCCCTGTAGAAACAGCACAAAAAGAGGTCATTCTGCCCTGACCTCCTGAAAGGTAGCCCCAAGCTGACGAGCAGAGAGGGTTGAGGAAATGCACAGCGGGCTGCAAGATCAGCTGAGTTCAGTTTGGTCAAAGAGCTGAGTTTTGAGGCTGTTTTGAAACGGTGGGAGTGGGGAAGTGAGCGAGAGAAAGGAATATCTTAAGTCGCAGACGCCAAGGGATTTGAAGGTGCGGGTACACACAGGGGCACAAGGAATTGCAACACCTGAAGCATTCAACGTTGGGGTTCAAAGTGAACCATTGAATGAAGAGTTCAGCATGTCCCACCATTCTCCACAAGTACACCGAGAGAATCACTGGATTCACCTGTCAGTGCACACAATGCCGAACCGCCTGATAAACTGCAACACAAGAAGTGGTTTTGAAATAGTGCCGCAGCCACTCAGGTCAATCTCTCTCCAGTTCGATTTCTTGATCCCCCCACCCCAGACATGGACAGGTGGCAAACTGACCTCGCAAGTGGGATGGGAGAGGAAGAGCCCCCACTGGACAATTGCAAACCATTGTGAGCCGCCTCTGCCCTGGGCTCTGTGTCGATGGGGGACAGCGTCTGGCTAAAAGAGAAGTGGAACAGGACATTCCGGGCAATACTCACATCCACACAAGTTGTCACCAAATGCCGGCACTTGGATCAACCGGACACTTGCACACAGCAAGCCCATGACTGACAAACAGACAGACAGATTCCTCCCCTTTTACCCCCCTCTTCTCCGCCACGCAGACCTATATTTGCCCTCTCCTTCCACAGTCCCTCACTGTGGATGGAGAGGGGAATCCCAGACTCCTGAGTGTCATTCCTTGTCTGTCCACCCAGTTTCTGAGCACCGCCCCCCACGGCCAGGCAGGTCCAGCCGGCTGGAGGTTGGAGACAGACAGGAGGCAGGATTGAGAGATCAGACTGGACAGTACCTATTCGGCCGCCGTCTTTCAGGTTAAAATCCCAAACATTCCGAGGGAGCTTCAGTGACATGCTTTCTCGCTTCTGGAAAGGCGACCTCTTGTCTTCAAGTTGCAGGCACTTGTCCTGTGTGTAGGCTGGTTCCCGATTCAGCCTCTGTAAGTGTCTGCCAACCCACATCCTTGTTCCTGTGTAACCCGACTGTGACCAGACACGAACCCAGCGTGTGCACACGAGAGGAAGGTGCCTGTTCTGCTCTGTGCTTCCGTTCATGTTTCTCAGAAAGAAATGGTTGCAGCCCAGAGCTTTACTACCCCTCCCCGGGGAATGCACACAGGGACCTGTGCAGAGCCTCCTGAAGGTGCAAATAGAGCCGAGTGGGTGTTTGTTCCACACTGCTGCAGAAAGACGACAATGACAAAGGCACTGTGTATAAGCCAAAAACAGAAATACCTGGAAAAACTCAGCAGGTCTGGCAGCATCGGCGGAGAAGAACAAAGTTGACGTTTCGAGTCCTCATGACCCTTCAACAGAACTAAGTAAAAATAGGAGAGGGGTGAAATATAAGCTGGTTCTATGTATAAGTTGTTGTTGTTGTTGTTGTTTGGACAAAATGCTCCAAGTGTGGAGCAGAGTGCACTGTGCATACACTGATCACGCAGTCCAATCCTCCACACTGGTTGGGGCCTCTGGCCTGACCCTCAGTCTAACCAGGCTAGCTTTCAGGGTAGTGTTGAAAATAAGATCCAAGATTAACCAGAGCCCAACCGTGATGCTATAATGGAGAAGAGAAGAGATCAGTGGCACCTTTATAAAAGACTCATTTAGCTGGTCAGCTTGCCATCCTATTTGAAACTGAGCTCGGTTTCTGATCCTATGTCTCCCGCATCACAAAGATCGCCCACTTCCTAATCTGTAACGTCAGCCATCTCTGCCCTTGCCTCAGCTCATCTGTTAGCAAAGGCCTCATCCATGCTATTTTCATCCCCAGTCTTGACAATTCCACTGCTTGCCTGGTCGGCTTCCCAGCTTCCTCCCTCCGTAAACTTTAGCCTATCTAAAACTCTATTATCCATGTTCGAACTCACATCAAATGCTATTCATTCATCATCCTTAGCCTGGCTGATCCCCATTGGCTCCTGATCCACCGATGACTCGGTTTTCAAATTCTCATTGTCCTCTTCAAATCCTTCTATGCCTCACTCCTCACTATCTGTCCTACAACACTACATCAGTCCTACAACACTACAACAACTCTGTTTCCTCCAATTCTGGCCTGCAACTCCTATGCTTGATCACTGATGTCCGTGCCTTCAGCTGCCTGGGCCCTGAGCTCTGGAATTGACTCCATAAACCTCTACACCTCTCGAACGCCCCTCCTCTGTTCAGACTTCCCTTCAAATCTGGCTCTTCAGTCTAACTTCCAGTCACTCGGCAAACTGTCTTCTTGCATGGCTCAGTGTCAATTTTTTCACCTGGTTATGTTCCAGGGTGCCCTAGGGTGTTCTCCTGTTGTCAAAGGTGTCAAATGAAAGCAAGGTGTTCTGGCAACACAGAGCATAGTCCTGCCAGTGGGCAGAATGAGTCCTAAGACATTTGCCAGGCATCCTGTTGCGCGTTCCACAAAGATGAGCCAGAATGTGCTCTCCATCTCTTATCCCTCCAGATCCTACAAACAGACTTCCTCCACACTGGACCAAAACAGCACCTCACAAGTGATCTCACTGGGTATGACTCATTGACATTCACTGATGTCACAGTCTCTTCACTACCATCAGCAAATAAAAATAAAGCTCAGTATCAGGCAACAAGGAAAGCTGCAATTGGATTTCATAGCGTCAGGTACCTCATACGAAAAGTTGACAGTGAATATCCTTCAATTGTAACCTGGAGTGAGTAACAGTGAGTAAGTAACAAATAAACCATTTTGATTAGATTCCAGTCTGTAACTCACTCCCAGTATCCATTATTCTATATAAATCATTCGAACCCCTCGATTAGATTCCAGTCTGTAACTCACTCCCAGTATCCATTATTCTATATATAAACCATCTGAACCCCTCGACTAAATTCCAGATCTTTACTCATGTGGCTGTTCCTCAGTGTGTTAAAACTGGGTGAGGAGGAGTGAGCTGGCTCCTCTTCTGTTCAGGCCCCTCGGTTGGTCACAACAAAGGGTTTAACATTTATTTTTCCTGTATATGCCTTTTCCAATCCAAATTTATTTATTTATTAATAAGGGGCAATCAACCCAGGTTTCCTTGAGTCAAAGAAAGAGTAAATTTATTAGTTACTAACCCCGAGAAAAAAATAATAAAGGTGCACACACACACACAAACATAACACACAAACATAACACACATATCAGAGTAAGAAAGTTAGAGTACAATAAAAGTTAAAAGAATAAACGATTAAGTCCTTTGCTTGTCCTTGAGGCTTAGCTTGTTCGGCTTTGCAGCCGCTTGAAGTTAGTTGGTTTCCTGTAGAATTCTGGAGTTGACTTGTTTGAGTCTGCATTTTGTCGAAGACACTCTTTTAGTTTGAGAGAGAGAGAGGTCTTTCCTGCTCTTTTCCAGCAGTGTTTTAGATGACTGTCATGTTTATTTCTCCTCCTGCTTTTCTTTATCATTCCGCTTGGCAGAACCAGTTTTTAAACTTTTGTTTGTATATTTTCAGAAAGAGAATTCGATGAGCATGTCTTGCCTTCATTGTTGCAGACCAACATGTCTTGATCTTTGCATCTCTGAAACTTTGGACACATTTCAAGAGATAAATTAACAGGAGATAGGGGTTATTACATCCCCCACCGGGGTTTTAATGTCCGATGAGTATTTGGCTTGTCAGCAGTTCCCATTGTCTTGATAGAACTATAGCTGATCAAAGTCCAGCACTTTGCATTTTTAATGCCTTCCTTTCAAGATTGTCCCTGTTTGAAGTGGGCCTTGACATCCCTTCCCCAGGTGTGAAATTCCATTTAATGGGTCTGCAGTGCAATTGATGCAGAAGCTTTCCAGAGAAGTGGTCAACTTTACAGTATCAGCCATCAGGTGACTTGTGGCAGCCATTTTTGACTAGTGTATTTTCTTGTATTTTATGAAAAAACAAATCTTCTTGAAACAGTTCAGTGTGTCTCTGGTTTGCTGCTGAAGTCATAGGTAGCTCTCACACTCCCAGTTTCCTGTTGTCATGACAATTGTGAGCCCAGACAGTATTGGTAGGCTGTTGGCCCAGGGACACCCGTGATCTATGAGGTTCTCTTGTACTTAAGCAATGTGCATTCACAAGTGTGTTGTTGAGAGTGTTTGCTGTTGCAGATCAGGTACAGGAAATACAGGAACCCTGAATGATGTTTATCTGGTCTAGTTGTACATGGGTCAAATCTGACTCATTTCCACATGTGAATTGATCAACTGAGCCACTGCAGCATTGTAAAAGTATATATTGTTAAAGGACATTGATTGTATGAGATAGTAAACACCAATGTATGATAGCTTCTCATTAAATTCTCATTTAACAGCCTTTTCCTAGGTAGTAGCATCAAAGTGGAGAGGTGGGGTTGATTCAGGGAAAGGAGACAAGTGTTTTGGATCTAGCATTCTTCTTCTGGCCTTAAAAAAAATAGTCTGATTAAAAATTCTATCCCAGCCTAATTGGTGGGCAGTAACACAGTGTTCATTCCGTGGTCAGTGTTGACACTGTTAGAAACGCAGGTCCTTTTAAGAGGAAAGCAGGACAAGCTTCAGAGCGGATTGAGAGCAGGTGATGTGCACTGAAGCCTGTATTTAAGAGTTGGGTATTTTCCCTCAGTTGTTGGGTTTGCTTCTGAACAGGGAGAGGATCCAGAAGGGAAAAGTGGAAACTGGTGTTTGTACTGAACTGCAGTGAAACAACAAAACAGTTGTAATTCACACAATGCCTTCTGCTGCTTGATTCGGTCAATGGATATTCACCTATTAAACAAGAGTCACCTCAACTGTTCTGTTGTCCATGAGGCATTCCTTCAAACATCCTTTCAGAAAGATGGAAGGAACAAAATATCATTGGTAGTAACAGTGCAATAGGAAACAGAAATCCCTAGTTTTGAAGGCAGAGGGGAGATGGTGGCATTGTGGTCTTGTCGGTGGACTAGTAATCCTGAGGGCTCAGCCTTGCACTCTGTGGACATGGGTTCAAATCTCACCATGGTGATTTGTGGAATTTAAATTCGATTAATAAATCTGGTAATCAGCAATGGTGACCATGACAACTATCATTGATTGTTGTTAAAAACTCATCCGGTTCACTAATGTCCTCCAGAAGGAAATCTGCTGTTCTTACCTGGTTTGGCCTACATGTGACTCCAGATGCACCGCAAATGTGGTTGACTTTTAACTGCCCTCTGAAATAGCCTAGCCAGGCCCTCAGTTTAAGGGAAATTAGGGATGGGCAACAAATGTTGGCCTTACCAGCGAACCCCACATCCCATGAAAGAATAGATTTTTTTTTAAAAGTATAGTAGGCTGTTTATTTCCAGTTCCATTTTGGCATCCTTCCCTTGTTTTTGAAGAACAATAGTTCTGTTGTTAAAAATGTTACCCCAGAGTTAACACTTAGCACCATCTAGTGGTGCTTTTATCGTCCAGTGTTGGAGTGCGTCCGAATTGATTGAGAGCTGTAGATCTGAAACTGGGACCTGGAGAGACTTTCTCGAGGGTCTATGAGATAATATGACAGTGCAATCAGGTGGCAGGAACTAGGTGTGGCCCTGCCCACAGGAAGTGCAGAGTTATCTGTCTCGCCTAAAAAGGGCATGCACATGGTGGAGAGAGAGCAGATTGGCACAAAAGGAGATATCTTAAAAGCATCATTAAAACACTATTTATTTTACGTGCATCACCTCCATGTAATGTAAGAGTTGTATTGTGTCATAATTAGCTGGGGAAGTGTCCACAATGATGAATCCATTTGGAAAGGGGCCTTTCAACCAAAACAGCCGGAGGACCAGTGTTTCAGACAGCTCCACTTCTCATTGAGAAAACTAATCCAGAAAAGGTTGGTGCGAAGTGACAATTCAGTGCTGCATCACTTGAATTTTCAAATCTAGGCTAAGGAAGGAAGGAGTTCCACAGTTTGGAGAGTTTGGAAAAGAAACTCCAACACTGTCAGATATAAGAGTGTGTAGCATGATTTCTTTTGCGGCTTTGGAGGATTAAGGAAGGGAAATTAAGTAAAGATACGGCCAAAGTGGCAAAATAACTTTGGGAAAGACCAAACAGGTTGCAATTGAGGGAAAGGGGTTAGGGGTTAGAGCTGAGAGAGGGATTATCTATCTTTTTCAAGCATGACAATCTATTTGACCTTGGGTTCAACCCCATATCAAGCCCTATTTCCTCACCATCACTAAGACTACGTATGTCAGAAGTTTGACAGGGCCCAGCTGAGAGGATTCCAAGCCAACTAAAATTAAGCATTTCTGATCATTGTGTCCTCAGTTCTTCTGGATTGCCCTGGTGGTGTGTGTGTTCATTCAGGGAATGCAAGTTACTGTGGCAACTTTTGACATCCATGTTGGAGTCAGGAGCTATGGATGATGATTTCTTTCCATCTCATCGCTGACCAGAAATCTTTCCCACTCTTACCACCAGCCATTAATGTGGATTTATACTTTGATACACAACCTGTGTGGGAGAGTTATGAACACATCTTCCTTCATCATCAAAGCCTGGAATGGGATTCAAACCTAGAGTTACTGGCTCAGAAACAGGGACACTACGCACTGCACCACTGGTTACCCTGAAGTCACCAAGCATGAAAAACTGAGTGGGTGGGGGGGGAGGGGTGTTTATGTTGGCCAAAGGGTGAAAACAAGTGATGCAGTGTTAATAAAGATATGCCCTGTATGAAAGCTTGGATTTTGGACACAATATTTGGTCCTAATTACTGACCACCTTTAATATTGAGCTTACCTAGAGGGTGCTAACCTGAAACCAACAGCTTCAGCGCTCAAGTGCTGATTAGATGTAATTTTCATGGAGTGGTCCATGTGGGCCTGAAGGTGTGGAGTGCACTGGCTGGCATGCCACAGGACTGAAACACAGGCCTCATAGTCCGTTGCTATGGCACTGGAGGTCCTGTTGAAGTGAAGGGATATCCTGTACCATCAGTGGAGACAGGAAGCCACCTTGCCCTTCTCTCCTGCTGCTCTGCCTGGACCCATGTCCTCCTCCCATCCCTTGCCCAGACCAAGGGGGAAGCCCTGATAGGATGCCCAAGAACAAACACACACAGTTTCTGCCGCTCACTCTGATATGGTGTTTTGTAAGGTGGAGAAGCACAGCACTGACTCTTTTAAGCTGAAGCCCTCAGAAAATTTCTAGAATAAATGTTGCCTCAACCTGGAAGTCCAAAGCAGCACAGCAAGTTTTTTGGATGTGATTCAGGGGTCCTCTTCACAGCTCCAGCACCAATGACCATGAACTCGGGAATATCCTGTGAACGAGCGCTTCAAATTGACAATAAATTAACACCCTCTGGTCACAGTGGCCAACGTGGGAGTAAACATGGTGTTGAGGTGCAAGTCACCAAACTTTTAGGTAACAATCAGCTAACGAGCTTCCCGATGGCCATCCCTCACGCTGGCTTAAACTCCTTTATCATGATGGCATCTCGCACTAAACAGGGGGCTAAGGTCATGCTCCAGCTCAAGACCCCATCTTAGCCATCTCTTTGGCACCTCAAATATTTGGTCAAAATCACGCTTCTCATCGCGAGCACATTGCTGAAAGCAACATTGGAAAACAATATTAAGGCTGTTAAAAATTGTGCTTTTTTACCAAAAAGCTTTTGATTACGACTTATAAAAATATGAGATGCAAAAGAGAAGCATTCCACTGACAGTCAAAATCATCCAACTGGGTCATGAAGAGTTGACTTATTTTCCAATTGGCTGTGGGAAGCTTTGTATGGACCTGTTGTAAGATCAACAGCAGGAATGTGGGAGCTGTTGTGGTACACATTTAACTGGGGGTGGTTATGTGCTCTGCTGACATCACAAGAGGGGAAATGATGCAATGTATCATGTGATTTAGACTCAGTTTGTTCTGAGGAAGCTCCCAGCTCAGACATGTGTACAGGATCTCCAACTGTGTCATGTTGCAACCAACTTCTCAAACCCTAAATAAATAAACCTATGGTTTTTTGTGTTAGCCAATCCCTTCTGTGTAGTTGCTTCCTTGACATTTACCTACTAGGCAAATTCAAGGAGGAGAAAACGTTGGCGTCTTCTGCCAATGCAAAATGGCCACCACCACCTGGCTGCGCACGTGTACTTGACTGCGCACATGCAGAAAACCATTGACATCATTGGCCGGACTTGTCCGCAGCAACAGCCGCTTCTTTAACTTGTCCTGTGTAAGGCTTTTGATCCCAGACAAGCCAGATCAGAAGCAAATGCCCAATTTGACATGAAAAGCTAAATAGTGCAGTCATGGATTATTGGGACTATCAGTGACATGGCACCGACACAACACGAGCTTGCCATTGCTGATAACATCCACTCATGAAAACTTGAGTTGAAATTTGTAATTGTTTTGTGCAGGTTACATTTCTCATGGTTTCTAATATATCAGTCCAGGTCCAACCAAACCAATATATCAATTGGGGCAGAAAGGAGTGCAAGGATTATCTGCATGCTATAAAGAGAAAGAGGTGCATAATTGTCCATCTAAGGTGATTCATACCACAATTTGGGACAGCCTCTTTGACCAAAATAAGGTTGGATGGAATATACACCGTGGCAAATGAATGGACTTCTTATGTGTCAAGAAGCTAAGCTGTCTTGATGAATTGGTGTTTTAAATGGAAAGTCATGTCAATCGGTGTGGCCATAATCTCTGTTCTGATCTCTGTCACTCACAGTGGCATCACGGAGTTGAAGCGATACAACTGCGTGGGGACCGCAAACAGAGCCAGAAGAGGAGCACAACCGGAGGAGCAGGTGGGCAAAGGCAAGTCATGTGATGCCACCTCCAGGAATCCGCCCACACGGTTTGCAACTCAGACTGAGTGGCAGCAGCCGTGTGACTGGAGCAAACGTCCAGCGAGGCTAGCCACTGACAGAGGCCGAGATGATCAGACACCAGGGCTGCAACAAGTGCAGTGTCGGTGTGGGGGTAAAAGACATAAACACCGTCACACCGCACATAAAACATCATCATAGACCTCCTGTCCAGAAGCCTGTGTGCGGCTCTCAATTAAATAATGATGGTCATGCAAATAACCAGAAAAGAAATGAGCACAGCCCTCACCCACCGCTCCCCTTCCCTGTGTTTCACTGCAGCACGGCAGTCAGTGAGTGGCCTAGGGACGATCCTGCAGTGAGCGTTTGCATCGTTAGTGACCACAAAATAAAAACACTGGACATAAACACACTTAAAGTTATTTTGGACTTGAAACGTGAACTCTGTTTCTCTCTCTCCACGGACGCTGCCAGACTTGCTGAATTTTTCCAGCATTTCCTGTTTTTATTTCAGGTTTCCAGCATCCGCAGTATTTTGGTTTCCTAAAAGCATCTGGTACCAGACAGTGGACAGAGCAGCTAGAAACTGGAATATCTGTTCTACAACTGGATGAACGGCCAGCCGACAGTCAGGCCATGAATCAAACACACTACCTCTTTCCATTGTGTAGATCCTGAACCCAGATCCCAAACAGAAAATCGGTGGAAACCCTCAAACTTTCCTTTACATTCAACACCGATGTAATCTTTCTACAGTAAACGATCATGTCCAAATTTAAGAGGAAAATACCAACTGAGGGAAATCTGAAACAAAAGGAGAGATGTTCAAAAAGACAAGGGGAGCAGACACATGGGGAACACCACCACCTGGAAGTTCCCCTCCAAGTCACTCGCCATCCTGACTTGGAAATATATCGCCGTTCCTTCATTGTCACTGGGTCAAAATCCTGGAACTCCCTCCCTAACAGCACTGTGGGTGTACCTACACCACATGGACTACAGCGGTTCAAAAAGGCAGCTCACCACCACCTTCTCAAGGGCAATTAGGGATGGGCAATACAGGCCTAGCCAGCGAAGCCCGCATTCTGTGAACAAATAAATTTTAAAAAGTGAATGGACAAGTTAAAGACATGCAATGTGAAACTGCCAAATACACTAGTTTCTCATTCAGGATGTCTTGCACCCATTGGACTAATTTTAATCCCCTCTCCCAAAGTCCATTCTACATCATCCTTGCCAGCTTTCAAACAAAAAACTCAGTGCACATGTGTTACTGACAAGGCCAGCATTTAATGGCAAACCCTCGATGCACTGAGAATGTGGGACTGTGTCATATTAGACCACTGCACTCTCTGGCAGTTTGAGAGAATGGAGTAGCTTGACAGGCTACATGAAAGAGTCAAGTTCATGGCTCTGGGACCCGAGTCACAGAGGGCAGACTGCATAAATGTGGCAGGTTTGCTTCCCTGAAGGACATTAGTGAACCAATTGGGTTTTGAAGGCAAGATAACAGCTTCAAAATCACTCAAGAAATAGAAGGCTAATTTGTCATTTAATAAGGTTCTTTTTATTTGCAACATATATAAATATTATGTACTCTTTAACACCATCAAATATATATATGTATAATATATATATACACACACACACACACAAAGACATATTCAATACAAAACAAGCACGTATACAGTAACACTTGGCAGCAGATATCACTTGAACTGAATGGTTCATACTCGACACAGACACACATGAAGAAGCATTAATAAAATAAACAATTTACTCAACTACTTCACCTCATGTAGTAGTCCATTCTGTAATCCGACTAGTTGAAAAGCAATGCTGTGCCCCTGACCATTGAGAGGTTTCAACATGATTGCAGATTCCTTCATTTTGACATGTTACAAAGATGCAGGACTTGTACATTGCTGTATGTGCTTTTTTTGGGCTATAACTCACAAATCAAACTACAATACAGTATCAGTATGGGGAGTGTGTTCAGCTGCTCTGCCTGTCTTGGACTCAGGGTTCTGGTTTTTGCCATCCCACGCCTGTCTATCTGCCTGTCGCCAAACTCCTCTCACTTGGAATACAGTGTGAATTACCGTCAAACTTCCTGCTCGCTGGATGGCCACGATGAGGTTGTCCGATCAGATTTTACTGTTGGAAACCACGTTACACACGGGCAGACATAATCCACTCTCCTTTTTTTTAAAAATCTGCATAAATTCACTTTTTGGGATGCCACAGCTGATGTTATGTCACACATGTGACTGATGCTGGACAGTTTTGTTTAAGCTGGCAACCTCATGAACAAAAAAAAAATAATAATTTTCAGAAGTGCAATTTAGACATGATAATAATTTGCTGCCATACTTTTGTAAGGAGCCACGCTCAGGTGGTACCAGGATTCTTGTTTGCTAATGTCCAGCGCTTTGAAATGAGTTCGAATTCTACTCTGTGCATTGCCAATCTGGACCACGTCAAGCAGAAAGACAAGTAGAGGTTGTGGTGTCTTCCTGCAGCAGGGAGTGAAGCACAGGGTACTTGTAACCTTCTAGTGGCTAGCTGGAAAGGACACTGAGCTAGCCCTGGCTGCAGAAAGGTCAGTCCAGACAGGTGAAATTTACAAATAAAGCAGGGGAATCATATCCACGAAAATAAGAAAAAGCTGCACCCAACATTATTTTTTAAAAAAATCATAACCCACTTCAAATGTATTCAAGGTTGCTTGTGAATAAGTTTGATAAACTGCATGCAAGGTTGGGAATCAACTTCCCACATGTGGCTCAGTTGCAAAGCAAGATATCTCTCAAAAATGCATCTTAGCCCCAAACTCGAAAGAGCGTTTGATATTATGCTGCAGATGCATTACTATTTCCCACACTTGCTGTCCATGTATCCTTTCTCAAATGTGAGATGGCAAAGTACTTTACGCAGCAATTGGAGGTTGCATGTAAAAAGGCTCCTCGCTGTTTTGTTGAAATTGTGACTGCACCATTTTAATTCATTCATTTCAAGTTGCTCAAGTCATATTAAAATATTACAAACAGGTGCTTAAATAAGTGCTATCAAAGCAGAAGGCCCATAAGAAGTAGAGAGTTGAAGCTCCCCAAGGTCGGACAGACACAGCATTTACTTAGGTGGTCTTGTAACTATGTTGGACAATAGTGCATGGACTTTGTTTAAGGAATTGAAACACGTCACAGAGTTTGCACAGAACACTGCCTTCCAAAACTCTGAATTAACACAATCCCTGAAAGCTCCTTCATACCCACGCCTTGATAGAGATTTTGCTTTTGAAGAAATACCCCTGAAATTCAAAAAGACTGGACTATTGCTGCTCTGATTCTTGGGGGCATCTCTCAGTGTCTATGTTGAACAAGGAGCAGTGCACTGGGATGGGGGGGATGGGGCTGGGCAGGAGGAAGAAACACATTACTGCAAGCTGCAGGGGCCTTGTCAGCAGGTACCACAGGCAGTGAAGAGCATGCTGAGGTGCTTCAGGTTGCTGGGCTGCTATGCACACATCACCTCTTAATTATTGCTGGCCAGTGTATGACTGGAGTACATCCCTACAGGACTGGGGCCAATATTCCTCATGATAACAAAGTTACAGTGACAATTCGGCAGAGAATTTTTAATTCCTTATTTAAATCAAGCACTGTGTTGCCATTTTCCCACAGGTTTTTGGCATCATCTCGATACAGATTATCCCACAATAACAACCCAGGTGACAGAGGCAGCTTCAGCACTTGTTCATTTGCTTTCGGTTCCTAAAGGTGTTAGGACTTAGTGCCATAGGCTGGTTTTCAGGACATGACTGGGTCTAGAGGGTTCCCGTGTCCCATCTAGTGTAATGGTTGGACCCGTTGATAATATATAAACTGCACAACAAATGCAAATAATATGAAATATACCTTGAATTTTATAGTGCAGGCAATTCTACACGTTTGAATCAAACAGGAACTACAGTTCAATTTTAAGGGGATTTAGTATTAGGCTGCAATTTACATCAGTGTTTTTATAATGGACCAAGTCTAACCACTAACAACTTGGTCCTTCATAGAGCTTCCAAACATCAATGTATTTCAAGAACTGATTTTTTTTTTGGTACATCGTTGTGATTTTCCAACCAACTTCTTTTTAGAAGATTGTTTGGATGTTGTTTTCAGATTTTTTGTTTGGACAATTGTTCAAATTCTGACAGTGGGGGGACACTGCAGGATTTTCAGATCTATAACGGTGCAGCCACTTGCTGCTGGCCCATCAATTCTCAAACTAAACAGCAAACTGTGTAAAACTATTTCCCGTACGCTTGTAACAGTGAATATTCAAACAATCAGAAAAGCAAACAAATCAAAACTTCAGAGAGTACAAAAAGAATTATGCTGAATATGTTTGCGTTGTAATCCTGCTGATTATTCCCACAGGGTGAAGACAAGTGAAAGAAATCAGGGGAATCAATGCAGCTTGTGCGGCTGTAAGATGAACGGATTCATGCTAGCCAGTAAATGTTTGAGAGAAAACCTGAAGCCCTGGGACCAGATTCTGTACAAGAGGAGCTAGCAACTCAGGATTTGTTCTGCCCCTCCCCTCCTATCCATGCTCAAATCAACATCAGCAACGCCAACACACGAACAGGCTTACACAAATTGCATGTTTGGCTGCACAAGCAGGAATTAGCTCCATGTTTAGCAACTGGCCAGAAGCATTCGGAGAATTCCAGAGATTGCATATCTCCAGATTTTCCTTTTATGGGTTCCACGATCTCGAGGAATTTTAGAAAGTTGGCGTTTGCCTGATCAAAGTATTTTAAAAATGATATGTTGGAAGTTTCTCCAACAATGAGCTGGTCTCAGTCAGATTGTACATGGGAACTGGATATACCTGCCACTAGACACAAGGCATTTTGCTTCCATTTGTTTGAACCAGACATCATTTCTATCTTTAGCAGAACTACAGTGAAAAAGTCTGGGGAATACTTAATTGGTCAGGCACCAACTTTATTGTAGTGCACTTGCTGAATTGATGCCGAATTAGGGGTTCCTGAGCAGCAGGATCAGAGGCTGGAAGTGTCCCACACTCCCTTTGCACAGCAGGATACTTGCTGCTGAACAATAACCAAGTCACATCAGTCCAGGGATGGACTGAAACCAGAGTCTGAGAATTGGATGGACAACTGTTGGGACCAAGCCAGCTGAACACACTGCAGTGTCTTAAATTCATTGACAAAGGGGAGCTGCAAAGACACTTGCGGCTTTGTCAAAGTGGTTTTGAGATGAGGCACATTGAGAATGAACTTAGCCTTGTCTGCTCCTTAATTCCCGAAGAAATATTGCTGGTTCCTCCCTACCTTTCAAAGCTCATCAGTAAGGCCACTGGTTTACAGTCAATTTAATACAATTTGCCTATCATTAATGCCTCTTGTCACTCTCCTTCATGAAACATGTCATTCCTGTTGCAATGACCTGAAATAATTTATTCAGCTCCATTTCATCAATTTGAAAGTGGGACCTCTCCAATTGAATGAAGTTATAGTGGCTATCTTCCCCACTGAAGTCCCTCACGTGAGTGAAACTGAACCACAAAACCAGCAGTTTGGAGAGAAAGCTCACCAGTCTGAAACAATTCCTGAGTTGTTCTCACCTGTCCTGTCCTGTCCCCTCACCACCCCAAACAAAGAATCACTCCTCAACACTGCCCAATCTCAACTTGGCAAGAAGTCTAACTCTGGCACAGTATCTGGTGACTCTTTAAGATGGCTGCAGCCCACAATGTTCTGCATTGTTCTGCATGCACACCAAGTCTTTAATCACTTCACCATGCAGCGAACAATGCAGCAGGACAACTAATAATACAACACACACAAAAAAAATAAGCTATTGGAGTGAAGGCTGACAAGAGAGAGCAAATAACACAAGCAAAAGATATGACAACTTCAACATGTTTGTCACCTTTTGTTACCCACTAAGCATAGTGCATGAAGCTGCACACACGCAGGTAGGCCCCAGGACAATCTTTGCTCCTCCAGGTGTGAGAGCTTGACTGTTCAGAATTGTGCCCTTCCCGGTTAACACAAGGATTGTCGACACAGCATTTGTGCATTGTTTTCTTTGCCGTGAGCTACCTTTCACAGCAACGACGGAGCTGGACACTACAAATTGACAGAGGTTTGGGTCACTTGAAATCCTGAGCTTTGGATCAACGAGGGGAAGAGGTTAGCAGTAGGAGCATGGCAGCAGGGTAGCTAAATTAAAACTGTTACTTGGAAGAATTGAATTTCTCTCTCATGTAGGTTTTGTTGGATTCTTGACCAAAGGATCACTTGGAAAATCTCTCCTATCTATTCACGGTCACTCAATGTTTCGTGTTCTGGTCAGATGAGGGGGTCTTCTCTGCCACCACTCTCCTGTTTAAATGTGCTTCTGGATGTGTGCTAACTACATTCTAAACATTTGGCAGTACCTGCCTTTTGGCTTTATGCAATCCTCACGGTGACCTAAAGAAATGGATGCCAATCTCCGCACCACAATGACCTGCCACTTTCAAGGTTGCTGTCATTGGATCAGCTTGCCTTCTCGTACCACAGTGGATGAGGGAAGAGTAAATCTGCCAGCAGGTTAGCACTGGGAACTCTGCAACCTATTCTAGTGATCAGCTGAAGAGCAACAGATTCAGAAAAGCCCAAGAGCCAGCCCCCTGGCCACCTTTGTGGAGCATTGCTCATCCAATCCACCCTATCCAGAACATCCAGTTTAGCCGAGTTGAACTGAGCACAGATACCTGCCAATTGTAAAAAATCTGTACCGAGCTAGCTGATCTCATCCGGGCTACAATAGGCACATTATAACTCATCTCGTGTCCTTAAGTTAGAGTGCTGGAGGTCAGGCAGCTCCTGGTACCATCCAGCATGTCTGTATGGGCACTGGGAGTTTGGGAGTGGGGGGGGGGGGGGGGGGGGGGAGGTGGGTAACGGATTGGTCTTTGCTGTGTATTGGAACAGGCTGCACCAGCCATGTCGGCCTCCATGCAAAAAATAGCCTCAAGTCTGAGGTACCGGAAGACACCTGCAGCTCTTGGAACTGGCCCAGAAAAGGAATCACCAACTCCAGAAATTAATTGTATTCACTGTGCGGCAGTTCCCTTGCAAGACCTCACGTGACATACGGGTTAAAATTACAGGTAATAACTAAATACTACTCCTGTTCACATACTCCTTTTGGATGTATGTACACTTCTGTAAAAGCTAACATCCGCTTTCAAAACTGATGGGTCACGGTGTTGGAGATATTCACCTTCAAGGGAACTGTCTGTGAAAATTTCAAAAGACATAGATAATACTTTTAGCATCATTCAGGTCATGAAGTCATCAGGTTCAATCATTTGTGAGAAATGACATACCATCTGGGGAATTCTGTCAATCTATTCATCTATCCTCAGACACCCTATGGGATCTCCACTCTCCCTGTTGCAAGTTCTTACTTGTTTCTCCGAGTCTCTACCTACTAAAATACAGTCAGTGTAAAATTCAATGTTCTCGGCTCCTTCAGCTGCCACAAGAAGCCTGACGAAAGCAAATGTAAAACTCAAATGTTTTTTTCAAAATGACATGGCCTGTGTTACACCAAATTCTACATCTAATCCACCCTAAGCATACATTCTGGCTAAGGAGCAAGTAATTGTGGAATATCAGTTTGACCTTTAACACAAGACTCCTCAACTGGTGCAGAAGAGGCTCGGGTTGGTATTCTACTGGGGTAAAATCCATGATTTATGCAGAGTTAAGATTCAGCCTCACAGCCCCTCACCTGCTTTGCAGTGCAAACCGCGATGGTGAGTCATTTTTGTTTTAAAAAAAGTAATTTGTCTCTGTGGGTTTGACGGTTAATCATAGGCTCAGCACAACAGTGGTCATTACAGCTTCTAACCTTCTACTAATGGGCTGAGACCCCGTGATTAAACTCATGCCTACTTACTAATTATTGCATCAACCAGTACGTGAAGAAAACTTTGCTTTTGAGTTTGAAGGGATTTGGACCTGTCGGTTACATAAGGAAATCGCTGGTAGGATACTAGCTTGGATGCACACTGTGTTTGAAGGCAAGGTCACAGGCTGGATTCATCCCCCCAGGCTGTTTCACTGCAACCACTTGACTGAAGTCGCCATTCCTATGCTCCAGCTGACAGTACCCCCTTCTGGATCAGATTCGCCTTCAGGCTCTTGAAAATCTGCAGCTGTTGGTCAAGGCGGAGGGCCAGTAGCTGCTGCAACAGTTTACTGGGATTCGGGCCCCTAGGAAGAAGCAGAGACAAAGAGACAATTCAATACAGATCCATTCTAAACTCCACTTCCAAAGGAATTCTTTGCAGCTGCCCTCTCCAAGTGACAGCTCACTGAGTGAGGCAAAAGGCTTGAATTTATATAGCTACCTTTCACAACGTCAGGACTTTGCTAAGTGCCTATGAGGTAGTTGTTGAGTTTTCGTCACTGTTGTAGCGTAGCACATGCAGCAGCCAATTTACTCACGGCAATGTGATAATGATCAGATAATCTGGTTTTATAGTGATGTTGTTTGAGGGATAAATGTTGAACAGAACTCTTCTGTTTCTCTTCAAAATAGTGCCATGAGATTTTTTATGTTCATCTCAGTGAGCAGACAGAGCCTCAGTTTCATGTCTCACTCGAAAGACAGCATCAGTGCTCCTTCAGTTCTGTGCTGCGAGTTTTGGCCTCGATATTGCTCGAGTCTCTGGAGCGGGGTGTGAATCCCCAACCATCTGACTCAGACAAGAGTGCGAGGCTGATACCACCGAAGCTCGCAAAGGTAAAAGTGCCCAACTTTGCATCCTATGGTGTACTGGCTACAGGCGCACAATTTCAATAGTTGTTTCTGGTGGGTAAGGTTCAGCGCAAGGAGTGGATAAATGGAAAATTTACTTTCTAATCGACACAGCGCTGTGCAGAAACAACAGTTGTATTTAGATAGCACCTCTAGGGAAGGAAAATGCCCCAAGGAGTGTAAACATCAAAAACTGACACCGTGAAGGTGCCCGGATCATAAAGGAGGAGGGGCAGATCCTGAGTGAAGGGAATTCCAGAGGCTGGAACCTCGGCAGCTGAAGTCACAGTCTCAATCAGAGAGGCATTGCGTTGGAGAGAGAGAGAGAGAGAGATCTCCAAGTGCTGTAACGCTGCAGGAGGTTACAGAAAAAGGTTGGGGCAAGAAATGAAAGACGTGTCCCATTCATTTAATACACCCACAACCATTCAATTTATAGCACTGACAGACCAGAGTCCCTTCTCCCAGCACTTAGTTGTAGAAGCGTTTTTGTTCTACACAGCAATCATGTCAGTTTGAGGTTGTTTTGCTGTGCTCAAGGTGTTATATAAATGCAAGTTACATAGATTTACATCACACCTCATCTCAAAAGGTCCCACAGTCAATGAATTCCTTTTGGAAGGTTAAGCCTTCACTACGGGGAGGTGGAGCTCAGGGTCAGTGAAAGGTTTTTACCTAATAAAGCTGGCAATGTAGACATTCACAAAGGTCGCCATAAGATATTGGCAATCAAAGCGGTCCATAATCCCACCGTGACCAGGTATGGTGTCAGCAAAGTCCTGCAAAGAAAACAGGCCAATTACATCATGGGAATGTCACATTTTTCTTGCTGTTAACAGACAATTTGAAGAGCATGTGTGGAGTGAAACTGGGCAGATGCCTCAATCTCCTTTTGAAATAGTGAACAAGCTATATAAAACAAAAAATCATAGATCAGCTCACTAAAACCATGGGCATCTAACTCGGGAGACCTCTGTGGGATCCCCCTCCTGTTTAAACTGAAACAGACTAGCTCCCTCGAATGGTGAGGGGATTCTTTGAGGTGAAAAGAAAAGTGGTTGCTGGTCTCACAGTGCAACGGAGCCGTTCACGAGGACTCTCTCCTGGTTTCCCAGATGACCACTCCCAGCTCTGATAAAGGGGACAGAATTAGCTGAGCAGTTTTAAGGAAGATGTTTTCAGTGTCTAGGTAAACACCCCCCCAGGCACTTTTCAGAACATAAGAAATAGGAGGAGGTCATACATCCCTTCCGAGCCTCCACCATTTGACATCATGCCTGATCTTCAACCTCAATTCCACTTTCCTGTCCCATCCCCGTATCCCTAGATCCCCTTAGTGTCCAAAAATCTAATTGAGCTCAGCACTGCATATGCTCAATAGCTTAGCATCTACGGTCCTCTGGGGTCAAGAATTTCAAAGATTCACAATCCCCTGGATGAAGAAATTTCTCATCTCAGACACTAACACTGGGCCCTTATCCAGAAACCAGAAGCCCTCATTCTACATGTTCCTGCCAGGGTGGGGAGCCACCCTCTAAACATCTATCTTTTCAGGCCTCGAAAATGTTGTACGTTTCAACAAGATCAACTCTCATTCTTCAAAACTCCAGAGAGTTTAGAAAATGTTTCAGGAAGAGTTGCAATGGAACAGCATCTAACTGAGAATACATGTCACAGGCACATCGATGACAAGAGTCTTCTAGGTGGTAGTGGTCACGGGTTTGGAAGGTGCTGTCTGTTGCAGTGTATCTCGTAGATGGTACACACTGCTGCCATCATTACAGAATGGGACATCCTGTTTGTACTTGGACCAACTTTTGCACTTGGACCAACTTTTGCACTGCGTTTCACGATCGGAGGGATCTCATCTCTCAAGTACTTTCTCATTTGACCTCTCATAGTGACTTCTCTCCTCCAAATCACTTATAGGCTGATTGACATCTAAAACCAGGACAGCAAGTGGCTAACTTCATCCCAAACCTGGCTCAAGAAGGTTCACAATGGCAGCCCTGGAACAACCCTACTGTTTTCTCTCTTGGACCTGGAGTACTTCAAAAAGGAAAAATCTGCAGGGCTACAGGGATAGAGCAGAGATGTGTAGAACTGACTGGGTAGTGCTTTTCAGAAGAGATAGCACAGACATGTTGGGCTGAAAGGATGGGCCAGTTCAGTTCTGGGGAGAGGTCAGAGAGGCAAGGATTGTCCTCCTTGGAGCAGAGACAGTTAACTGAAGACCAAAGAGAGGTATTCAAAATATTGACAAGCTGTGGGGGAAGCAGGAGGAGACTGTTTCCTCAGGCAAGGGCTGGTGACCAAAAGTCACAGAGTTAAAATAGTTGGGTTATGATCCGGAATGTATTCTCTGAAAGTGCAGCAGAATCACATTCCATAGTAACTTTCAAGAGGGAATTGAAGGCAACTAATTTGGAGAGCTATTGGGAAAACTGCTGTGATGTGGGACCAAACTGCAGAGTCCTTTCATAGAGCAGGACAGATGCTTAGTGGGGAGACCGAGGCGAAATACTAATGTCACTGGACGAGTAATCCAGAGGCCAGACTAATGCTCTGGGGACCTAGGCTCAGATCCCACCATGGTATTTAAATTCAATTAATAAACGTGGAATATAAAGCTAGTCTCAGTAATGATGAGCATGAAGCTATCATCAATTATTGTAAAAACTCATGTGGTTCACTTGTGTCCTGAAAGGAAATCTGCTGTTCTTACCCAGCCTGGTCTCCATGTAGTTGCCCTCTGAAATGGCCTTGCATTTCTCAAGGGCAGTTCGGGATGATAAATGCTGGTCTCGACAGTGACGCCCACAGCCCATGAAAAGAATAAAGAAAAGCAAACAGACAGAATGTGCTCCCAGCTATTTTGCAAGATTGCAATGGCCTGCTTGTGTGCTGGGTGATTTGCTGGTTTTAATCTCTTGCTGTGTCGGGCTGCTCTCAGGTGCTGCATTATCTCTTCCCTTTGTCAGGAAACAAAGGATTAAAAATACCTTGATCTTGAATGCTCTCTTGAAACCGCTGGCAAAGAATCCTCCAAAGGGGCTGATCAGTGAGGCAAAGGTGGAAAGGGCGATGCTGTGAATCTGGAACGGGTACATCCGGATAGTTTGCTACAGGAATGAGACAAGAAAAAGCACAAATAATTCATGAATAGTAACTTCTGCCCTTTTCAGGTTGGAATATTTCACTTCAAGGGGCTGAGTTTCTGACCTTGTTCTGCACACACACTGAAGAATTGGCAGGCATGTTACTTACTGTCCTTTTATTTTAACGAATAAAAAAAAACATGATTTCCCAGCAGTGCAAAGTCAAAAGATCAGCCCCTAAAAACTTGGTGAACTCACGCCATCATACCCAGCCTATAATGGAGTGCAGACCACAGGGGATGGTGTAGTCCTGTAGCTGGAAGAGCTCTGATGGCTCACAGTCCACGCTGAAAGTGTTGGCATCATTGTTGAACTCAAATGGGCAGACAAAGTATTTGTATCCAGACATGGCGTAGGAAAGCTGCAAAAACAAGAAGGCACAGCAATGAAGGCGAACAGCAGGCCGGCACTGAGCTAGAAGAGAAGACACAGATGTGTTTCAATACCACCGGCTCAGCTCACTTCCCCCACGTGCTTTCCTGCCTGGTGATATTATCCAGTTACTTCCAAGCCTCTTTGTCCGTCCTGCATTTAACACTGGTCCACTTGTCTTGGAGCAGAAATGTTAACAGTCAATTAAATGACTGTGAAAGCGTGGCTGGTTCACTGAACGGTAAGCGAACATGGCCTGCTGCGTAATTCATTGTAGACCCAATGTAGACAAAGCTCCTCAGAATCAGAGGGCACGGGAGGCCATTTGGCCTATTGTGTCTGTGCTAGCTCTTTCCGAGAGCTATCCAACTGTCTAACTTGGCTAGATTTTTCCTTTTCAAGTATTTATCTCATTACCTTTTGAAAGTTATAGCTGGATGAGCTTGCACCACCCCTTTCACAGAGTGCATTCCAGGTCACAAGAACTCAATGCACACAAAAAATTCTCATCTCTTCTTCTGCCGATTAGCTTAGACCTGTGTCCTCTGCCTACTGACCCTTCTGCTACTTGGAAACAGCTTCTCCTTATTTGCTCAATCAAAATCTTCCTGATTTTGAACACCTCGATTAAATCTCTCATTAACCTTCTCTGTTCCCAGGATTACAACCCCTGCTTCTCCAATCTCTGCCATGTAGCTGAATTCCCCCAGTCCTGGGACTGTTCTAGTAAATCTCCTCTTTCTCAGTCCTTTCTTTCATAACATTAGGCAGGCTTCAGTAATTCCGTTCACATGCAACGGTTAGCTCTGTGAGTAAGTAACTTATGCCTGCGCCTCTCAAACTGAAAGGATGAAATTCAGAAATGGAAACCTTTCCTTCACATCTCCCAAAGCCCATTTTACTGGCTCTGGCAAGGAGTGTGTGATTGCCGTTGTTTTTCTCAACCACTTGGTTGAACGGAGAGACATCCTGATTAAAAAGGGACAGTTGAGAGACAAGATTAAAATAACAAATGATAGTGGCTCCTGGCTTTTTAAATTCTAATCCCATCCACAGAGACTATCTTACTGATTCTCACCAGAACGCCAAATAGAACTGTTGAGAAGAATCCTCCGATAAATCCTTCCCAGGTCTTCTTGGGCGACAACTGTAAAGACACGGACACAACTGACAATCAGATCATTTTTTTACAACATGTGAAAATGGAAAGGCTTGTTATATAACCTTTTTTTTGTAACTTGGTCTGTGAAGTGTCCATACCACCCCAGAAACTGATATACAACTAGAAGTGGCGAGAAGTAACTTTCACAAAGGCCAAAGTGATCCTGTGTCACACAGTTACGTGTAAACAAGCTGCGTCAGGTGGGAAGGCTGTTCTCTCTGTCTACCTCCACACCCCCATCCCTCATTCTATTAAGTTCTGATAGGGGAAGTCTGAATCTGAATTCAGTTGTAGGTGGAGCACAAAAGAGGCAGCCCTTCACCCACTCACATCACCCCTTGCACAGGAATCTCTGATTCCCTTTGCAGCAGCATCCAATGCTTCTTGCATGACTCTCGAGCATTTGTCTTGCCCAGCCTACCTGAGAAACCATTCGAGGAACTCATTGCTGGGTTGGTGTTGACATGCTTCCTGACATCCAGGCCTGCACTTGGCTTAACTTCTCTCAGTGGATTTACTTGTATTTCAGTTAATAGAATTGAACAAGGGGCAACCTAGCCACAACTGAAGAGAGTCCGAACTAGCAATACACACTCTCCTCCAGCTAGTTCAACACCATGCCCTGCCTTTTTCCCTGCAATCTCTAAAGCCTCGCACTGACCTATTTCCTCTGTCTGTTTGGAACTATTAAGAGCTTCTGTTAAGCTTTCATTGCTTCATTAGGCTCTAGCAGTTTAACATCTTCATTTGATCAAGTGACAATGCATCAGCGGGTGATGAAAGATCACATTAGGATGTGACTTCCACACTGGGATCTAGGGTGATTGCTGCATATAAACTTTCGTTGGAAAGGACAAGTTCAGAGTGCCATGTACTTGAGTCCCAGCATCAAGCATGATCAGGTGAAATGGACAACGTGCAGCATGAAGCTCCCTCCACAATGTGCTTCAGCCTCCACCAGAAGCACTCCTGCCATTTCCCATGCTAATCATCTCACGGCCTTTTCTGAGTGAGCTCACCACGCGTACCGAATTGGCTACTTCTATCAGTGGTAGAGTTTAAAATATAACTGGACGTTTCTCTGCGCCATGCAGTCATGTCTCTTCGACTCCCCACTGACCTTGATGAGTGGAGTTCTGCCAAAGAAGAATCCAAACATGTAGGCCATGATGTCATTGCAGATCACACAGGAAATGGGCACAATGAACCTGAGGAGCAAGAAAGAAGAACAAAAAATAAACCAACATCTGGGAGACAGAAAGACACTGACCTATCAGGGCTCTGGATCTTTAATCCACCCAAGCTTGCTCATATTTACCACTGAAAGCAGCAGCTGACAATTCTATTCTGAATGACACACACACACACTCTGTGAAGCTGTGTCCCTTGCTGTTCAGTGCAGCATTCTGTTCATGTTACTCGTGATTGGCCTTGAGGTATCAGGACTGCATTGCTCAAGTGGAGACTCTCAACCTAGGCTCTAACAGTTTATCCTGCAATGGGATGGTTCCAATGTAGGCTTGCTCGGAGACTGACAGGGACAATGATGCACACTGTCTTCTATAACAGTTCTTGGGGCCCATAGTAATTCAAGCTCAGGATCTATGACAAGACAGGATCAGGGTTCCGTTGGATGCATGGAGTTCATGTGGCTTAGACTGATGAGTGGGACAGTTACGCCAACATTATGTTTCTAAGGCTTAAGGCAGTTGAGCATGGAGTCCCTGGTGTTGGGAAGGTTTCAAGTGTTGGTTTGGTGTTGCCACATAGCAGGACAGTTCAACAATGAAGTGTGCCATTGGGACCCAGTTCAACAATGAAGTGTGCCATTGGGACCCAGTGGTAACATCATTACATGCTTTAAATAGGAATTTCAGCGACAGAAAATCCTCCTAACATCTGAGTCCAAATCACCGGAACACGAGATGGTTGATCGTTCATCTCACTGAGCTGCACTCAAGTATCTGCCCAACTTGCCATGTACCAGTCACTGATTTTAGAAGGAATGCATTGTGCAAAGTGCTCAGGGGCAGTTCAACAATGCCACAAAGCTCGTCGTCAATGTTTCTCTTCACACTAACTGGGTCATCCAAGAGCTGATAAAAAGCCCTCACAAGGAAATCTTGTGTTGGTGAAAGGTTGAACTGGACAGAAATGGGAGCAAATGAAAATGATCCAACTGTTAAAATGACTCGAGTTTACACAATCATGGACAAAGGAAGAAAGTACTGGCTTGTCACATACCAAATCATTCCATCAAAGAGGTTGTGGATGATCAGATGAGACTGAGTAACTACAATCAGCAATGTCACATGCGTCCATCCAAACTGTGAAGGAACAAAGGACATTAGATAAACCTCTGGCCAGGGTTGTTAAATCCAAATACCAGGTTAGCAACATTTTTAACCAAGAGAAATGTAAACAACTGAGAACCAAATGGTGCATAAAATGGGATTCCAAGGGTATGGCACAAGACACCAAGCTGTTACAAGCACTGGGATTAAACCCTGGTGGGTTGGTGATCCTTCTGGAGTGAATAGAATGAGGATCACATCTTAGGATGTAGGAAGCAGCATGGAGACGGGAACCAGCTCTGCATCCAGTGAGCATCCAAGGTGTAACACAGATTGGCCTTCATGGGTGATTAGTCCCACTCCTTCTGCCCCATTCAGTTGTGTCAAACAAACTGCAACTCCCTACAAACTCCCCAGCTTACGGCCCATCCAAGATGCTGAGCAAACCAATCCCAGTTGGCAGATTGGGATGGCGGACAACACCAAGGGTGGCTCTAGGTGGCAGTGCCAGCTGAAAAACCAATGTACTTTGTGTTTCATTCCGATAGTCAGCAGTTAACGTACCATGTAGAACTGGAGTCTGTAGTGCTTCTTCACCAGGCTCAGGACAAACATGCAAAATCCTAGGAACAAAACAAAAGTCATTGTCCCATGTCTTGAGTGGACTTGCTGAAACTCATTCAGTCCCATTCAAATAAGTGGAGACAGCTGGTTCTTAGGCTGCTTGTACCTCTGATATGCAATTAGACCGGCCCTTGAGGAGCTGCTCTTAGATTCCCAGGATGATCCAACTTTTGATCCTCAGTCTGTACTGGGTTAGCTGGTCTTTGCTGAGGCAGCACGTGGGGTGTATAAGTGATGTTCAGCAATGCTGCACAGGAAAGGGGAATGAAACATGGAACCTACAGCACACAAACAGGTCATTCAGTCCAACTGTCTCTGATGGCGATTATACTCCACACGAGCCTCCTCCCACCCTTCTTCATCTGTATCAACATATCCTTCTATTGCTTTCTCCCCAATGTGTTTATCTAGCTTCCCCTGAAGTACATCAATACTATTCAGCTCAGCCACTCCCTGTGGTAGCGAGTTTCCCAATCGCAGGGGAGGGGAAAAGAAATTTTCTTAACTATCTAACACACTCACTCCCGACTCTAACCCATAATTCACATTGAAAGTGAAGGCAGAATGAGGTTTGGATGCAAATCCGCCTCCCACCCCACCACCCTCAAATATCTTGCATTACCTAGCTCACTTCGCAAAACTGGCCACTTGAGTGGGGTAGCAGAATGCATTTAATATCTGTGATATATCATCCCAACAAGGGGCAACAGTTTCAGAGGAGGGGAGCAGAAAAGGTGAACTTCGAAGAGAAGCGCTCTTCACATCTGGGGCTGGCTAGATTGACAGCAATGGTATTCTCCAGCTCTGCACTATCCTCTGCCCCTAACTCAATCACCTCACTTTAAATCCAAATTCATTTTGCCACTTTGCTGGAAAGGTTCAGGGGAAAAAAGCCTGTGCTGTGGTCCTCTGTCCCCTTCGCTGTTCACCTGTTCCATTGCAGCCATCTGATTCAAGGGTTCAAACAACCTCAAAACACATCCTGCAACCCCAACGTGTTACTGATCATTATCTCTAACCCAAGAGAAGATTAGCATTGGATTATCAAGCAGTATTTTCTGTAATGGCAAGCTCGTCTCTCGATGAATCGAAAAACAGGTTTAATATATTCCTGCCGGGAGCTCACTGCAGTAAAAAGTACACATCACAGGTTTCTCGGCATGAACCATCTGGGGCTGAGTGAATAATCGAAGGATTTGAGTGCAGAGACAAAGCCAAGTTAGAAATCTTGAAGGCAGTCAGTCATCATCTGAAGCACATTTTAATGCACCAAATGGACACCCTGCATCAAAACATGCATACTCAGGTTGGAGAAGTCTCTTTGAAAGACAATATAGGGGCTATTCTGTCTGTCTGCGTCTCCCAATTCTGACAGCGGACCTCCAATGGAAATGTTATCCTCTCTGTTCCCTTTCAGACACAAATGGAACTCGTGCGACACTGATGACAGCCCAGGATCTGCAGTGCAATTATGCTGGGCGCCAATCTGACCTGTTCCTTTCCAACCATTGCTCAAGTACTTGCTGTGAAAAGGATATCTAAAATTGAAACTAGAGGCTATCTGCAGACCACAACCTGTAGGTATGCTTGTGAAGTTCAAGTTCCAGATCAATGCTGAGATTTCTCTGTCTGTGTTCTTTTCAAGAAAAAAAGCTTGTTCTGAAGCTGATAAAATGTAAGGTCTGGTGTGTGACCAGTGCCACAGAGCCTTTTCTATTTACAGTACGTACTTCCTTCCTGTCATACTCAATTGTTGCTGACTCAATGCATGTAAATATGTATTTGATGTTCAATTATGAAGTTTAAAAAAATTGTTTTGCACCAATTCCTGTGTGCTCAGTAAGAAAGAATGACAATGTCGCTGTTGCTTGGCAAACTGTTCTCTGCTCACTGAAAGAATATGTGGTCCGTCAAAAGTTATTTTCACAGATTGAGACAAGCAAAGCATCAGTACCTGCCAGGTAAAGAGCAAACGAAATGAAACGATGGTATTTGCTCAAGATCCGGAGCGGCTCCTCCCTCTGAACCAGTGCGAAAAATGTGTCTGTTACTGTCTCGCCATAGAAGAAGTAGTTAGCACACAGCAAGAAATACCTTAAAGAGAAGAACAGGGAAAAAGATTCATCTTCAAACTTCTCAAGCAGGGAAACTGAAACTCCTATGTGAACCCAGGGAGTCCTATTTATCAACTCCTGCACTTGTTCACTAACGTTGATTCCCGGTCTGTGAAAGCTACAATTTTAACCTTCTGAAACTTGTTTCCAAATCCCTCCATGGCCTCACCACCCACCAGCGCCAACAACTCATCTCTCTGGACCCTCCTCTAGTCTTTCACTCCGCCAGGAGCTCCGCGTTCCTTCAACTCTGGCCTCTCACACATCTGTGATTGCCATCGCTCCACCACTGGTAGCTGTGCCTTCAGCTGCCTTGGCGCCAAGATCTGGAATTCCCTCCCTAAACCTCTCTGGCCTCTCTACCTCCCTCTCCTGCTTTGAGACATACCTGGCTCAGAGATGACCGCTTTGGTCAGATTTTTTTTTGTCACCTGAACCCAGTATCTCCTTATGTAGCTCAATGTCAAATTTTGCATGATAACGTTTCTGAGGAGCACTTTGGGATTTGTTACTATGTTAAACGTGCTATGGAAAAACAAGTTGCTGTTGTTGTTTGCTCAAAAATGGTATTCCGAGCAAATGACATGCATAGCGTGGAACAACAGCGGAGCTCATGAAATAAGACGACCAGGGCAGCAAGTCTCGGAAAACTACTCAACATAAATTATTCCATGTGGGTACTTCTATGTACCTGTCAACACACTGTCAGTTATTAACAAGTTCACAATGGAAATAGAAGTGCTTCAGCAGATTCAACGGTGACACTGTTGGCACAATGACAACTCTGACTGGGCGGACTCATCTTAAACACCATCCCAGGTCTGTCCAGGTGACCAGATCAAGACTCTCGACTCAAGTTTAAACGCTGATGTGATTTCCACTCCCACTACTCTATACCCATTGGAGTTTTGGAGAAATGAGAGGTGATCTCATTGAAACATACAAAATTCTGAAGGGGCTTGAGAGGATGGATGCTGAAAGGATGTTTCCTCTCGTGAGGGAATCGAGAACGATGGGGGGGGGTACAGTTTAAAAATAAGGGTGTCCATTTAAGATGGAGATGAGGAGGAATTTCTTCTCAGTGCTTATCAGTTGTCAGTGCTTGGAATTGTCCCCCAGAGGGCAGTGGCGACTGGGGCATTGAGTGCATTAGGGGCGGAGTTTGATAGAATTTTGATTGACAAGGTAGCCAAGGGTTGTGGGGGACAGACAGGAAAGTGGAGCTAAGGCCACAATCAGATCAGCCATGATCTTCTTGAAATGTGGAACAGTCTTAAGGGGCCAAATGGCCGGCTCCTATTTCTCACGTTCCTACGTACCCCAACCTTCCTGGTTAACTTGCTATTGCTTATTCTGCAGTTCCTCACCTGGCTGGGTAGGAGGCTGCATTTTGAGCATCGTCTACCTAACGTGAGTGAAATCATACCTCAGCTGGAGGAAGCAAGAGTGGCACTCCCGTTAAAAACCAAGTAAAGCTTGTGGCTGTTTCCATGAGGAATGTGTGGATTTCTGTTTGAACTTTGTGTGATGGTAAGGGTTTTATTTTACAGCCAGGCTTCTCATTTGTGCCTTTGTTACTGCATTTGCACCCCAATGTCTGTCATGTGCTCACCAGCTAAGAGTCCGGAACCACGGCAGATGGTAGGAATGATAAACGTTGTATCCAATGAGAATAATCTCATGAAAGCATTTAATCTGCACACAGAGAACCTAAGGAAATAAAAGAACAAATTGATGATCTGTGCTTTTCATCCCGAGTTATGTTCAAGCCTAAATGTAGCAGGTATGTCACATTCGACCACTTGTTGCACACGTTTAGTTGTATAGTGCACACAAATTCAGCATGGGACAAATATCTGGAGATCTGTTAAGTAAGGAGAAATACTTTGGTTCCAAATACATTATGATGGCTTCATATCACACTCCAGACCATGAATTTCCAGCATCCTTGAATCCCATTGTATTAATGTTTTAATTCACACACGTGGAGTTGTGGGATCATTTTTAATTCCAATTCATGGAGCGCAAGGGATCACTGGCTGAACTCTGGCTTAGAAACCAAGTGTATCACAGGGCATTAGTTTGGCAATGACATTCTCTGACATAATCATGCTAAAGCTTCCTTCAGGTCAAATCCTGTCCACAACTTTCAATGGAGACATTAACCCATTTAAAATATGTGAGTTAACAACTGCCTTAAGACTGTGCACAAACTAAGATATTTGCAAAGATAAAAGCAAAATGCTGCAGATGCTGGAAATCTGAAACAAAAACAGCTGGAAAAACTCAGCAGGTCTGACAGCGTCTGCGGAGAGGAATACAGTTAACGTTTCAAGTCCATATGACTCTTCATCAGAACAGAACAGATATTTGCAACACTATTAACTCTGTACGTTCACATTGGCACAATGCCATTTTCAGTTGCATTTTATTTGAAGCTCTAAGCACTTTGTACACAAGTACAATGCTCAACTAGTTTTTCAGGATCACTTTGCCACACAGTGTAGCTTGGTCTCTATCGCTATTATACAAGTATATGTGTTAGTTTGCGAGTACTGCTCTTGTGTATTGCAAACCAAATGATTTTACTATGATTTCGATGTTTACTATCTCTCCTTGTGCCAACATTTTTTTTCACCAAAAATAATCAGAAAGCTTGCACCAGAACACCAAGGGATTTGTTTTACTGATGAAAATACATATTTGCAGAATTCCAGTAATTTAGAACAGTAGTTTATTATTTAACTGGGGAATAGATTTTGTGAAAGTATTTTGCAATAACAGATGTTTACAGGATTACATTATTTGCCTGTGTATTTTCACTCGCTCCTTAATTCACTGTCTCCATCTCAACCCTAAATATCACGTTCAGCTTCAGTAATGAAGTGAAAAATTTGTTAGCTCCCTTCTAACACTGCAGGAAAGGCCTTAGCACCTGTGCAGATCAAAACAAGACAACCACTGGCCCTGAGTTTAAACACTGTGCTTGTGCTGACTTCAGTTGAGGTATCAACTGATGTGCTGCAATCACACATGGTGCATCTGGGCTGATGAGGGACAGAATCAGTCAGGATTTCTGCTCCTAGACACTATTCACTGAGTCATGATTCCGTCTATGTGTACGTGGAAACGTGCATCAGGTCAGAGGAGCACTGGGCTCAAATGCCATTCATTCCACAGGCAAAGCCTTTCCGAGGAATGGCTCCAAGTCTTGATTCAGTGGACATAACTCCTGCCTGTCAGTAACTATGTTGTGGGTCCAAGACCCATGGCAGAGACTTAAGCACATAGTCCGAGTTGAGAAGTCGTTGGAGTGTTGCATGATCGGAAGTGAGTCCTCGAACTGAGAGTCTTCTCTCTCACTTGGACAGAGAAGATTCCAGGGCACTACTTGAAGAGCGAGCATGGGGGTTCTCCCTGGTATCCTGGTCAGCAATTATCCACTAAAAACAGATTATGTGGTCACATACATTACTACAGTGACTACACTTTAAAAGCAGCAGAGGTCCTGAGGTCTGAAAAATCATTACAGAAATGCAAGATTTTTTTTGGTGAGTGGAGAGAGGTAGTGAATAGCAAACAACAAGTAAGGCACCAAACCAGGTAGAAATCACTAATTTAGGGGGAGGGAGGGAGATGAGTGGAGTAAACAGCACTTCCTGCACGTGTGGGTGCACGACTGTGGCTAAACCTAACTTCTAGGAATCGGTTTTCACTGAGACAGAGCAAATACAGACAGGGCAGAGAGAGTGAAGTACAGAACTGTAACCTACTATCATCATGAGAACCATGGGTCCTAGGTAGATGATGAGGAAGAAGAAGCTGATCATGGCCAACGTGAGGATTCCTCGAATCCACCAGTTCTTCCATCTGTCAAAAGTGATAAAAAGAGCTTTACAATCCCAAATCACTGTCGGTCAATCCATTTCTCTTACCTTGACCTGCATGGTTCCCCAATAAATCTCTGCTTGGCTCAGGTGTAGCACTCTCCCCTTGACTCTCAAGCCCGTGGGTTTCACAGCCAGGTGCCATAACACCACCACTTCCCCCTTTGCCTGCACCCAGCCCCTTCCAGGCACTTGAGTGCTGCAATGACTGCAATGTTGGCTCGAACACTTTCTGAATGAGACCTTAATCCAATTCCATTTCAGCATACAATTCAAAGAAGTGACAAGGGCCATATTAAAAGCAAGCAAAGCACTAGGGTTCATTTTTAGAGGAACAGAATTGCAAAACAGAGAAGTTAAACTTGTACTGAACCTTGATTAGATCACACCTGGCACACTGTGATGTTGTGGTCACCATGTTATAAAAAAGGAGGTGCAGGATAAGATACAAAATGTTTTTACAAGAATTATATTAAAATGGTCAGTAAAGATTGAATAGGGTGGGGATTTTGTCTCTGGAAGGTTGGTGGAGCTCTCGAAGACAATGAAAGGAATTGATACAAGTCAAAAACCAGGATCCATTAGTACACGAAAGTCCAATTGGGAATTCAGGAGAAACTTCATTAACCCAGACAGTGGTTAGAATGTGGAGCTCATTCCCCATGCAGTAGTTGAAGTGAACAGCATAGTAGCATTTAACAGGAAGCTAGATAAACATATGAGGCAGAAGGGAATAGCAGTTATGTTGACACAGTCAGATAAAGTCAGATGGGAGAAGGACTGTGTGCGCACCATAAACACAACAATGCATCAGCTGGGTTGAATTGGCTGTATGTTCTAAGTCATTCCATCTAAGTTAACTCTCCCTGGTCAGCCTAAAAGATCCCACAGCATGATTCAAAGAGGAGCAGGGGAGTTTTCCCAGTGTTTTGAGCTCTAAGCCAGACACCTGGTTAGGGACGGGACTGAAATTCCACTTGCGGGGGTCCTATCTGTCTCTTTGAATGAAATCATTATCGCTGGTTCGTTTTTGTTAAAATAACGCAGACAAGAATCTGCTCGGAGTTTACGATTACCCAGTGCTTGGCCCCCAATCGAATGTTCTTTTCAAACAAAAACTGTCTTCCTCACAGCTCGCATGCAATGGAGTCATACCCTCCCTGCCCTATTGGCCTGTGTAGTGCCACGTGACCAGACCAAAGTGTGCAGATAGCCAGTAGTTGAGGCCGAGAGTAATCCCACTGGTTCCTCAAGTGTTGTTGGAATGAGGACTGTGAGATTGTACATTAACAAGGGGAAATGAGCAAGGAAGTGGTGGGGGTGGGGTGCGGGGCATGTGTGTGTGGGGGTGGTGAAATGGATTGCGTCTAACTGGTAGCTCTGTCAAAGGGTTGGCATTGGCCACATCGCTTCCTCTGTGCTCCATTTGATGTGTGAGAAGTATTGCATTTCTTTTTTTTTTTTTAAAAAGGTTATTTGTTCCCTCCTCATACTTTGACTTGAGACAATGGTGAAAACTGCTGGTTAATTCCAAATTCACTGGGCAGGAAAGCCACAGAATCCATTTTAGAGTCCATTATTAAGGATGAGATTTCAGAATACTTGGAAGTGCATGGTAAAATCGGGCAAAGTCAGCATGGTTTCCTCAAGGGAGGTCATGCCTGACAAATCTGTTAGAATTCTTTGAGGAGGTAACGAGTAGGTTAGACAAGGAGAGCCAATGGATGTTATCTACTTGGATTTCCAGAAGGCCTTTGACAAAGTGCCGCACAGGAGGCTGCTCAGTAAGATAAGAGCCCATGGTGTTAGAGGCAAGGTACTAGCATGGATAGAAGATTGGCTGTCTGGCAGGAGCCAGAGAGTGGGGATAAGGGGGTCCTTCTCAGGATGGCAGCCGGTGACTAGTGGAGTTCCGCAGGGGTCAGTGTTGGGACCACAACTTTTCACTTTATACATTAATGATCTAGATGAAGGAACTGAGGGCATCCTGGCTAAGTTTGCAGATGATACAAAGATAGGTGGAGGGACAGGTAGTATTGAGGAGGCGGGGAGGCTGCAGAAGCATTTGGACAGGTTAGGAGAATGGGCAAAGAAGTGGCAGATGGAATACAATGTGGGGAAGTGTGAGGTCATGTACTTTGGTAGGAAGAATAGAGGCATAGACTATTTTCTAAATGGGGAGAGAATTCAGAAATCTGGAGTGCAAAGGGACTTGGGAGTCCTAGTCCAGGATTCTCTTAAGGTTAACTTGCAGGTTGACGCGGTAGTTAGGAAGGAAAATGCAATGATGGCATTTATTTCGAGAGGATTAGAATATAAAAGCAGGGATGTGCTGCTGAGGCTTTATAAGGCTCTGGTCAGACCACATTTAGAATATTGTGAGCAATTTTGGGCCCCATATCTCAGGAAGGATGTGCTGGCCCTGGAGAGGGTCCAGAGGAGGTTCACGAGAATGATCCCAGGAATGAAAGGCTTAACATATGAGGAACGTTTGAGGACTCTGGGTCTATACTCGATGGAGTTTAGAAGGATGAGGGGGGATCTGATTGAAACTTACAGAATACTGAAAGGCCTGGACGTGGGGAAGATGTTTCCATTAGTAGGAGAGACTAGGACCCGAGGGCACAGCCTCAGAGTAAAGGGAAGACCTTTTAGAACAAAGATGAGGAGAAACTTCTTTAGCCAGAGAGTGGTGAATCTATGGAATTCATTGCCACAGAAGGCTGTGGAGGCCAGATCATTGAGTGTATTTAAGACCGAGATAGACAGGTTCTTGATTGGTATGGGGATCAAAGGTTACGGGGAGAAGGCGGGTAATGGGGTTGAGAAACTTATCAGCCATAATATAATGGAGGAACAGACTCGATGGGCCGAATGGCCTAATTTCTGCTCCTATGTCTTATGGTCTTATGGTCTAATCAGGTCCTACTCCAGTTTTACACCTTGTCCAGTATTACTCTCAGTTGGCTGGAATGAAAGTAAAATTTTACACAGGGATAAAGGAAGCTTTGCATCAGATCCAGTCGGGTGAATTAAGTGATCATTATCCCCATACTAACTCCAAGCTGTTCCAAGTACTATGCGGTAGGAAGAGTCAGCAAAATACAGCCACATATTGCACATCCAGAGCCAGAATGTAAACTGTTGTCTTTGCTGGGAATACTGCACCTTGAAGACAGGCCTGACAGAGCCTTGTTCAGCACCTCTGGAGTATTATCCACAGAAGGAGCAGTGTCCAAACTGCCAGAGTCCAGCTTCACCTCATTTCCAGAGGTCGTCGACTCAGATTCCTATACATACATAAAACAAAAGCAAGGCAGATTAATTGAAAACCTGAATGAATAGGGAAAATGCCAGAAGCACACACTAAGTCAGGCAGCATCTGAAAGAGGAAGGTGAATGTTTCTGCTGAAGGGTCCCATAATCAAACCTTCAACTGTCAGGTGCTGATCACACCATCTGCTGAGGGATTTTTTTTATGTCTAAGTCTGCAACCCAAACCTAGTTCACCAGGGTTTGGCCATGTATAAAATCTATTTTTAACTAACACAACTGGATTTAACACGGGACCATGGTCAGCAGAGTGGGGCTAGTCTGATGCACTACAAGTTATCCTTCGACATGGGCTCCTCCATGCGTGCAGTGCAGAGTTTTTACACAGCGTGAATAAAAGAGGGTAAGGTTTTGGTCCTCCAGCTCAGTGTGTGTGTATATTGCATATCTTCTGCACTCTGGCAAATGCTGCTACAGAATCAGCTTCCAGTGGGTGAAGGCAAGTTTCAAAAAAACACCATGCCAGGATGGAATTCAGAGACATCAGAAAATCCCACAAACATCAGATATGAATTGAGTTTGTTGATCTGATCCAAGGTTCATTGCACAGGCATTGGCTGGAAGTACATGGGAAATGAATCCCGGGCACCATGGGGAAAGCAATGTTTTTGTGTTAAACTTGCACGGTCATGTCTAAACTAACAAGAACCTGAGGGGTCTTGACAGGGTGGATGTGGAGAGAATGTTTCCTCTTGTGGAAGAATCTAGAACTAGGGGTCACTGTTTAAAAATAAGGGGTCACCCATTTAAAACAGAGATGAGAGGGAATTTTTTTCTCTGAGGGCAGTGAGTCTTTGGAACTCTCTTCTTCAAAAGGCAGTAGAAGTAGAGTCAATATTTTTAAGGCAGCGGTAAATAGATTCTTGATAAATATAGGGGTGAAAGGTTATTGGGAGGTAGGCAGGTGGGTACAATCAGATCAGCCATGATCTTATTGGATTGTGGAGCAGGCTCGAGGGGCCGAGTGGCCTACTGCTACTCCTAATTCATCTGTTTGTGTCCAAAAGGAACAGACTTACTTCGCACAGCAATCATAGGACTGCCTCAATTCTGGATCTTGAATACTTCTACAACTTTTCCAGTGGTTCGTATTGGCTCAAACAGTTTTAAAGGCACAAGATGGCTGCACTTCAGCAAGTGAAGCTACAGAAAGTCAACATTTGAAATGGATGTGGAATGTCAACTGTGTTCTCATCCATGGGAGAAGACCATATTTCCAATACACACTGACAAGTCACATCAAGCTCGTCAACTCCTTTCTCTGGGACCTGCTGAGACAGAGCGATGCACCGAAGTGTACAGCAACAGCACTGTGGTAAAATAAATGCATTTTCTCTTCAAACATTTGAAGTTGAAATTACCTCAGGTTATGAAGGGAAACAGTCGTTTGTGGTCTAACAGCGTGTGGGAGAATGTGAGTCAGGAGGTGCTTTTGACTGAGACGCAAACTGAAGCAGCAGGTTAGTTCCGGAGTAGCTTCACACTGTTTGCTACCACTGCTGGGCTTATATGTATGTCTCTTCCCATTTCCTGTCAGAAGGTTGATATTCCTCCATTTGCTTTGTTGCTCAATCTGTTATTTTACATCAGCCTGCTGTTCCTTCCTTCTGCACTGATTGGACCCTTGCCAAGATCTAGTACAATTATCTGGCATGCATTAGGTCAGAACCGACAGGCACAATATTAGTTGCTAAATCAGTTGAGAAAGGGATGCAGATTGCCCTTCCCTTAAACTTTACCTTCTCTCCCACATTTAACAACTCCTGCTGGGCACAAAGCGTCACCAATGGTATGAGCTCACCTGAGCGCTATTTATGTGTACACAGTCAATGTCAGTTAACAGGCTGTTTGATCATGATGGGCCATTATCACAGCCAAGGCTCATCCGAAGTTCACAGAACGACACTCACAAGCAAGAGGCACTGAATAGTGATCAGAAACAAGTCCCATGAGCAGACAGCTCAGCATGGAGCATGGAGTGAACCCCTGGTCAATTGGCTCCTCAGGTACAACACCTTGCTAGGTGTGCCTGTCTCTCATCCGCCATTTTACCATCAATAATACAAGCATTTCAGAAGTTTCTGACAAGGCAGAAGAATCTCTGCAGTGACCTCTCAGCGCCTTGCAACTAGGTGCAATGCCGGTTATCAGATATCGTGTCGACCCAAAGCATTTCACTCAACTCCCTATGAAAGAATTTGGGGGGCAGCACGAGACCAGATAACAAGTTCTTATTAAAAATAAATCCACAGAGTGGACAGATGAGTACTTCAGCTGCCAAGCTCCTAAAGTTTGGAACTGTCTAAACCTCACTACCTGTCTCTCCTCCTTAAAACCTAGATCTTTAACGAAGCGTTCAGTGGCTGCAACCAGCACACCCCCCACCCCGGCTAAATACCTCCTTGTGGCTCAGTGTTAAATTTTGCTTGACAAGGCCTTGTGATATTTTACCATGTGAATCGGAGCTATGTAAATGAAAAGCGTTGTTTCTACTCTCCAGTTATGATCTGCCTCCCACCCTGTGTTCCTGCTGCACCAATGCGAGAAAATTGAACTCACGTCTCCTCATCCCAGCTTCAGAACAGCACCTATGGTTTTCTCGTAAATGGAGAGGTGGCAGACGATCAGACCTGGGTGCCACCCTGCCTCACAGTGTATCGCTGATCGCGAGACAGCTGAAGGACCAATCACCAAAGGACACAAGATTTTGAAGGAAAGTTCAGCAATAATCTTAGGGCCAAAATGATCGGGGGAGTATTCTGAATGCTGTTCCTCTGTCATTTTAAGAGAAATGAAAGGTGAGGAAACAAAGTCATGCCTGGAGTTAAAGCATCAGGCAGATGAATGTGACACAAACGCAGCATCAGTTAATTCACGAACAAACTGAACCCATCGTTTCCATTCAATGTCTGTCAGGGTTCGATTACTATCTGATTAATATGCAGACTGGAGACAGAAATTAAAGTCTATTGCTGACACAGATGAGACCAGCTCTCGCCTTTTTTATCTCTCCTGAAGGTTTACATTCTTCCACCCTGCTCAACCAGCTAGTCAAGTTGGAGTCAAGTGAATCATGGCAAGTTCTTAGGCAATGCAGGGTGTAAGAACCAAACTCAGTCTCACCCTTATCCAATAACCAGCAGTGAAATCTGGCAACAGGCCACATGTAGGTGCGACAGACTTGGTTCTGGATGATTTCGGAACACAGTACTCCAGGTGAAACTGCGATGTTCCCCAATCCCACCGAGTCGGAAGATTGTGGGTTCGAGTCCTCCCCACTCCACAGAAAAGAATCTAAGCTGACATTCTGGTGCTGAGGGAGTGCTACACTGTGACAGATGAGATGTTAAACCAAGGCTGTATCTCCTCTGTGGTAGATGTAAAAGATCCAAGGGCACCATTTTGAAGAGAAGGGGAGTGATCCCCAGTGTGCAGCCCAACGAAGATGGCAGAAAAACAGATTATCTGGCCATTGTATCACATATCTGTGTGGAGGAGCTTGCTGTACACAAATTGGTTGCCGTGTTCCCTGCAATGTTGGCCACACTTCAGAAGGTACTTAGAATGTCAAGTGCTCTGGGACATCCTGAGGTCATGAAAGATGCTACCTAAAGCAAGTCTTTCTTACTTTCTTCCTGTGCACAATAAATTGCATTCATTAGCTGGCTTTAGGAGCTATGCAAATCAGAGTGTCTAATTTGTTTACGAGTAAATCACTGTACAATATTATTAGTCACGGCCTTTGAGATGTGAACTCAGATGACAGGGAAACTTGGGTCTGGAAGGATATTTAATTTCTGTTCATGATAACTGCAAAGTGTAATAGTGCAATTTCAGCGACAGTGCATTTTCTGCACTGTATCTTTGAGAGAGAACAGAGCTGGGCAGTAAGATCTCGGTCATCAGAGGAAGTCAGCAGTGATGCTGACCACTTGTGAGCCACACTCTTTTGCTCACGTCAAGACACTGAACGGAAAATTTGCAAGAGCTGCCACACAAAGAAAGGAAACGTGCTGTGGCTACACTCAGACAAGAACTCCAGTGGGTGGGGTAGAATGCTCAAATGGCGACAGCCCCAGCCTGAAAGTGAGTCACTGAGGAGTGTCAGAGGAGCCATTCGCGCAGACATCAGCACTCAAAAGACCAACCTGGGAAATAAGTTCATGCACATCTCCTCTGCAAGCTCTCCAGTTTCCATAAACACACCCACTGGCCCTATTCAATGCATCAAGAAATGAGCAGTTTGAGAGGTTCAACCCATCCTTCTGCTGTTTACGCTTCTTAGCCTGACCTTCATTTCATGAAGAAGCAAATCACTGCTTGTATTGGCTTGTCACATTCAGCCTCTGGGTCTTATATGGACTCAAAGCAGTGAGCACCTCCTGCTCAAAGCCCACTGTCATATGGAGCCCATTATCATGACCATTGATTGCTCTCCAAGATTTCAAATGACAATCAGGCAGCAGCTCCCAGGGTTAAACTCTGCCAAAGAGAGTTTCCCAATATCCTCTTCTAATTGCATGGTTGATATGCAATACAAACACAAAACCCACCTTGCTTCCTCTCTATGTCCTCTGTCTGACCTCGATTCGGGTGAAAAAAAAAAAGCAAGCCTCCTTGCAAAAGGCTGGTCGTACAGGATAGACGTTCAATGGGTAAACCGTTCCCTGTCCAAATCAAAGTGAAGTTTAGTGTGTACCAGATGGAGACTTCATTTCACCCTGCAGAAACGGTCACTAAATGCAGGAATTTGGAATGACTCCACACTCAGTAGTTGCAATGAAAACTGTGTCCCATTAGTCATACTGGACTTGACACTAAACAGAGAATCATAGATTCATAATCATAAATCCATAACCCCCCTGGTCAGCCATGAATCATTGCTATCTCCTGAAGCATTCACGGTACCCGATTGCCCAGAGACAGCAAAAAAGGACAGAAACAGTACCATCAAACATGCCCATCAACACCACCCCCTTCACTCTTTAAAAAAGTGATGAAAATGGAATGGAATAATCTCACAGGAGACAGTCCATTCAGCCCCTTGAGCCTGTTCTGCCATTCCATTCAATCCATTTACCTGCCCTTTGCTCCATACCGCCTCTTACCTGACCAAACAAAAATCTAGCAATCTCAGTCGACAATTTTACAATTGACCTCCAGCCTCAACAACTAATTGGCTGAAGACTTTCAGATATCTACAACCCTTTGTGTGAATAAGTGCTTCCTGACATCACTCCTAAAAGCCTGACTCGAATTGGAAGATTATGTTCCCTTGCTCTGGACTCCAGCCTGAAAAAAAAGTTTCTCTCTATCAAATGGTGTCATCATTTGTAAACCCTCAGTTCGATCAGCCTGTAATCATTAAGAGTTAAGGTTGAACAGACTAGGGCCATATTCCATTATCATTTCATTCAGCTTCTTGCCTCATGCTGTGTGTTATGAAGCAGTTTTTTTGTTTGTCGGCTGCAATGCTATTGGGATGAACATTTGTTTTAAATCTGGCAAATCACCTTCAGTGACTGCAAGCCGGCTAACAGCAGTGCCAAGAGAAGACGCTTTCTGTCAGAGTCAATGTTACTGTGCATCAGCCATTGCACAGCTGATCCCAGCTCTAGAGCAGAGGACAGTGAATTAACATTTTAAGAAACAATCCAAACCCCTTTAGTCTCAGTAGGATTTTTTTTTCCCCATAGGAAAGTTATGGCAGAGGCCATTCAGCCCACCATGTCTGCGCTGGCTGAAAAAATACTAGCCGTCCATCCTAAGCCCAACTTCCAGTGCCTGGTCCGTAGCCTTGGGGGTCACAACACTTTAGGCACAGATCCAGGTACCTTTTAAACGAGTTTGAGAGTTTCCGTCTCAACCACCGATCCAGGCAGCGAATTCCAGACATCCTCTGGGTGAAAAAGTTTTTTCCTAAAATCCCCTCTAAGCCTTTCACCGAAAGGTTTATTTTGAAATATATTTTGAGGGCTGTCAAAGGATTTGATTGAATAATATACAGAACAGTAGCATTTGGCCTGATTTAGAATCAAGGAAAGCAGGCAGTGTAATGAGAATAGGCGATTGTAGATAGTCACAAAAAAAACATCTTTTTTTTTAAACAGCCTAAATATTTTGACTGAAGATAATGTGGGAGTTTTTCCCACAACTGGTCCCCAAAGTGCACACTGTAGCAGATAGACAGCATAAGCACACTTGAAACAATTAAACAAGGTCAGTGTCATTTGTGAATGCCGTGGCACAGTCATGCTACAGACACCAGCTAACCCAGTTGCCACTGTAACTAGGAAAATAAGAGTCTAAATGTCGAAGGAGAGTAAAGAGCATCTAGGACACAGGTACACAAAGAGTAAAGGAAGCCCGTTCATCAGGCACGTGTCGTTCATTTCTAGAGGGACAGAATTGAAAAGCAGCTAAGTGATGTTAAACTTATCTTGAAACTTGGTTGGACCACACAGTGCTGTGCATTGTTCTGGTCTCCAGATTACTGAGACATTAGAGAAGAATCGCCCCGCAGCCGAGGCGCCCCGTACCTGAGGGGTGATACCCATCAGAAAAAATTGAACAGGGTGAGGCTGTTTCTCAGAGAAAGGGCTGAGGGGTGACCTGTTTAAAGTCTTTGAAGTTACAAATTGATTTGATTGGGGAGATGTCAAGAGGATGTTCCCACTTGAGGCAGACCAGATTGAAGGGCCACAAACCTAAACCCAATAAATAAATCCATGAGAGAATAGGCACCACGGCATCGTAACTATGCTCAAGATCCCAGACCACTCACAAGCAAGTTAGATCTTCCAAACTGCTGCCCGGATAGAAGTTAAATACCACAAACTTACATTTCCCCACGCACCATTGTGAGAAATAAAGCCTCCTCACAAATTTCTGGAACACAAAACATGGATAAAAAAATACTTGATCCAGCCAAACATCTATATGCAAGAAAAAAAGAGAGTTCCTCTATCATGCTGGTCAACCTGCAAAACCTCTATCCAAGGTTTTCTTCATTCATGAACCTACCCAGTTGCAAAGGTTAATCTGAAACAGAAACAAAAACAAAAATACCCTGAAAAACTCAGCAGGTCTGACAGAATCTGCGGAGAGGAACACAGTTAACGTTTCGAGTCCGAATGACTCTTCATCAGAACTAAGAAATATAGAAAAGAGGTGGAATATTAGCTGGTTGAAGGGGGCGGGACAGGTGGAGCTGGATAGAGGGCCAGTGATAGATGGAGGCAAAGAAGAGATTGCCAAAGATGTCGTAGACAAAAGGACAAAGGGGTGTTGACGGTGGTGATATTATCTAAGGAATGTGCTAATAGGTGACAATAAGGGTAGAAAGCAGAACGAGCAAGGTACAGATAGCCCTGGTGGGGGTGGGGTGGGGTGGGAAGGGATCGAAACAGGCCAAAAGGTAGAGATAAAACAATGGATGGAAATACATTTAAAAATAATGGAAATAGGTGGGAAAAGAAACATATATATAAAAAAATATATAAAAAATTATAAATTATTGGACAAGGAGGAATTGGAAAGTTCTGAACTTGACATTATGCTGTTTTCGATCTGCACCCTTATGTCTAATACTACCATGGCGTTGTCTGAAGCAGTTTCAATGTCTTCCCAAGATTTTATGCTTCCATCAATTCACCTCTAAGTTGTTACCTGCCCAGGTTGAAAGGACCAAGCTTCTGTACTCTGTCCTTCTGAACTTGATGATCTGGCACTACAGTGTACCCTCACCTATCCAAAACTGCCTCCACAGCATGAGTTCCTCCACCACACTCCACCCCCACCCCCCCTCTCCCTCCCCGGCCGAGACCAAAGCCTCACTCGCCCCAGACACATCCCAAGTCTGCCAGCCACATCTTGCAATCAGCACACACCGATCCAGGTACAACGGGCCCATTCTGCATCACAATTCACATTCCAAATTCCCTCAAAGGCATCCCACATAGTTCATCCAATGTCTGACAATGAAATTCTGGGTTCTGGGGTGAGATCCCAGTGTGGGTCGGATATATTTGTACCAGCTGGGGGTCTTGAGGGAAGGTATGGGGTCGTGGGATGTGTCGGTGTAAAATGGGGGTGTATTTTGGAAGGTTTGCTTGTGTGTGTGTGGGTGTGGGGGGGAGGAACAGGTGATGAGTGGTATTTGACAGGGGGGGTTAGTTTGGGTGGGGGGAAGTATATCGGGTGGATGGACCTGATATTGGGCTGGGGGTGTGGTTGAGTGGGAGTGGGATCTGGCTGGGGTAAGGACGTGGTTGGAGACTGCCACTGTGTTGAGGTCGGGGTGGGGGAAGGATGTGTCCGGGGATGGGGTGGGATTGGGGGTTTCCAGGATCAGTCAGGGAGGGAGGGAAAGTGTTTTAGGGAGGGAGGGAGGGAGGGAGGGGAGATCTCAGGGAGCTGTCTGGATGCAGAAGTGGGATTGGTGGGGGGGGGGGGGGGGGAGATTGTGCCTGGTAATGGGGGGTGTTGAGGATCAGTCAAGGGGGAAACAGTGTTTTGGGGAGGGGGAAATATCAGGGAGCTGTCTGGGGAGGGGGGGGGATGCGTCTGGGGAGGGGGGGGGGATGCGTCTGGGGAGGGGGGGGGATGCGTCTGGGGAGGGGGGGGGATGCGTCTGGGGAGGGGGGGATGCGTCTGGGGAGGGGGGGATGCGTCTGGGGAGGGGGGGGATGCGTCTGGGGAGGGGGGGGGGATGCGTCTGGGGAGGGGGGGGATGCGTCTGGGGAAGGGGGGGGATGCGTCTGGGGAGGGGGGGGATGCGTCTGGGGGGGGGGGATGCGTCTGGGGGGGGGGGGGGGATGCGTCTGGGGTGGGGGGGATGTATTGTTACTAGAATTGGGGGGAAGCCAAACAGCTCATGTCCCCCCCCCCCCCCCCCCCCCCCATCATCCCCCATCATCCCCCATCCCCATGATCTCCCTCATCCCTTTAATTTAAAGGGGCCGGGCTGAAGGAAATTGGCCGACCCCCGCCCCCTCTCACCCGCTCTTCCAGCAAGTCCTCTTCGCGGCCCCTGCGCCTCAGCTCCGTCATGGTGGCGGCTCAGCGGCCTGTCTTCCCCCAGCTACCCAAAAGCCGCCGGGATCGGGATGGGGATGAGCACCGGGAGAGAGAGAAGAGAAGCTCCGATACCGGCCGCTCAGCAACGACCGCCTCACGCCGAATCCAGCCGCCGCCCTCTTATCGCGAGATTTCTCTCCGTCCCTCCTTCCCCCCCCCCGCCGCTAGGGGGCAGGGGAGCGCCCGCTGCAAAGCTCCTCCACACCGCCACCTGCTGGCCAGCTGAACCTGGTGGCGCAGGGGTAGCGTCTCCGCTTCCGAGCTCAGAGGTGCGGGGTTCGAATCCTCCGTCAGCATTTCCCGTCTATAGACAATGCGGTGCGTTCACTTTACAGCCTTCCGGACTTAATATAAATATTGAGTTCAACAATTTCAGACCATGAACTCTCTCCTCCATCACCACCCCTTTTCCAATAATTTATCATTTTTTTACAACTATATATTTTTTTCTTTTCCCTCCTATTTTTAAACTTATTTCGATCTATTGTTTCATCTCCACCTTTTAGCCCATTTTGATCCCTTTCCCCCACCCCATCCAACCCACACTAGGGCCATCTGCCACTAACTTGCTTCCCTAATGTCCCCATTACCACATCCTTTAGATAATATCACCACCGTCAACACCTCTTTGTCCTTTTGTCTATGACATCTTTGGCAGTCTCTTCTTGGCCTCCACCTGTCACTTCTACCAGCTTATATTTCATCTCATTTCTATATGTCTTAGTTCTGATGAAGGGTCATACGGACTCGAAACGTCAACTGTATCCCTCTCCGCAGATGCTGTCAGACCGCTGAGTTTTTCCAGGTATTTTTGTTTTTGTTTGAGTATTAACTCAATTGAGTAAATCCTTCCAACACTGACCTGTAGGTAGTAAGAGTGGGCTTTGTGACTGGATAACCTTCTCAGAAAGAGGCCAGTGTCTGCACCGGCCAAAAAGAGAACAAACTAGTTGCTCATTTTAATCCCACTTTCCAGCACCTGGTAGCCTTCTTCAATCAGTTGAGTGGTTCAGCCTCAACCACCAACTTGGGCAGTGAATTCTAGATGTCCACCACCCTCTGGTGATTAAGGTTTTCCTCATGTCTCCACTAATCCTTCTACCAATCACCTTAAATCTATGCCCCCTGCTAATTGACCCCTCAGCTAGGGGACTTGGGAGTCCTAGTCCAGGATTCTCTTAAGGTTAACTTGAAGGTTGAGTCAGTAGTTAGGAAGGCAAATGCAATGTTGGCATTTATTTCGAGAGGATTAGAATATAAAAGCAGGGATGTGCTGCTGAGGCTTTATAAAGCTCTGGTCAGACCACATTTAGAATATTGTGAGCAATTTTGGGCCCCATATCTCAGGAAGGATGTGCTGGCCCTGGAGAGGGTCCAGAGGAGGTTCACGAGAATGATCCCAGGAATGAAAGGCTTAACATATGAGGAACGTTTGAGGACTCTGGGTCTATACTCGATGGAGTTTAGAAGGATGAGGGGGGATCTGATTGAAACTTACAGAATACTGAAAGGCCTGGATAGAGTGGACGTGGGGAAGATGTTTCCATTAGTAGGAGAGACTAGGACCCGAGGGCACAGCCTCAGAGTAAAGGGAAGACCTTTTAGAACAAAGATGAGGAGAAACTTCTTTAGCCAGAGAGTGGTGAATCTATGGAATTCATTGCCACAGAATGCTGTGGAGGCCAAGTCATTGAGTGTATTTAAGACTGAGATAGATAGGTTCTTGATTGGTAAGGGGATCAAAGGTTACGGGGAGAAGGCGGGAGAATGGGGTTGAGAAACTTATCAGCCATGATTGAATGGCGGAGCTGACTCGATGGGCCGAATGGCCTAATTTCTGCTCCTATGTCTTATGGTCTTATGGAAACAAGTCTTTCCCTGTCTACCCTATCTAGGCCCCTCATAATTTTGTACACCTCAATTAGGTCACCCCTTAGCTTCCTCTGTTCTAAGGAAAACAACCCTAGCCTATCTAATCTCTTCTCGTAGCTGCAATTTTTAAGCCCTGGAAACATTCTTGTAAATCTCCTCTGCACTCTCTCCAGAGCAATTATGCCCTTCCTGTAATGTTACAATCAGAACTGTACACAAAATTCCAACTGTGGCCTAACCAGCGTTTCATACAGTTCCATCATTACATCCCTGCTTTTGTATTCAATATCTCGCCCAATAAAGTAAAGCATTCCATATGCTTTCTTGACCACGTTGTCCACCAGTCCTGCCATCTGCAAGGACATGTGGACATGCACACCAAGGTCTCTCACTTCTTCAAATCTTCTCAATTCCCATTTATTGAATATTCGCTTGCTTTGTTGGTCCTCTCAAAATGAATTACCTCACACTTTTCCGGATTGAATTCCATTTGCACTTCTCTGCCCACTGAACCAAACCATTGATATCATTCTGGAGTCGATAGCCATCCTCTTATCTATAAACTACATGGCCAATTTTTGTGTCATCTGAAAATTTCCCAAACATGCCTCCCACGTTTAAGTCTAAATCTTTAATATATACAACAAACAGCAAGGGCTCCAACACTGAGCCCTGTGGAACACCACTGGAAACTGTTTTCCTTTTGCAAAAACATCCATCGACCATTACCCTTGGTTTCCTGTCACTGAGCCAATTTTGGATCCAACCTGCCACCTTCCCCTGTATCCCATGAGATCTCACTTTCCTGACCAGTCTGCCATGTGGAACCTTGTCAAATGCCTTACTGAAATCCAGGTAGACAGCAGCCACTACACTACCCTCATCAATCCTCCTTGTTACTTCCTCAAAAAATGCTATCAAGTTAATAAGACATCATCTTCCCCTAACAAACCCATGCTGACTATCCCTGATCAATCTGTGCCTTTCTAAGTGACAGTTTATCCTGTCTCTCAGAATTGTTTCCAATAATTTGCCCACCACTGACTGGCTTATAATGGTGCAAAGGAGTCCAGAACAGAGGCATGAGATCTTAAAATTTGAGCTGGGCCTTTCAGGAAGCAGTTCTTCACAAGAACACAAGAAATAGGAGCAGGAGTAGACCACACGACCTGTTGGGCCTGCTCTGCCATTCAATATGATCATGGCTGATCTTCAACTCCATTTTCCTGCCCGTTCCCCAGATCCCTTAATTCCCTGAGAGACCAAAAATCTGTCTACCCCAGCCTTAAATGTATTCAATGATGGAGCATCCACAACCTTCTGGGGTAGGGAATTCCAAGGATTTCACCCCATCCCACAAAGGATGGTATAAACCTGGAAGTGTCTCCCCCAATCATGGTTGAGATTGATGAGTTTTGGATGAGTGTAAGAATGAGGGTAGAGATAGGGTGGATAGGAAGGCACTTTTTCCATTAGTAGAGGGGTCAATAGCCAGAGGGCATAGATTTAAGGGAAAAGGTAGAAGGATAAGAGGGGAGTTGAGGAGAATTTTTTTCACCCAGAGGGTGGTTCAGTCAGAAATTCTTGTAACATTTAAGAAGTATTTAGATATTCACTTGTGTTGCCATAGCCTCCAGGATTATGGGCCAAGTGCTGGAAAATGGGATTAGTGGTAGCCAGCTCTTTGTTGACCAGCGCAGACACGATGGGCCGAATGGCCTCTTTGCTGTAAACCTCTATGAGTCTATAAATTCAGGGTTCTGGAATCAGCAGGGGAGTGAGTGGGGGGTGGGGGGTGTTGATGGAGTCAAGACCTGGATCAGTCCTGTTGGGATTGAATGACAGAACAAGCTGGAGAGGCTGAATGGCCTTCTCCAAATATATTTCACCTCAAGGCGACTACCATCCGGTTGGCTTGGAATGTGAAACTGCTACATGCTGACAACGTGGCAGTGTGGGGGCACCATCTCCAAGAAGCAGCAGGTTCCACTGCTCTGTTGGAGGCGGCAAGCAGCTTCAACATTATTAACTGGAGCAATGTCCTTTGCGAAAAAAGGCAAAACCATGTCTGAACACAATCGAAGTGTTAAAAACAACTTGGAAACTGTCAGGAAAAGTTTGTAAATTGTGATGTGTTGAATGGGGTTTCAGTGCAGTAAGAGCTGAAGCCCAAATGTGATGAAACTGGAAAACGAGACAGCTATCTCAAACTTCTTCCCCCTTGGCCCAATGACAGAATAATTTGCAAATGTCAGTTTCACAGATGATCAGGGTGAGAATGTGTTGTGCATATATTATCTATAAATTATCTCTCTCTCTCTCTCAGTGAGGTGAAGCTTGCAATTCAAACCAACACAGGATTTGACTGAAGGCTGCAGAAGGATAGATGTTTGTGAGATTTATTTTTTTAAATTTAGAAGCTGCATTTCGCGCCCTTACCATATATGGCGAGGCTAATTTGCATGAGGTTATATCAGGAAGTGAGGGAGCTACAAGCCCTCTCATTTGTTGCTGAGACTGACTGCCTGCGAGTTGCCCCAACTCCCTCCACTGCCCCTTGCTGTGGACTTTTGATTATTTTGCACCCCTCGTCCCATCCCAGACCGACGCTGTTTGCTAACGTGACGGATAACTCATCGCAAAGATGTTCGAGGCTCGCTTGGTGCAGGGCAGCATCCTGAAAAAGGTGCTGGAGGCCCTGAAGGATCTGATCACCGAGGCTTGTTGGGACATCAGCTCCACCGGCATCAGCCTGCAGTCCATGGACAGCTCGCACGTCTCCCTGGTGCAGCTGACTCTCCGCAGCGATGGCTTCGATACCTACCGCTGCGACAGAAACCTGGCCATGGGGGTAAACCTCAGCAGGTAGGGGCATTTGCACAGCGGGCTTGCTGCAGTAATTTAATACCAGGCGGGAGCTGGGGCGGGGGGGGGGGAGCATATGACAAGAAACCATTGCATAAAGAATTGCTACTTTCAAGCTTGTATCTCGCTGTAAATAATGCAAATATTTTATTTCCATGCAGGTATATATTTTTTTAAAACGTAATTGTATTAGGCAAAGAAATAAATTTCAACTTGTAATGCAGCAAAGTAACAAGTTAATGTCTGTTTCAGCAGCTGATTGGGAATTTAACTGGAGAGCCTGGGGGGAGGGGGGGATTTGAAACGGTCAGAGGGGGGTAAAAAGGGGTGAATGGGCCGTTTTCGGGCTTTCCTTTTGCACCAACTTTTTTCAACCCCCCCCCCTCCTTAATTTCCCTCCGCTTTTTTTTGTTACAAAAAGGCGCCACCGGCCCTGCCCTGACGTCATTTGCGCGCGAAAGGACAAAGACCTGAGTTGGCGGGAACATGCGCAGACTTTGTTACAAGTTCATTCATTCACTCACTCCCTCCACACGGATCCCTTTCGCCTCTTGTTCGCACCCGCCGCGATTTATCTCTTTGCTTTTCCCTATTTGAGAATTCCTGTACTTGCGGATTCTGTTATGCTACAGACAGTCAGGATATAACTCCCCTGTGGAGAGAAAAACAGGAGTTAATGCGAACTTTAACTCGGTTATTTATTTCTCCCCACAGATGCTGTTAGAGCTGCTGACTTTTTCCAGCATTTTCTGTTTTTGTTTCAGATTTCCAGTATCTGCAGTATTTTGCTTTTATATTAAGGTATAACCCCCCAGCAGCTCCTCAACTCCTGGTCAAAACCCCACAAGGCATGACACCTACCCTCAGTTCCTCACCCCTCCCAGCTCCTCAACCCTTGGTCAAACCCCCCAAGGCATGACACTACCCTCAGTTCCTTAACCCCCATGGTGTCACCCCACCCCCCCAGCTCCTCAACCCCCATGTGTAACACATTCACAATGGTTGTGGACTCAAATTGTCACACTGTTCTCACTGTCAATTGACATTGTTGTTTATTCTCAACCATGACTTCCTCAGCTCTTCTGTCATCATGGATCCTTCTTGCTTGTCTTGTGCTGGTACAGTACTGTCAGCAGGATGACTGATGTTCCTCCTTTGATCACCAGAACTAGCCGCAAGATGTTCTGGGAGAGCACAGCTGACTTGTCAATGGTATTGAAAAGCAGTGTTGAAGGCAGACTTTCTTGTCCTTGTGTTCCTCACCCCAGTCATGACATTCCTGAACCCCCACAGCCACCTCCCAGCTCCTCACCTCTGCTTTCTCGACAGTGTTCCCCTCTCCCATCCCAGACATCTGTCCCCATCCCCCTGCCAAACCACCATTCCCCACCAACCCCAATCTACAAAAACATGGCGCCAATCCCACCCCAGACACATCACAAACCCTGACCCACCCCCAGGCACATCTCCCTTCCTCACCCACCCCCATTGTTCCCCAGTCCAGTAGAAAAGCAAAGTACTGCAGATACTGGAATTAAATAAAAAAACAGCAAATGCTGGAAATAATCAGCAGGTCAGCCAGCCTCTGTGATAAAAAACAAAGAAACACGGTGAGCATTGATGTTCTGGGTTAATATGGCCTTTTGTTAGAATGGAGTAGTTAGCCGAGTACAGAATGAAAGTTAAACCGTGTCACTAACATATGGATGGTCATCTTGTTAGCTGATCAATTGGTTAGTTTTTCAGACTAAAGGATTATATAGTTTACAGTTAACTCATATGGACATTGGGTTGAACAATGACTGTGATTCTGAGTATTCTGGTTCCTGTTACAGCATGTCCAAAATTCTCAAATGTGCTGGCAATGAGGACATCATCACACTGAGAGCAGAAGACAATGCGGACACACTGGCACTGGTGTTTGAGTCGCAGAGTGAGTATCACACTTGTATTAACCTGGCACTCCCACTGTCATTCTCTCAAGCCTGTGCGTGAAAGCAGAACTGTGCTGCTCGCAGTTGTACTACAGCTAGTTTGAAGGTGAAGTGGATTCGGTTTAGCTCCTCTCGATCAGTGTCAGAGCTGTACCACATTGTACACTTGGGTGAGCCGAAACAGCTTTGCATTGGTGGACAAGTGATGTCAATGGCTGCAGAAGTAGACTTGAAGGAGTCCCCTGCCTGATCATTTGTATTATCATGGAATGGAATTCTGCAGCATGGAAAGGGGCAATTTGACCCACTGTGCTTGGGTCAGCTGTTCGGAAGAGCTATTCTAATAATTCCACTCCCCTGCACTTCTATCATAGCCCGTAGTGTGTTCCCTCTTCCAGTATTTGCCTAATTTTCTTTTCTAAATCTCTATTGAATCTATTTTTAAACCCTTTGAGACAGTGCTTTCCAGAACATTAGAACTCATGTTTTCAAAAAAAAAACTCACCTCCCTCCAGCTCTCCTGCAAGTTACAGTAAACACGTCCTCTGCTTCCAAACGCTCCTGCCAGAGACAATAGTTGACCTCCGTCGACTCGATCAAGGCTCGTCATCGTTTTTGACATCTCTGTGGTCTTTCTTAAGCTCCTGTGCCCAAATGAGAACAAGCCTGACTTCTGCAGCCCTTGATGGCATCCTGGTAAATCAGTGAAAGACCCTTGTTGTCTTACCCGAAGAGTTGTGTGCAGAATACTGCAGTGATGTATAATGGTTGACCATATCTCTTATGTCAACAGGGTAACTCTGAAATGTTGTGGACAGTAAACTTTGGTGCATTCAGCTGACTGTCTCTCGTTACAGATCAGGAGAAAGTCTCTGATTATGAGATGAAGCTCATGGATTTGGATGTTGAGCAGCTGGGAATTCCGGTAAGTGGGTCTGAGCACCTTCACCAATGGTCTGGATGGGCGGTGGCATTGATGATGTGCACCCATGCGTAATCATGTGAAACTCGCATTCATGACCCCAATTCTTTTACGGCCAGAAGTCATGAGGTCAACTCTTCACAAGGTTCATGGCTTTGTGGGGTTGGCAGGTATGTTTGATTTGGGCCCAGATCAGAGCACTGCAATGGAATCAAATCCAAAACCGGACAGCATGGAAGAGTTCAAATAGATATCACTCCCAATCTGATGGTTTCTAATGAAAAGAAAAGATCAACGTAGAAATGTTTTGAACATTTTACTCATTGGTATTCATTAGCATTGATACATTGACAATCCAATCAAATCATGAACCTCTCTCTGGGATGATCTTTTGGTTTTGAAGTTTTTGGGCGTTGATCCTTGGGAAGGCCCAAGGGGTTGATTTTTACACGGTGTCTGGAAAGACAAGTTTTTAGGCTAGGGAATTGCCTTTTGCATGAGATGAACCTTTACTTGGATCTATGTGGCATCCATGATGCGGCCTGTGTTTTGTCTTGTCCGATACAATGTGACTGACCCCTTGTGCCCTGTGCGCCATTCAGGAGCAAGAGTACAGCTGCGTGGTGAAGATGCCGTCCGGGGAGTTTGCCCGGATCTGCCGAGACTTGAGCCAGATTGGCGATGCTGTCGTCATCTCCTGCGCCAAGGATGGGGTCAAGTTTTCTGCCAGTGGGGAACTGGGAACGGGCAACGTGAAACTGTCCCAGACCAGCAATGTCGACAAGGAGGAAGAAGCAGTAAGTGCCTAGGATTCATTGCTGTATCTCAGGGGTCGTGTGAGAATGAACAAGTTAACCAGTGGATTGAACTGATAAACCTATGCAGATGCCAGGATATGTCTGCCTCGTTCACCAATCCAAATTGAGGTGTAAGAGCAATTTATCTCCTGAAAGATTCAGGGCTGTGGTTAATCCCAGACCTGGGTCACATGGATTGATCGATCTAAGCTCGTTCTCATGCCCATTACTGACACTGGGTGGGAGATGGTGGTCCAGTGGTAATGCCACTGGACTCGTAACCCAGAGGGCCCGGCCTCGTGCTCTGAGGACATGCGTTCAATCTCACCACAGCAGCTGGTGGAATCTAAATTCAGTTAATAAAAATCTGGAATATAAAGCTCGTCTCAGTCGTGGTCCCCAACTATCATCAGTTGTTGTAAGAACCCATCTGGTTCACCAATGCCCTTTGGGGAAGGAAATCTGCCGTCCTTACCTGGTCTGGCCTACATGTGACTCCAGACCCACAGCAATGTGGTTGTCTAGCCAGCCACTCGGCTCAAGGGACTCGTAGCCCCCAACACTGTTATCAGTAACGACACGAGAAATTCCTAGTGAGGTTGAGAGAAGCACTTTTTTTTAATTGCTGGAAGGTTCCAGCTCAGGTTTTGAATGTAGACAGCCAAAGGGATTGCTCCTGGATGAAAGGGTTGTGCCTGAGAATCCACCCTTGTTTCACTGGCCTGCTTGCAGCCTGAATTCCATGGCAGAGTGTGGGCCCGGGTGGGTGCATGTCCTTGGGAAGTGTGGGCCTGGGCGGGCGCATGTCCTTGGGAAGTGTGGGCCCGGGTGGGTGCATGTCCTTGGGAAGTGTGGCCCGGGCGGGTGCATGTCCTTGGGAAGTGTGGGCCCGGGCGGGTGCATGTCCTTGGGAAGTGTGGGCCCGGGCGGGCGCATGTCCTTGGGAAGTGTGGGCCCGGGCGGGCGCATGTCCTTGGGAAGTGTGGGCCCGGGCAGGCGCATGTCCTTGGGAAGTGTGGGCCCGGGCGGGCGCATGTCCTTGGGAAGTGTGGGCCCGGGCGGGCGCATGTCCTTGGGAAGTGTGGGCCCGGGCGGGCGCATGTCCTTGGGAAGTGTGGGCCCGGGCGGGCGCATGTCCTTGGGAAGTGTGGGCCCGGGCGGGCGCATGTCCTTGGGAAGTGTGGGCCTGGGCGGGCGCATGTCCTTGGGAAGTGTGGGCCCGGGCGGGCGCATGTCCTTGGGAAGTGTGGGCCCGGGCGGGCGCATGTCCTTGGGAAGTGTGGGCCCGGGCGGGCGCATGTCCTTGGGAAGTGTGGGCCCGGGCGGGCGCATGTCCTTGGGAAGTGTGGGCCCGGGCGGGCGCATGTCCTTGGGAAGTGTGGGCCCGGGCGGGCGCATGTCCTTGGGAAGTGTGGGCCCGGGCGGGCGCATGTCCTTGGGAAGTGTGGGCCCGGGCGGGCGCATGTCCTTGGGAAGTGTGGGCCTGCAGCTTGTGCCGGAGTGGGTGAGGGTAATGAAATGAAAACCTTTTCTTTTTTTCTCAGGTGACCATTGAGATGAATGAGCCTGTCCAGCTGACCTTTGCCCTGCGGTACCTGAACTTCTTCACCAAAGCAACTCCCCTCTCCCCAACAGTCACACTCAGCATGTCTGCAGATATTCCTCTGGGTAAGTGTTGCATTGGTTTTGACATCCTGTGTGCGCTATTCCCGAGCTTTCTCCCTCTTGTCTTTCTGCCCCCTCGAACTCCCTGTTGGCCACTCGGTGCTGGTTTATTTCAGGCTTGCTTCGGCGAGGTGATTTGCCCTGTTAGAGGCGGTGAACGCGTTGACCATGTGCTCTCCCTCCACTCTGCTGAAATGCAGGAAGCAGTCCACATGTTAGATTCTTGCTGCTTCTCAACTCTTGGGATGGTTAGAATGATAAAGCACAGAGGGAAGCCATTTGACCGTGGTGCCTGTGTGAGCTCTTGGTTTGGGTTATCCAATTATTCGCACTCCTCCCTGGTTTGAACTCGAGTCAGCGAGATGTGTTCCTTTGTCAAACAGTTTGAGCAAGGTGAGTGATGGCTGTAGCAGTGAAACAGCTTTGGGAAATAAAGCCCAGGGCGGTAGGTGGGTGGGTGATGATGCAGCCGGTGATCCCTTCGGGAACGGAGCTCGGACGCGCTGCACTCTGCTGCCGGTTAAACTTAGCGCACGGGGAATGCCAGTTTGGCCTGAGCTGCCAGGGTGTTGGCCAACACGAGAGCCGCCAAACCCGAGTGGGTCAGCTGTTACTCATTGGATAGTGCAGGCTTCTCTGAACCACGGGGCTTGTCAGTTCAAATCCTACACCAGAGACTGGAGCACAAAAATCTCACTGGGCTTGTCTGGTGCAGCACTGAGGTAGCGGAGCACAGCGCTGTCGGAGGTGCACAGCGCTGTCGGAGGTGCCCACCACCTCTTTGTTGAACGCCAAAGGCCCACCTGCCCCCTCTGGTGGAAAGCGGAACAGCGTCCTGGTCAAGATGTCTCCCTCAAACAACCTGACTAACCTGCCCAGCCATCATCACCTTGCCCTGTGTGCCGATTGGCTGCTGCGTTTGCTGTCGCTGGACATTGTGTGACATCCCGAGATCCTGCCGGGTGCAGCAGACCTTGAGGAGCAGCCGGTTGAGTTTTTCAGTAACTATTATTGGTCTGTCGTACTCTGCTACATGTGCTTCACGCTCTGTTGTTTGCCTCCCTAGTGGTGGAATACAAGATTGCTGACATGGGTCACATCAAATACTACTTGGCACCCAAGATTGAAGATGAGGAGACCTCTTAAGACTGTATGGTGGAGACTGAGCGTCGGACAGAGGTTGTTGAGGAACAATCACCGGAGAAAGCCCTGAAGCTTGTGTGGAAGGTGTTCACTGACCTTGCCTCAGTTCCAACATTGCTCCTTTACATACGCTTGTCTTCCTGTCCTATCGAAAGTTTTTGTAGATATTTTATGTAAATATGTTGTCCAACGTTAAATTGCTTTTTGTAAGACGAGGGAAAAGGCAGAAAATAAAATGTTTCCGTGATACTGGTGCTCTCGCCTTTTAAAATGCAGGAAAATGGGACAAGAGTGAAGTTCGGAGCTCACACTGTGAAGTCGAGGGTGATGACTGAATGAATGGTTTTCAGTTCCGCTCTCGATCGGCACAGGTAAATTAACAGGTGCTGCTGAACGGCTGTTGCCCCTCTGCTGATGCTGAGAATCCGTTAGTTACTGCGCATTCGGACTAATTTTCCGGAGTTCTGACCAGGCCCATCTCGGGGATGCTTGCCATGAAATTGCCGGGTTGTTGTTACAGCCTGTCTGGTTCGCTAACTCCCTTGAGGGAAGGAAATGGACCGTCCTTAGCTGGTCTGGCCTACTTGTGACTCCCAAAATTAATAGCGCTGGCTCTATTTTAATCCTAAACTCCTACCTTAATCGTCCTAATCGTTTATTTCACCCGGTTAATTTTAATGAAAAGTGAAGGATAATCAGTGCGTTTTAGTTGCTGTTTCGCGTCTCACTGTTTATCAGCTATGACACTTTGACAAACTGGATGTCAGAAGGTGCATTGGGCAGTGTTTCTTCAACTGGCAATTGGATGTGAAGCCTGTTGCAAGTCCATCGTATGCATGATGGTACCACGACCCTGTTAAAGCTGTCGTGTTTGTGCTTTGCAACAAAGAACCCCACAGGACAGGTAAAACCACCAGGTATAATGTGCATTTTGTCCCTCCCCCTGTTTCTCTCGCTTCCATTTAAATTAAATGGTGGGGTGATAAAGGCTGAGTTATTTAAAATCCCAGAGGGAAACTTTAAACAATTCTCATAATCTATATTTTCAATTGGTATGTTTAAGGTGCAGCTCTGAATTCAGGAATAAAACCACTAGGCCTCAGGAGGTTTCTTATATAAATTAAACATTTATTAATTTAACAAATTTAAATACATACACATGTCTACAAATTACTACCATAATAACTTTCAAACAAATTCCAAAATTAATTACTCCCAGGTAAATCTTCATCAAGGCAACAATAACCCATAGACTTAAACAGAAACCAGGCAAAGCACATTTTATCTTACAGATTCAAAATGAGGTTCCTTTCAATTTGTTCCTTCGCAGACACAGTGGTAGATTGACAGGCTTAGATATTACATGCCTCTGACCCACACCCAAAACTCTTTCCTGTATATATCTAGCCTTCCCTTTGAATGTAAACTCTCATTGTATTACCAGACCCTTTGAGCTCTGCCTCTTCTAACACTAAAACCCCTTTCAAAGTACCAATTTTATTAGTAATATAAACACATTGCTTGGTGTCTCCTAGCAAGGTGTAAGATTTTACCCCCAGTCTTTGAATGGCTTATTCAACAAAATGCAAATGTCCTCTTTACCTTAATGTTTAACATCTCAAAACTACTGTACATCAGAGCACCCAGGCTAGCTGGCTTTAATCCAATGAAGACACTCACACCCACAGACACAGACCTCACTACAAGTCCAATTTAAAACAATTTCCAATAACATTATATACATTAATATCTTCATGACAGAGGTGGCAACGCAGAAAAGTGACCATTTTTATTAGAAATGCCACACCAAATTGCAAGGAATCAACCTCTAACCATTTAAATTCCAGAATGGTGGAACTGATAACCTGCCAAAACATTGGACCTTTTCTTTCAAACCGAGAAGGTGTGAAGTTAGATTTCACACACAAAAACCCTGCCATTCAGAATCCTGATTGGAGCTGTCTGTGAAAATAGAAGATTGCTGAAGGCTGGGGGACTTTTCACCAAGATTGCCAGGAGAAGTGGACACTTGTATCTGCTTCCTCCACATCCACATGGTCAGTGATTGTGGGAAGGTGAATGTTTCTGTATTGGGGAGGGGTGGAGGGTCAGCACCATCTCCGGCCTCCCTGACATGAGAAGGTAAGTGGGGCATTCGCCAATGGTGGCACCGTGTTCAATGCCATTGGCCATGAGACTGAAGCAGTGCATTCCTGTACGGAGCAGGGTCTGGACAGCACCGGTCTTGGGCTGTGAGTCACTGAGTCGCCTTTGTGCTGGGAAATGACTCCAATGAGAGGGTCCCTTACCGTCTCCCTGTGAAACCAGCATCACTAAACTGCCCACTGTCAGCATTGGCCTCAAACGTCGATGGATCAATCACAGAAATCCTAGGGCAATGACAGAAAGGCAAAGGCAGTGTATTCAGGGAGTGAGACACCTTGTGACTCCCCAGGTTTAAAGCACCAACAAGATACAAGCCAGGATGTGGTGGAACTCTCTCCAGAGGCAGGGAGACTCATTACCCAATTGGATAATGCTTGACTGTCAACCAAACAGCCTCCCTCCCCACATTCATTTTCAATATTTTTATATCAGTTAAAGAGAAAGTAAATTCCAAAAAAAAAAACCCAAACTTTTTAAACGTCCCTATGATTTTCTCCAGTAGTGCCCTGGAGAATGATCTACAATTCCTGGAGACTCCAGGCCATTCCTAGCAACCCTAGCCTCCATTTCTGGTGCTGTCACAATGGAACTGTGTTGTGACTCTTTACAAACCTCCCCCGCCGCATAGTCCTGCCATGGATATATGTTTTTTCATCGTTGGTTGTGTCAGATTGGCTGGGAAGAGCACTGAGCCCAAAGAACCCTTCAACAATTGGAGGGCTTGTCACACAGGCACCTGCAGCCTGGTTCTCTGCAAGAACTGCAACCAGGAAGGCCAAAGGAATCCAAGGAAGAGGCAGTGCTGGAACCGGCAGGATGGTTCAGGGGCACCTCTCCAAGACCTGCCCAAAAGGCTGTCTGACTTGCCCCTTGGATCAGGACGGGGCAGACAGGGTGAGTGGCGATCTGCAAGGAAGACCATCAACGCCCTCCCCCTGACCTAATCTGCAGCCCGCATCCCCTCCACCCTGCCCAACACTCCCCCCACACCCCCCAGCCATGAGGAAAGATGGGAAAGTGGGATGCAGGAAAGGTCAAGGAGGAAGAAAAGGGTGCCCCGCCTCCTTGGTGCACCGATCCAATGGGAGAGGAGCCAGCAGGTGATTGACAATTGGTTATGAAAAAGAGGACACATTAAAAAGAGGCTGAAACCACTTCCCAAACCAGTGACGAGAGGTGATTCCTGCCCATAACGAACAGCAATGGCAGCTCCTCTTCACAGGGACAGCACCAGCAGGAGGAATGAGGAGACCCCTGAGCCCTAACAATAAGCTGACGCGTGGAGTGAGACTTCCAGCGTACCCCAGCACCGGGAATACCGAATTACCCGGTGTGCCCCGGCACCGGGAATACCGAATTACCCGGCGTACTCCGGCACCGGGAATGCCGAATTGTCCGGCGTACCCCGGCACCGGGAATGCCGAATTGCCCGGCGTACTCCGGCACTGGGAATGCCGAATTACCCAGCGTACCCCGGCACCGGGAAGCTGGGATTCCTGAATTACCCAAACCACCTGCCTTCACCACCATCAGCCAGTGGGAAGTGCCCTCTCAGGGCAGACCAGGAGAGTGTCCTGCAGCAGCCCGCTGAAAGGGTTTGTGTACAGGATGGTGCTGCAGAAACAAACCCAAAGGCCAGGAGTGTCTCCGGTGAATGGGCAGCTGAGGGGCAGACAATGGGAATGTGTCTGCTCACACCCACTGTCGGTTCACAGGCTGCTGAGTGTCTGCCAGCAGGTTAACCTGGCCGTGGGAGTCAAAATAAACTGTGGCCAGTGTGAGCCCACGTTCTTTGCAAATGGAGCTGACCGATGCTTCCTCTCTCTCACTGTCGCAGTTGCTGGCGGTAAGGCTTGAAGCGGCCATGCAGGGCGTGTGTCAGAATCTGGAAGGAACGTGTAGCTGGGGTGAAGCAGACAGTGAGAGCAACACTCACCCTGCACTGTGCATAAAAACCTGCTCAGCAAGTCTGACGCAGTCTGGGTGTTTCTGGACCTGCTGCAGCTCGGGCCCATATTTCACTGCTGCACTCTGGCCCATATTTCACTGCTACACTCTGGCCCATATTTCACTGCTACACTCTGGCCCATACTTCACTGCTGCACTCTGGCCCATACTTCACTGCTGCACTCTGGCCCATACTTCACTGCTGTACTCTGGCCCATACTTCACTGCTACACTCTGGCCCATACTTCACTGCTGCACTCTGGCCCATACTTCACTGCTGCACTCTGGCCCATACTTCACTGCTGCACTCTGGCCCATACTTCACTGCTGTACTCTGGCCCATACTTCACTGCTGTACTCTGGCCTATACTTCACTGCTACACTCTGGCCCATACTTCACTGCTGCACTCTGGCCCACACTTCACTGCTGCACTCTGGCCCATACTTCACTGCTACACTCTGGCCCATACTTCACTGCTGTACTCTGGCCCATACTTCACTGCTACACTCTGGCCCACACTTAACTGCTGCACCCTGAACCATACTTCACTGCTGCACTCTATCTCATACTTCACTGCTACACTCTGGCCCAGACTTCACTGCTACACTCTGGCCCATACTTCACTGCTACACTCTGGCCCATACTTCACTGCTGCACTCTGGCCCATACTTCACTGCTGCACTCTGGCCCATACTTCACTGCTGCACTCTGGCCCATACTTCACTGCTGCACTCTGGCCCATACTTCACTGCTGCACTCTGGCCCATACTTCACTGCTGCACTCTGGCCCATACTTCACTGCTGCACTCTGGCCCATACTTCACTGCTGCACTCTGGCCCATACTTCACTGCTGCACTCTGGCCCATACTTCACTGCTGCACTCTGGCCCATACTTCACTGCTGCACTCTATCCCATACTTCACTGCTGCACTCTGGCCCAGACTTCACTGCTGCACTCTGGTGTTCCACTGGGTCATGAGGTGGAGTGCGGACTGTGTCCACATGCTGTACAAATCTCTCGATAAAGGCAGGAAAGCATCCCCAGTGTCCCCCTCACCCTTAGGCGTGTGACTGCATCGAGCTACGCGTTGCCCGTCAGTACACAAACACCATGAGTTACCACCCTTCCCCCTGTCTCCAGTGTTGCCAGGGAAGGGTCAGGCCACATTGCTGTGGGAGTGCTTCTGTCACTGGGACCATGCTCTACCACCTGTTCCTCATGGAGAAGGTTATGCAGAAAAATACCTCCGACCACAAATCCACCAGACATCCATCCACACATAATGTCCTCGAGGCCCAGAGGGAACAAGGGATGGTGGATCTTGTTCCCTGTGTGAACAGGGAATGGTGGATCTTGTTCCCGGTTGGAACAGGGGATGGTGGATCTTGTTCTCTGTGAGAACAGGGGATGGTGGATCTTGTTCCCGGTTGGAACAGGGGATGGTGGATCTTGTTCTCTGTGCGAACAGGGAATGGTGGATCTTGTTCCCGGTGTGAACAGGGGATGGTGGATCTTGTTCTCTTTGCGAACAGGGAATGGTGGATCTTATTCCCGGTGTGAACAGGGGATGGTGGATCTTGTTGTCTGTGCGAACAGGGAATGGTGGATCTTGTTCCCTGTGGGAACAGGGGGTGGTGGATCTTGTTCCCTGTGGGAACAGGGAATGGTGGATCTCGATCCCTGTTGGGAGAGGGGATGGTGGATCTTGTTGTCTGTGCGAACAGGGAATGGTGGATTTTGTTCCCGGTGGGAACAGAGGATGGTGGATCTTGTTCCCGTTGGGAACAGGGGATGGTGGATCTTGTTCCCTGTAGGGACAGGGAATGGTGGATCTTGTTCCCGGAGGGAACAGGGGATGGTGGATCTTGTTCTCTGTGCGAACAGGGAATGGTGGATCTTGTTCCTGGAGGGAACAGGGGATGGTGGATCTTGTTCCCTGCAGGGACAGGGAATGGTGGATCTTGTTCTCTGTGCGAACAGGGAATGGTGGATCTTGTTCCCGGAGGGAACAGGGGATGGTGGATCTTGTTCTCTGTGCGAACAGGGAATGGTGGATCTTGTTCCCTGTGGGAACAGGGGGTGGTGGATCTTGTTCCCTGTGGGAACAGGGAATGGTGGATCTCGATCCCTGTTGAGAGAGGGGATGGTGGATCTTGTTCCCGGAGGGAACAGGGGATGGTGGATCTTGTTCCCGGAGGGATCAGGGGATCGTGGATCTTGTTCTCTGTGCGAACAGGGAATGGTGGATCTTGTTCCCTGTAGGGACAGGGAATGGTGGATCTTGTTCCCGGAGGGAACAGGGGATGGTGGATCTTGTTCCCGGTGGGAACAGGGGATGATGGATCTTGTTCCCGGTGGGAACAGGGGATGGTGGATCTTGTTCCCGGTGGGAACAGGGAATGGTGGATCTTGTTCCTGGTGGGAACAGGGAATGGTGGATCTTGTTCCCTGTGGGAACAGGGAATGGTGGATCTTGTTCCCTGTGGGAACAGGGAATGGTGGATCTCGATCCCTGTAGGTACAGGGGGTGGTGGATCTTGTTCCCTGTGGGAACAGGGAATGGTGGATCTTGTTCCCTGTGGGAACAGGGAATGGTGGATCTTGTTCCCTGTGGGAACAGGGGATGGTGGATCTTGTTCCCGGTGGGAACAGGGAATGGTGGATCTTGTTCCCAGAGGGAACAGGGAATGGTGGATCTTGTTCCCAGAGGGAACAGGGAATGGTGGATCTTGTTCCCAGAGGGAACTGGGAATGGTGGATCTTGTTCCCAGAGGGAACAGCGAATGGTGGATCTTGTTCCCAGAGGGAACAGGGAATGGTGGATCTTGTTCCCTGTGGGAACAGGGAATGGTGGATCTTGTTCCCAGAGGGAACAGGGGATGGTGGATCTTGTTCCCAGAGGGAACAGGGAATGGTGGATCTTGTTCCCGGTGGGAACAGTGAATGGTCGATCTTGTGCCCGGTGGGAACAGGGAATGGTGGATCTTGTTCCCTGTGGGAACAGGGAATGGTGGATCTCGATCCCTGTAGGTACAGGGGGTGGTGGATCTTGTTCCCTGTGGGAACAGGGAATGGTGGATCTTGTTCCCTGTGGGAACAGGGAATGGTGGATCATGTTCCCTGTGGGAACAGGGAATGGTGGATCTTGTTCCCTGTGGGATCAGGGGGTGGTGGATCTTGTTCCCTGTGTGAACAGGGAATGGTGGATCTTGTTCCCGGTGGGAACAGGGGATGGTGGATCTTGTTCCCGGTGGGAACAGGGGATGGTGGATCTTGTTCTCTGTGCGAACAGGGAATGGTGGATCTTGTTCCCGGTGGGAACTGGAAATGGTGGATCTTGTTCCCGGTGGGTACAGGGGATGGTGGATCTTGTTTTCTGTGCGAACAGGGAATGGTGGATCTTGTTCCCTGTGGGAACAGGGAATGGTGGATCTTGTTCCCTGTGGGAACAGGGGATGGTGGATCTTGTTCCCGGTGGGATCAGGGAATGGTGGATCTTGTTCCCTGTGGGAACAGGGAATGGTGGATCTTGTTCCCAGAGGGAACAGGGAATGGTGGATCTTGTTCCCAGAGGGAACAGGGAATGGTGGATCTTGTTCCCAGAGGGAACTGGGAATGGTGGATCTTGTTCCCAGAGGGAACAGCGAATGGTGGATCTTGTTCCCAGAGGGAACAGGGAATGGTGGATCTTGTTCCCAGAGGGAACAGGGAATGGTGGATCTTGTTCCCAGAGGGAACAGGGGATGGTGGATCTTGTTCCCAGAGGGAACAGGGAATGGTGGATCTTGTTCCCGGTGGGAACAGTGAATGGTGGATCTTGTTCCCTGTGTGAACAGGGAATGGTGGATCTTGTTCCCGGTGGGAACAGGGGATGGTGGATCTTGTTCCCGGTGGGAACAGGGGATGGTGGATCTTGTTCTCGGTGCGAACAGGGAATGGTGGATCTTGTTCCCGGTGGGAACAGGGAATGGTGGATCTTGTTCCCGGTGGGAACAGGGGATGGTGGATCTTGTTCACTGTGCGAACAGGGAATGGTGCATCTTGTTCCCTGTGGGAACAGGGAATGGTGGATCTTGTTCCCTGTGGGAACAGGGGATGGTGGATCTTGTTCCCAGAGGGAACAGGGAATGGTGGATCTTGTTGGATCACTCTCTCTGAACAGACTGTCAAAGTCATTTCGCAGAATGTCACATCAGCAAAATCTTCAGCCTGGCTGGTGGTGAGAAAGGCCCTCCCCATTGATTCTTCCCTGCACACCCGCAGTCTTACCCACTCCATACACTGCCCTGGAGGTGAGTATGATGGGGAAGAGACTGTCATCCACCTCTTTCTGAATGTGCCTTTGCAAAGCAGCTCTGGAGAGAGATGCAGTGGTTTTTACCGAGGTCCATCCCGAGCAGCTCTGTGCTCAATGGGATGTTCCCAGGGACACACACAGACACTGTTTAGTTTGCTGACCTTGCATTGCAAAGAGCTGTGTATAACTGCTGGCACATTCTGAGGTCCAAGGCTACGTGCTGAGGGATGCACTGGAGCAGCTGCTGCAAAGGCTCAATGGGGAAAGGCCACTGTCAAAGGCCTTCCCACTGTAGACCACCGAGAGACTGGAAAATGGGTATGTTTGACATGAAATAAATGTTGTAATGATAACCTGTAATTGTAGTGAAGTACCTCAGAATGTCACGTACTGCATTGAAAAAAACAGATCTGTTTTACATTTGATGTAAAGTCAATTTTGTACTATTCACTGTCATGTACTTTTCTAAATTTTATAAATAAAGTATATTTTTGCGACAATTTGTAAGAATGAGAGTATTCTCATTGAAACAGATATAAGGTTCTGAGAGAACTTTACAGGGTAGATACTGAGAAACTGTCTCAAGATGAGGGGTCAGCTATTCACCATCTACAAGGCACAAGGCAGGAGTGTGAGGGAATACTCTCCACTTGCCTGGATGAGTGCAGCTCCCACAACACTCAAGCAACTTGACACCATCCAGGACAAAGCAGCCCGCTTGATTGGCACCCCATCCACAAACATTCACTCCCTCCACCACCGACGCACAGTAGCAGCAGTGTGTACCATCTACAAAATGCACTGCAGAAATTCACCAAGGCTCCTTAGACAGCACCTTCCAAACCAACAACCACTCCCATCTAGAAGGACAAGGGGAGCAGGTAGATGGGGACACCACCACCTGGAAGTTCCCCTCCAAGTCACTCACCATCCTGACTTGGAAATATATCACCGTTCCTTCACTGTCGCTAGGTCAAAATCGTGGAACTCCCTCCCTAACAGCACTGTGGGTGTACTTACACCACATGGACTGCAGCGGCTCAAGAAGGCAGCTCACCACCACCTTCTCAAGGGGCAATTAGGGATGGGCAGTAAATGCTGGGCCAGCCAGCGAAGCCCACACCCTGTGAATGAATGTTAAAAAATTAGGACAGTGATAATGAAAAATATCTTCACTCAGAAATTTGTGAATCTTGGATTCCTTCACCCCACAGCCGGTGTGGATGCTCAGTCATTGAGGAGGCTCCAAACTGAGACCGATAAAGTTTACAAAACGACAAAGTTCTGGGGAGTCTGGTGGGAAAGTGGAGCTGAGGTTGAGGATCAGTCTGATCTTATGGGCAACCTTTTCACCCCATCGGTGGGGGTGGGGGGAAAGTGCTGGAGCGGGCGGATTCCCGATCGGCACCCCCAGTTGGGGGCACGCTGCCATTTTATGTGGGTGGGCTAATTAAGGCCCGCCCAGTGTGATCTCCGCCCGGAAGCGCTGTGTGCTCCCTGTGCGGGCGGTGTGTGGGGAGGGGGGGTGGGAATTCCCTGAGCAGGTCTGTGTGCGCGCAGAAGAGGCAAAGTGCTGCCTCAGGGAGATCGGATGAACCTTTAAAAATTTATTAAAGGTAAGAGAAAATTTCCCTGACATGTCCCCTCATGTGACACTGTCACATCAGCTGGGACATGTCCATTACTTGGCCTGGATAGAGTGGACGTGGGGAAGATGTTTCCATTAGTAGGAGAGACTAGGACCCGAGGGCACAGCCTCAGAGTAAAGGGAAGACCTTTTAGAACAGAGATGAGGAGAAACTTCTTTAGCCAGAGAGTGGTGAATCTGTGGAATTCATTTCCACAGAAGGCTGTGGAGGCCAGGTCATTGAGTGTATTTAAGACCGAGATAGATAGGTTCTTGATTGGTAAGGGGGTCAAAGGTTACAGGGAGAAGGCGGGAGAATGGGGTTGAGGAACTTATCAGCCATGATTGAATGACGGAGCAGACTCGATGGGCCGAATGGCCTAATTTCTGCTCCTACGTCTTATGGTCTTGTGGTCCTTTTATTTAAAAATTTTCCGAACATTTTAAATCCCTCCTGAAACCTCAGCCCGCCCGTGGATGAGGTTTGAGGCTTTTTCTGAAGGCTGCCTGGGCTCTTTGCCTGCCCGTCAGCCTTAAGGTTGGACGGGCAGGTCCATTAATCATTTTAATTACTCTCTTAATGGCCTTAATAGGCCGTTGACAGGTCGGCGGGCACACAGCCGACTCGGCTTAGCGCCCACTGAACTGAAAATCTACATGACGCGGGGTGACATCGCGACGCATGCCCGACATCACCCCCCCCTGTCATTTTACGCGACGGTGAGCGAGCCCCGCCCCCATTTGCCAGCCAGAAAATGCTGCCCTCTGGATCATTCCTGCTTCAGCTTCTCTGTTGTTATATATTCTGTGGCCACATGATGGCAGCAGATGATCATTAACACGCTCGAGCGTCAGGAGGGAACTGCTCAGACAATGGATCAGCAGAGTTCAGTATCAAGGACATGTTTGAAGGCTGCTGGGCTGTAGGTTGTATCACCCTCACTCCAACCTTGTTTCATTCTGCTTCCCATCCGAGTTTTGTGATTGCAAGCAGAAATGAGCCTGCGACACCTGTATTGGCAAGCAGTCCAGATTAAATTGTTTGAACATGGAGTTGCCTTTTAAGCATGTCCCCTCTTGTCCTGAAGAGGGGATTTCACTCCAGTTCCCCAGCTGCTGAAAGGCTTCCAGTAGCTCGCCTACCAATATCACTCACCCTGATTGCGAGCGTCAGTGGGCTGGCTGATCAGCTGTGGGCAGCCTCACCCAACACCCACTCAGGTCCGTTTCTGGGATGGAGGTGGTGGTGAAGAGGGGAACCTTTCTCTCTAGGGCTGTTGAGGGTAAGTGTGAGCCTCCCGCAGTGGCTGAGGACTGGCCAGGCAGCCCGACAGGTTGAAATTGATTCGGGAAGTGAATCGAGCTGCACAATGACACACACACACTGCACCATCAGATACAATCAGATCTACCGCACAGTCAGGAAGTGGGAGAACAGAGCCCTGTTTGGATTCCTTCCAATTGTGTCAAAGAGCTCAAAGGAGGAAGACTACAAGTTTAGATAACATTGCTGCATTGACAAAGTTAGTCACCTTGCCCCTGCACCCCCCCTCCTCCCCACCACCCCCCCCAATCCGACTCTGGCCCTGGGAAAGGAGCAATGCTCGGGCAACACCGTCACCTCCAAGCTCCCCTCCCAGTCACACCCCATCCCGCCATGGAAATATATCGGCCGTTCCTTCACTGTCGCTGGGTCCGAATCCTGGAACTCCCTCCCTAACAGCGCTGTGAGTGCACCCACACCACATGGACCGCAGCGGTTGATGGAGGAAGTCCTGCAGGGCAGGACAGCAAGCTGCCAGAGGTAGAGACACACGGAGTGCCCAGCTTATGTAAGTGTGCTGTAAGGATGGCTGCCAGCCCACGCCTGGGCGTGTGCAGGAACACAGTGACGCTGTGCCCCGGTCTGCCACCCTCAGAGCTGATTCAGGCCTGAGATCCCGAATAAAACCCTGTGTCGCTCATCATTCAAATATTGCCAGTGGGGAGAAATGGGATTGGGATTTGCCTCAGCCTCGGGATACTGAAGCCTCAGTGCTCCTTGTTAGGCTCTCACAATCAGCTCGACCAAGTCATTGTTCAGAATCCTCCCCCGCCCACCATCGAGGCGTCATTATTCCCCTCTCTCTCCCCTCTTTTCCTCCTCTCCTGCAGATGCTGCCATGTGTCAGGCTTTAAACCTTTGGCACTTCTCTTTAGGCTATTCTGTGAGTTTGAACTTTGCTCTATTGAAAATGAAGGAGGGACCAAAACATCGAGCACAAGGATCACACTGAGGGTGGGGGAATGTGTCGAGTTCTGACCTCTGTCCCTCACATTGGTGGAACTGGGTGTGTACCATGTCAGCAGCAAACACAGCCTGAGAAATAAGGCAAAGGTTTTTTAACAAACAGAAACTGAGCCCCAACAATCTTCTGTCTAAACTGCTCAACTGCTCCAGCTCAATTCTGAACCAACGACTGAAGAGTTGGTTCAAACCCTTCTTCCCATGTTCTTCAACTATCAGGGTTTCCCCTCCAAGATTAAAAGCAAAATACTGCGGACACTGGAAAGCCTCTCTGAGGAAGAGTCAAACGGACTCGAAACGTTCACCCTGCTCCTCTCTCTTTCCCCTGCCGGACCTGCTGAGTTTGAGTTTTTCCAGCACTTTCTGCTTTTAGCTCAGGTTTTCTCTCTGTGCTGTTTCATTGTCCAATAGAGGGACGGAAAGCCAGACTTGCTGGACTGGACTGGAGACACTTTGTCACACCCTGAGGATGATGAAAGACACACAGCCGCCTGTGTCCTCGCGCGGCCGCCTGTGTCCTCTCGCGGCCGCCTGTGTCCTCACGCGGCCGCCTGTATCCTCACGCAGCCGCCTGTGTCCTCACGCGGCCGCCTGTATCCTCACGCAGCCGCCTGTGTCTTCACGCAGCCGCCTGTATCCTCACGCGGCTGCCTGTGTCCTCACACAGCAAGCCCACTTTACTCATCCCTCGCCACACAGCCTTCAAGGGCAGCGGAGGATTTAGGAACAGGAGCAGACCATTCAGCCCCTTCAACCTACCCCACCATCCCAGGAGACCCTGGCTGATCGGATTGTAGCCCCCAACTCAGCTATCCTGACTGCCCACCCCCCCCCCCCCCCACCCCACTATAACCCGAGACCCCCTTGTCTATGAAACAGTTATACAACACCTTGATTTTAACATTTTCACCCTTGTTTATAAATCCCTCCGTGGACTCACCCCTCCCACCTCCCCACCTCTCTATTTCTGTAATCTCCTCCAGCCCCACAACTCCTTGGAATTGCTATGCTTCCTCTGATCAATCCTGATTTTAATCTCTCCAACATCAATGGCCACATCTTCTGCTCTCTCTGCCTGAAGCTCTGCAATTCCCTCCCCCTACCCGCCCACCCTCTCTCTCTCTCTCTCTTCCTTTCAGACTCCCCCTAAAATCTATCTCTTTGACCAAGCTTTTGGTCTGCTTCATGTCTCAGTGTTATTTCCTGTTTTATGCTGGGGAGGAAATACTTTGAGATACCGAGCTAAGAACTGTTCAAGATGTTAAATTGTTGTCGTTGTATAAATACAAGCTTTACCACATTTCAAAGAAAATTGATGTCGTCACTTATCAAAAGTCGGAAATGACAGCCTTTGACAGTTACGTATTCCGGGGTTCACTTTGTGTTACACATCGCTTACCTGCTCACAGGCAGCGCTGAGAGGATAGACCTGTCTGGCTGGATGTGGCGCTTTTGATTCAGGAAGGAATCTTGGATCACGGGCAGCATCACGAGCAGCAGACGGGAGCTCCCTGGGATATACCCGGCGGGCGGTACCTCTGACAGTGCTGCACTCCCTCGGTAATGCACTCCGGAAACCACCAGCTGAACCTCGGTGGGTGACTTTGGGTGTGGGATCGTTCTGTACCCTCCCTCTGTGGAAGGCACTGCCTCCTGGTGGCTTCGATTCCACCGATAGGGGTCACCTTCCAGCATCTTACCCAGCTGTGCGTCTCTCACTGGTCATGCTGACAGTGAAGGTCGCCAGGGCACTGGGGCAGGGTGAGGGCGGGCACACAGTGCCAGCTCAACGAGCTTCTCACACAACCTCTGTGACAGGATCTAGCAGTGGAACAGGAACACGGGTTGGTTTTCACCCATTTCCTCAGGCAGGGACACGAACACTGTTGGTATTACCCCTTGACCAGCCCTCTCGGTTGCTGCACAAGGCAGGATCTCAGGGGGGTTGTCCCTGCACATTCACAGGTTTATACCCCACCGTCCGGGGTGGGAGGGATGGGGTGCAGACTTTTCTTCTGGCAGGAACGACATGGGCGGGCAACAGGGGAGGGAAAGTGTTACCCCATGGCTCGGGGTCTGGGTTGGAGTTCCACTCTAGAGACCTGAGCTCAGGAGTCCAGGCTGACACTCCCAGTGTCGTGTCACTGTCAGGGAGCAGCACCTCCTGCAAGTTCCCCTCCAAGCCACTCACCATCCTGACTTGGAAATATATCGGCCATGCCTTCACTGTCGCTGGGTCAAAATCCTGGAACTCCCTCCCTAACAGCACGGTGGGTGTACCCACACCACATGGACTGCAGCGGTTCAAGAAGGCAGCTCACTCCCACCTTCTCAAGGGGCAATTAGGGATGGGCAATAAATGCTGGCCCAGCCAGCGATGCCCACATCCCGTGAATGAATTTATAAAAACGTGGACATGGCACTCGCTCAAAAAGAGCGGAACACAATGGAGCCCTGACCCACCTACACTGGGTCTGTTCTCCGACCCCGTCAAACTCACAGGCCTCCCCGGTGTCCTGGCCAATATTTGTCCCGCAATCGACATCAGAGAGACACAGTTATCTTGCTGTTAGCGGGAGCCTGCTGGGTGAATATTGGCAGCCGTGGTTACTCTATTATGACAGTCACTGCATTTCATTGGCTGTCAAGTGCTTTGGCACATCCTGAGGTCATGAAAGGCACTATAGAAAGGCTAGCCTCCCTCAGCGTCTGGTTGAGGTGAATAGCATAAATGTATCTAAGGGGAAGCTGGATAAACACATGAGGGAGATAGGGATAGAAGGATAGGCTGATAGGGGGAGATGAAGTGGGATAGGAGGAGGGGGCTTGAGCTGACCGGAAACACCAGCATGGACCTGTTGGGCTGAGGGGCTCCCTTTGGTGCTGCACATTCTATGTATCACCTGTGTAAGTCTTTCTTTATTCATCCCCAGGATGGGTGTGTCATTGCCAAGGCCGGACTGCCCATCTCTAATTGCCCTGAACTGAGTGGTTACTAGACATTTCAAAGAGAGTTATCCATTGTTGTGGGTCTGGAGTCACATGTGGGCCAAACCAAGTGAGGAGAACTATCGTAGGGCGTTGGATACAATTCGACAGCTCTGAAGAAGTCTTTGCAGAGATGTTAACTGTAAGTCTTTCCTGACTCTTAGAACCTATTTACAAATACACCTACAAATATACAGTAAAGGGTACAAGCTGGGAGCTGTCTCCATGCTTGCTGGTACACAGGGCTCTGTCCAACGCTAGGCTGACCCTGGGTGTGGGTCATGTGTTCTCTTACATCACTGTGTGGGTGGTATTGTGTCAGCCCCATCGAGGTGTGCCAGGCTCTTACACTACAACAACCGATTGGTTCCCTTGGCGGGCAGCAGTAAACCAGCTGGCTCCTTACACCAATCTGGCAGGTTTATGGCTACCATTACACAGACTCGCACTTTATTCCAGATTATTCCCTCCCGATTGAAATTTCCCCAGCTGCTGCGATGGGACTGGAGCGCACATCTCCCGAGTATGAGCCCAGACACCTGGATTCCTAATCTGGTCACATGACTACTCTGCCCGCCATCCTTATGTGTGCCTGGAGTTGTCTTTGTACAGCACACCCCACCCCCCCATGTTATGTAGTGGCAGTCGCTGGCCAGCGAGAGCTGGTGTGTAGTGTGAGGCATTCTCCTTTGTGTTCTGCTCCCATGGACTGACCTCCTCCGTGAAGCTAACACAAACTACGCTTAGTGACCTCCCTTATCTCTTGGGCGGGACAGTGAGAATCTTGTCCGATTGAAAGCCTCGGAAGTGAGTGTTCCACTCTAGATAAGAGCTCCCCAACATCAGGCTTAGGAAGCACAACTGCAGAACCAGACACAGACGCGTCAACTGAAATTCCAGGTTTCTCTGCAGCCCGGGCTGGATGTACATTTATCCTCCAGCGCTCCCTTGTGTCTGAAGTCAGGACCATTCCTTTTGTGTCTCAAACTCCTGACTGGGAATGATCACGATGACTCCTGTCACTGAATCATACAGCGCACGAGGAGGCCATTCTGCCCAACTGTGCTCATGCCAGCCCGTTGAAAGAGCTATCCAATTAATCGCACCAGCCCGCGCTCTTTCCCCAGAGTCCTGCAAGTGCTTTTGCTGACAAATACTTAGCCAGTTCCTTTTTAAAAGCCGTTCGTACATTGACTACACATCAAAGGTGCTTCATTGGCTGGAAAGGGTCAGTTTTGATATGAGGGGCTGAATGGCCTCTTTCTGTGATTCACTCTGATCTCCTATACAGTTATCAATCACCTGAGGGAGTCCAAGAGGAATTTTTCAGAATATTTGGCCCCCTTATTGGCCCTGCTTTGTTTTTTTGGGGCCTTTCCCAGGAGATGACACGCTGGTCAGGGGCACATAAAGGAAGGAAGAAATGTTTCACTTTGATGCAGCCTGAGTGTGGGGCAAGCTTTTTTCTTATTCATTCACGGGATGTGGGCATCGCTGGCTGGGCCAGCATTTATTGCCCATCCCTAGTTGCCCTTGAGAAGGTGGGGGTGAGCTGCCTTCTTGAGCTGCTGCAGTCCATGTGGTGTGGGTACACCCACAGTGCTGTTAGGGAGGGAGTTCCAGGATTTTGACCCAAGGAACGGTGATATAGTTCCAAGTCAGGGTGGTGAGTGACTTGGAGGGGAATTTCTAGGTGGTGGTGTTCCCATCTATCTGCTGCCCTTGTCCTTCTAGATGGTAGTGGTCCTGGGTTTGGAAGGTGCTGTCTGAGGAGCCTTAGCAAGTTCCTGCAGTGCATCTTGTAGATGGTACACACTGCTACTACTGTGCGTCAGTGGTGTAGAGAGTAAGTGTTTGTGGATGTGGTGCCAATCAAGCGGGCTGCTTTGCCCTGGATGGTGTCAAGCTTCTTGAGTGTTGTGGGACCTGCACTCACCCAGGCAAGTGGAGAGCAGGCTTGATGAACGAGGTGGTCCTTTCCTGCCTGTCTGTAATTGGAGACTTGTATTCAAATGGAAGCTGTTTGTGTCCATGCTGGATTGGGCTGCCATTGACAATGAACACATGAGTCAGACAATGAAGATTGACACAGTACTGACTGAAAGTCCATTAGGTGACATGCCTGTATTTAGCACGACAATATTCACCACCCTACCACAGGTATAAGAACTTTGCAAACTTGTAGTTGCCTTTTGAATGCATCGATTCTTTATCATTGGCCAAAAAAAAAGCATCCTCTCGCTTTGCATTGTTTTATTCAGCTTATTCACTTGTCTGAATATGTTCATGTATGTGTGAGTTGAACCAGTTTGGCCAATCCTGCTGGTCGTGTGTGTATCTAAGAATTGCAGCTATGCTGTCCTTGTCAGCCATACTTGCTGAATCCAGAAGGTAGATCTGTCTTGTCCTGGCCAGAAGTCAGGAAGGAACATATATATCTTCCTGGCTACTTTATAAACTTACTACTGTTTTAAAAAATGGACAAATGGCTGGGCTGATAAAAAAATGGTTGCAGCTGATCACACGCTGGTTTCTAGAAGGTTCTAAGCTGTTTCAATGGGTTAAGGCTATCTCATCATCCGGGAATGTGACTTGTATTGTATAAACAGGCCAGCCAAGCCAACACAAGGGATTCGTAGACGATAAGTCTCCACCAGCCAGCTATGGACAAAGGTAGAGCTATTTGTGACTCCTAATCTCCAATGTTGTGCTAATGGCCCCATTACCTGCTTCAAGACACAATGGGTTTCAACCTCGTTAGCTGAATAGCTCAACCTGAAACCATCCTGTCACATGACCGAGGCTTGAGCAGTTTGAATTCCTTTACTTATGCAGATCTTCAATTTTATCTTCAGTCCCTGTTTGACCTCAGGAGGGAAGCAGGACTCCAGGCAGGCAGCCTGACTCTGTCTACCATTTTACCATCCAACGGGTAGCAGCAGAAAGAGCTCAGTCCCAGGTCAATGGCCTGGCCCCCATCTACAATGTGAAATACTGGAACCTTGGAACTTCGGTATCTGTGCCTCCAAGACAAATTCATCTCTGGGTGCCTCTCATCGTGAAAGTCTTCGTTTCGGGGAAGTGGTATCACCCTGCAATAGTTTCAGCCTGCTGACCTCTGAAGGAATATGGGTAGTGAGAGGAGAAATCAGGGCTGTTTAAATTCATCCCCCTCTGGTCTGTAACAGCCTGTTGAGCCATCCTGCACTGTACCTTTAAATAACTCAAACTGATGTACAGTTTGCCAATCCTGTGTGTGTGAGATTGGTGAGCTTATGGAACGTAGACATTGGAAAGCAACTACCCTATGTCTGGTGTTGTGAAGATGCGGCATATTGAGCAGCAGTTGAAGGGCAGATCTCGGGGGGGAAGTGGTAACAGGATAGGAAGAGGGAGTGAAACTACATGAATAATGGAGGGCAGGCATTGGTGGAGGAGGATGTGACTTGGATTAAGGTTATTTCTGTGCTGTGGCAGAACCTGATGCAAATTTTAGTGTTGACATTCAAACAGGGAGTTTCAGCTCAGAGCTTTTGATATGATGTATTTGAGGGCTTGGGAAAAGAAAGGAAGATTGGATATTGCAGGGGGATTGTGTGCAAGGACAGGAAGGCTGAGGGTGGTTCTTGTGAGGGTGGATCTTGATCAGGGCATCTTTGAAAGGGAGGGGGACAGTAACTGATGAGGGGGAACTATTTACTATGTCATTTGGCAGGGAGGGAAATTAGGTGACCAGCAGGTTTGTGGGATTGGGGGTCACAGGAGAAGGAGGTGGTTCTTCTGGATAAGGTGGGCTCAGAGAAGACATGAGAGAAAGGGAAGTCTTGGATTCAGGGCTGTGACAGGGAGAAGCTGGGGAAGATTAGCTTGGCATGTTCAGGGAAAGGGCAGATGTAATCGGACATTTGTAAACTGCTCCCCCTTGTGCCAGGTGGAGACAGAGGGGTCAGGGAGAGGGTCAGTGGAGAAGTTGGGATTCCCTTTTGCTCTCCCTTGTTTCTTTGTTGCTTGTTCAGGGGAATGTTTGCCAACACAATGGCTAGGTACTTTGCTCACCTTCGAAGAAATTTCCAATCACTTGAGACACCCGTCAAAATCAGACCTGAGTTTAGTATCTCACCCAAGACACCTCCAACAAGGCAGCACTCCCTCAGTACGACACTGGGAGTATCTGCAGGAGGCTCAACCTTATTGAGGGGTTTTGAATTCACAGATCCCTGAGCTGGAAGCAAACTGTTCAACAGTAAGACATTTGGATGGTGAACTCACTGCAGCAAACGACAACTTGTGAGGTTTTATTGTGACAGTGCCGGGACCCAGCTAAGGCTTGACTTCAGGCTGCAATGACATTCTTGCGTTTCTGCCTTGCTCAACTTCAGGACATCCCAAAGTGCTGTCCAGGCAATGAAGGACTGGTAAAGCGTACTCACTGTCGTTCTGTCAGAAATGGTGGTAGCCAATTTGTGCACAGCAAGCTCCCACAAACAGCCATGTGAGCATGACTAGCTAATATGTTTTTAGCCAGACAATCGTTGTTTGTGCTGTCAACTCATTGGCCAGGAATAATTCCTTGACTCGCTGTTGAAATAGCACATGTTTGTGTTTTTTATAATTCTTTCATGCGATTTGGGCATCGCTTGCTAGGTCAGCCCATCCCTAATGATAAGCCCTCTGAACGTAGTGTCTCGCTGGGCCATATCAGAGGGCAGTTAAGAGTCAACCACATTGCTGTGGGTCTGGAGTCACACGTAGGTCAGACCGGGTAAGGGTGGCAGATTTCCTTCCCTAAAGGACATGAGAGAGCCAGATGGGTTTTGTAGCACAATTGATGATAGTCGTCATGGTTACCATCACTGAGACTAGCTTTATAATTCCAGATTTATTAACTGAATTGAAATTCCACCAGCTGCCGTGGTGGGATTTGAACCCATGTCCCCAGAGCCCGGGCCTCCGGATTACTAGTCCAGTGACAGTGCCACCCCCTCCCCATTAATGTGTCCCAACACAAACCATTCTTCCAGCTGGGGGAAGAGAGTGGACTTTAATTGAATGTCTTACCTGAAAGACAGGAGCTCTGATGGTGCAGTGCTCCCACAGTGCCGCACTGGAAGAGTGGTCTAGATTTCTATACCCATGGCACGGGAGTGGGTCTGGAACCTACACTCTTCCGATTCGGAGGCCAAAGAGTGTGAGCACTTTGCCACAGCTGATTTGTAGCAGTAGAGCAGCCAGCTTGCCTAATCTACCTGTCCCACCACACTGTCCTACCCTTCACCTCACCCCACCCCCACTAGGGCTATCTGTACCTTGCTCGTCCTGCTTTCTACCCTTAATTAGCACATTCCTTAGATAATATCACCACCTTCAACACCTTTGTCCTTTTGTCTGTGACACCTTTTGGCTATCTCCACCTATCACTGGCCCTCTATCCAGCTCTACCTGTCCCACACCCCTTAAGCCAGCTTACATTTCACCTCACTTCTATTTTTACTTAGTTCTGAAGAAGAGTCAACCGGACTCGAAACATTAACTGTGTTCCTTTCCGCAGATGCTGTCAGATCTGCTGAGTTTTTCGAGCTATTTCTGTTTTTGTTCTAGATTTCCAGCATCCGCAGTATTTTGCTTTCAGCTTGCCTGATAGTTTGATTGGACTGGTCATTGAAAATGCTTTCAGCTCACCTGTGAGTCAGGTGGAACTTTTGGCAAGTTTGAATATCATACCAGCCGAAGGGAAGTGTATGGAGTTCGGGGTGGAGTAATGGCTTGCATCAAGTTACAAAACTGGTTCTCAGGCCTGGCCAAGGACCCAACACTGTCATAACAACATCACCTGGCATGACTATTTGGCAGAGTTGGCGGTTAGCGTGCACATCAACATCTCTCTTGGTTAACTGTTTTTTCACCCTTCCTCTCGCAAACTTCCAGGCTCTCAGCACAGCTTTGATGAAACTGAAAAGCAGTGGGCATTACACGGCACTGCACAAAGCATGGCTTTCCTAGGCTGGGCCCAGGCAGAGTCTGCATCGTAACAGATGCAATGTGTGATGCTGACCCAAGGTAACACTTCCTCCCTCAGCCCAATGCCAATCCTCCCTCTGAATTGCTGGCTCAGTGTACTCTCAAGTTCCCAAAGCAACGTCCTCACACTTTGTTCAATGAGTCTGGTTAAACTGGGGCAATCTGCCAGTGTGATACCTGTGAGTTTACATCACACACAATTTACATCACTGAAACAGGTTATATGGCTCAAGTAGTCTATGCTGGTGTTTACACTCGACACAAGGCCCTTCCTGTCCCACTACATCTGAGACAATCAACATAAACTGTTTCTTCATCCCTCATGTGTTTATCCAGCTTCCCCTTAAATCTATCTATGCTATTCGCCTCAACCACTCGCTGTGGTAGTGAGTCCCATATTCTCGCCATTCTCTGGGTAGAGAGGTTTCTCCTGAATTTACAGAAGGATTGATGTGTGACTATGTGGTATTGATCATCCCAAGTCCTGTTCTCTGCATCTACCCAATCAATCCCTTTCAGGACCTTCAAAACTGAGATCAGGTCATACCTCAAGTCTTTCCCTTATCTGGAGAGAAGGGCCTCAGCCTGTTCAATCTTTCTTGCTCAGTGAAACCTCTTAATTATGCTATCAACCTTGCAAACTATTTTCTTTTGCACCAGTTCCACTGTGTCCTTTTTGGAATAATATGGAGACCAAGAGCATGAGCTTGTAAACTAAGGCGTATTGTTGACAAAAGGGACATGCTGTCAAAGCTTTCTGTCTTGCACTCATCAGGACAGCTCACACAAACTTACCAACTGCAGTGAGGGAACAACAATTTAATCTGCAATCTCTGGGAACAGCCATTCCCTGGTTCATTCCCCAAGGCAGTGACTGGACCAATCAGAGTCAAACTGCCCAGTTTGAATTCGAACAAAGCTGAGCAGCTAACTGGTCTCCATGGACTCCACCAATCAGAATCCACTTGCCAACCAATTAGCACTCTCTTCTCATGCAGTACAAATTGTTGTTCCCCCATTTCAATTGGTACTGACTTGTGACTTTTTTTACTGACATTTTTTCAGCAATAATCAGGTCCTGTACTGCCAAATGACTATTGGTAAACCAAGGAGTGAGAAAGAAAAGAGAATTTGCATTTTTATGATGCCTTTTGTCATCTCTGCATGTTCCAAGGGGCCAATTAACTACTTTTTAACTATCAGTCATGTCATGTAGAAACGTGGCAGCCAATTTGTGCACAGCAAGATCCCAATGATGAGATGACTTGTTCGAAAAAAGGAAGCCCATTTGAAGGATACGGTTTCTGCTGGTGTCCCATGAGGTAGCAATGTGAAAACTTACTTTTTATCTTCACCGCTGGGGAATGAATGTAACTTTAACCCAGAGCAGCAAGAACAAGTTCGTCCCAGGTGAATTATGTTATGCAACAGCTTTACAGAGCCATTTGCTTCCAAAATAGCCTGTGTGATAAGGAAGATCATAGTGCAGCACCTCCTTATCATCACACCAAACGACATGGTTCAAAGGGAAAACGAAAGAGCAGTTCGCCCTCATTTTTCCAAATAAAGCACATGGCCCATAACTCATTATTCAATCATCAAAAGGCAAGACTGATTACTCAGCGTTCACGAGCGACTAATGATTAATTTGTGAAAAGATTATCTCCTGAGTTCCCATTGGAAACACCCTGTAATGGAGATATAACCTGACAAAAAGACTTGGGAGGAAGCAGCACAGATTTCTGAAGGTGAGGAAATATGTCAAAGAAAAATTACGTAAGTGTATTCAGGTACCTGGGCGAAGTTGAGCATATTCTAGTGGATGGATGTATTGCCCAATGTGATACTGACCCATCCACTCTGAGGGTCCAATTCGGGCAGGCTGCATGGGACTCTGAGCATTGGCCTGATGCAGGACTTTGAAAGAATGAAAGGCTTTGAAAGGGGAGACGGACATAGAAAAGCCTGTTTCCACTTGGGTGGGAAAGCACAACTCAAGGTCATCAACTCCTGTGCTATCTCATCGATGGAATCCAATTCCCCACTCTGAGGTGGAGGGAAGGAGGGAAGGAAAGATAGAGGGAACATGGGAGGATGGGGGGAACATGGGAGGGTGGGGGAGGGAAGGAGGGAAGGAAAGGAGGGAGGGTGGGGAATGAAAGGAGGGAGGGTGAGGGAGGGAAGGAGGGACAGTGGGGGAGGGAAGGAGTGAGAGAAAGATGGAGGGTGGGGGAAGGGTAGGAGAAAAGGCAGTGGGGAGGGAAGGGGAGAAAGTGGGGGAAGGAGGGAGGGCATGGGGAGAGTGGTAGAGGATGGGGTGAAGGGTGAAGGAGGGAGAATGAGGGTGGGCAGTTGGGGGGACAGGGAGGGAAGGAAGGGTAAGAAGGGAGGTGGGGGGTGGTGAGTGCGGAGGTTGGTTACCACATCTGGTTAAATGTATCTCTGCAGGTTTCATCACATAGCCATTGGTTGCCCATCCTCCTGTCACCCCATCTTCCCACACTGTCAGTCAAACAGCCATTGTTCCCATCGTCAACATTCTTTTTACATTTTTATTCTTTCATGGGATGTGGGCCTCGCTGGCTAGACCAGCATTTGTTGCCCATCCCTAATTGCCCTTGAGAAAGCGGTGTTGAGTCACCTTCTTGAAACACTGCAGTCAACTTGTGGCAGGACAACACAATTGCCACCAGCAAATTAATACCCCATTGTTTTCCTCCAGTGTTGCTTGCGACAATGTTACAAGATTAATTGGCTATTCCTGGTGAGTCCAGGCCACTCCCGGGGGTTTGACCATCCAGTGAGAATGCGGTTGGAGCAGGCAGGTCTGGGTATTCCACTAACTCGGTTAGTAAGTGAAGAATCAGCTACGGAGCTCCCAGCTTGAAGGGCTGCACATGTGGATGCTGCACGGGGAACGGTGCTGGGAGAGTTGGACCTGCATATAGTTCCTCATTTACCCACAGTCAATGTAGCTGGACCCGTGATACCAAGGGGTCCACCAGTGCCTGCAGAACTGTAACATTCTGACGTACAACGCAATAGAAATTGAAGACATCACATTCTGTAGCAGGGAGGAACAAGTAACTTTGACCCTATGGTTTATAAAACTCTTCAGCAAGGGGTGATGGTGGGGTTGTGGTTGGGGGGAGGGGTGGATTTTATCACCTTATGTCAGGTCTGTTCTACTAATGCAAAACTCTGCTGGCTATGTCCTAACTGACATCAGGTCCAGATAAACCAGCACTCCTGGGCTCGCTGACCTATATTAATTCCTGGTTGAGAAATGCCTCGATTTAATCATTCCCATCCTTGTTTTTAAACGTCTCCATAGCCTCACTCCTCCTTATCTCTCTAACCTCATCCAGCACCATAACCATCCCACCTCAAAGCTTTGCTCATTCTGGTCACTTTGAGCATCTCTGATTTTAATCATTCCACTGGTACCGGTAGTTGTACCTTCAGCTTCCTGGCCCCTCAGCTCTGGAATTCCCTCCCTGATCCTCTTGTTCCTCCTTTAAGATGCTCCTTGAAATCTACTCCTTTGAGTAAGCTTTTGGTCACCTGTTCTCATCTCTCCTACATGGCTCAGTGTGAAATGTTGTTTGCTAAAACTCATGTGATGCTGGGATATTTGATCTTGGGATGTTCCACTAGGTTAAGTGTAAATTGTTGTTGGAGACAGATTGATTTCAACCAGAAGCAAAGAAACAACAAGAAAAACAAAACTTCATGGAGTTACTTTTCGATCACGCTCCATCTTAACCACCAGATGTCCCAAAGTACGTTACAGCCAAAGAACTACTTTTGAAAGGTAAGAAATGTGGCAGCTAATTTGTGCACAGCAGCTCCCACCAACAGTCAGATGATGAGCTAATAACCTGTTCTCGTGATGTTGACTGAGGGATAAATATGGACCAGGAACTCTCTTCCTTTTTACCTAGAAGGCAGCCCTCTGTCAGTGCAGACTCCCCCTCCTCAAACCACACCCAGACTACCAGCCCGGTTTGAGATGTTCAACTCTCTGGGGTGGCAAAGTCCACGCTGCATCTGAAATTAAAGGAGGAGAACTTATATCAGAGCGTTGCGTAAATCAGAAATGAGTTGCAGGATACTGTCTTTAATATTATGAATGGGTTTGAAAGAGGCGACATACTGCGGTCGGAGACTTGGACTCAAAATGATAAATGTAAAATCATCATTGATAAATCCGATTGTGGAGAAATTCTTTGCTCAGACAGTGGCAAGGATGTGGAACCAACGATCAGAAGGTGCAGCTCAGGTCGGGCCACCAGCCTTCCAGGAATTTCTGGAGTATCCAGGATGTGAAGATGAACCTCCTTGGCATTGCTGAGAGTGAACTGGCAAAAATGAAACATGGACCCATTAAAAGTAGCGTTTTCAAGAAATCTCTCATTACTTTGGTTTTTTTTTAGATGGAGACGTGAGTAACAAAACATGGTTATTTGACTGGACAGCTGATGTGAAATTTCCAGGAATCCATTCAGTCAGTTCCTAAGAAACTTGGGCCTGAAGCATGAACTCTGTCTCTCTCTCCACAGATGCTGCCAGATCTGCCAAATTTTTCCAGCACTTTCTGTTTATATTTCAGATCTCCAGCATCCACAGTATTTTGCTTTCATTAACCAGTCAGTCAGAGTTAGCACCCCAAAGTCCAGGTGAATTGCATAGGGGAAGCTGGATAAACACGAGGGAGAAAACAAAAGCAGGTTATGTTGGCCGGGTGAGTAGGATCCACGTGATGGTGTGATGAAGGCAGGGCTGGAGGAGGACATATAAGATCCTGAGGGGGCTTGACAGGGTGGATGTGGAGAGGATTTTTCCTCTTGTGGGAGAACCTAGAACTAGGGGTCACTGTTGAAAAATAAGGGGGTCACCCATTTAAAATAGAGATGAGGCGCAGTTTTTTTCACTCAGGGGGTTGGTGAGTCCTTGGATCTCTCTTCCTGAAAAGGTGGGGGGAAGCAGAGTCTTTGAATATTTTTAAGGCTGAGGTGGGTAGATTCTTGGGGAGCAAGTGGGGCGATAGTTTATCAGGGAGGGGTAGGTGGGATGCAGATTTCAGGTTACTGTCAGATCAGCATCAGATTATTAAATGGCGAAGCAGGCTCGAGGGGCTGAATGGCCATCCTCCTGCTCCTTGGGCGAGGAGAGAGCCGTTGGGCCGAGTGGCCTGTGATTTTTTTTGTTGCTGGAAGGGGTTTTCACACACTGTAGCAGCAGAGGACACATTGTAGCACCGAGTGACTACAGAGGGCGCCTGATTCCCCTAAACACACAGACAGACAGAGAGGGAGGGAGAGAGAGAGAGAGAAGGAGGGAGGGAGTGAGAGGGAGAGAGAGAAGGAGGGAGGGAGGGAGCTGCGTGCTATTGGTGACTGGGGGGGGGGGGGGATTGTTACAGTGACGATTATTCCTTCCGGTGTGTGGAGATCGTGCTCGTGTTGACATAACAGACAGAGCGAGAGGGAGAGAGGGAGAGAGAGGGAGAGCGAGTCCTCACTGCAGCGACAGCAGATCGGCAGCCCCGCTCTGCGGCTCCGGGCTCCAGCAGCAGCGGCCAGGCCTCGGCAAGCAGCAGGTAAGGGGAACCCTCAGCACAGGGGGCCGGCCGGCCGGCTGCACATGGCTGGAGCGGCGCTGCCTCCCTCCCTCCTCAGTGCGGGAGAGTTAGCGGAAGCTGGGCCGGCCCCCATTCCCCTGCCCGTGTCAGTGTCAGCGGCGGCTGCTGTCACTTTCCAGCGGGGGCCCAGCGGCAGCCGCTGGGTAGCTCAGGGCCAGAGCAGCCGCCGCTGGGTAGCTCAGGGCCAGAGCAGCCGCTGGGTAGCCCAGGGCCAGCAGTAAGCAGCCGCTGGGTAGCTCAGGGCCAGAGCAGCCGCTGGGTAGCCCAGGGCCAGCAGTAAGCAGCCGCTGGGTAGCCCAGGGCCAGCAGTAAGCAGCCGCTGGGTAGCCCAGGGCCAGCAGTAAGCAGCCGCTGGGTAGCCCAGGGCCAGCAGTAAGCCGCCGGCCGCCGGCCGCCACCTTCCTGGGCTTCATTTTGAATGAATGAAAGATATGGCGAAGGGGGGAATGTCTCCCACACAAACCTGCCGGGAGCTGTAAGCTCTCATTCCGGAGAGAGGGGAGGGGAGCATTCAGGAGCTGGCCCTTCCCAATCTGAAGGCATGAGTTTTTAATTTGATGGTGGTGGGGGGGGAATGGAATTTTCTGACCACCCCCACCCCCCCTCCCTCACCCCCACCCCCCCCCTCCCTCACCACCACCACCACCCGGGCAGCTCCTGCTGGGGCTGCAGCTTTTTGAGAAGCGATTGGGGCATTGAAAAGCCCGAGGCTTGGGGAAGGGGGTCGGGGAGAATGAGGGGCTCCTCACTGGGTTTAGATGTGGGCTGATCATGGGGGGGGGGGTGGGAGAGAGAGGGAAGCGGGGACAATGGCTCTAGAGCTCCCCTTTCACTCCTTCCCTCCATCAGGGGAACTTGCTGGGTCTGTGCCAGCTCCCAGAGTTAGTGCAAACCGACAAGGAAATAATGGGAACGCTGCAGAAAGTGTCGGTGTTGCAGACAGACAGCTGGACGGACGGGCAGACAGACAGACTGATATGCGAGGCTTTTTTATTCTTCATCATGGCGCTAATGTGCTCTCAGCGAGTCCTGCGTGACTCTGGGCTCTCATGCTGCCGGAGATTAGAAAGCAATGCACTTCAAACACACACCAGAATGACATGGAGCAAAGGCAGCATGTGTCCCCCCTCTCTCTCTCTCTCTCTCTCTCGCCAGCAGGCTCCATCTTCTCTCTTTGCAGAGCCTCAGTGTTTACATGGTTTATCCTTGAGACCTGTGTTTCTGCTGTGGGAGAGTTGGGTGGGTGGGGGAAACTGTGGTTCATTTCCCTCCAGCTTCCAGAAGCTCCAAACCTCTCTTGGCAATAGTTATAAATTTATAACGATGAATATATCTATAAATATATGTTTATATCTATCTATAAATCTATCTATATCTGCAAATGCAGGTGTGTGTTGTATAACGAGGTTGTGTAATGGTTACATAAGCAGCATCGCCCTCCTCCATATCCAACTGATGAACCTGAAATGGAAGCAAAGATCTAACTATATTATGAAATGGCATTATTCACAAGTAGCTGCATCAGGAATGGTCAGACATTAACCCTTCATCCGTGACCATTTAGAATTTTCCCGTCGGATTTGTTTGTGTGTATTCTGGGTTTTGGGAGAGGGCTGCTCACTCTTTGAACATATGACTGTGTCCATTTTGCCTTGGTTTGCTGTTGGCTGTGGGTCTGGATTTTTCTTGTGTTTTTATTTACAGAGCAGCTTTGACACACACACACACCCCTCCTCCCCCCCCCCCTCACCCATGGGAAGCTGCAGATTCTGATGGTCATGTCTTCTCTGAGCGGCATGTGACTTGGATTGGGTGTGACTGCTGTGAGTGTGTCCAGAGGCTGTGGGGCCCCAACCCATCAGGATCATCAGACTGTGCTGCTCTCCGCTTGAACCCATGGGAATCGGCAAGAACACCACATCCAAGAGCACAATGGAGTCAGGTGGCTCTTCTGAGAACAAGTATGAGGATGAGAAGCACTCGACTACCTTCTTCCCAATCCCGGTAAGAGACTGCAACCCCATCGGCCACAATCACTCTTGTGTCTCCCAAGGCACGTCACTGGAGCATTATCAAATAGAATGAGACAGCAGGACTAGGTCAGTGGGACCTGGGGCAGGTGAACAAAAGCTTGGTCAGGTAACTGCTTTCCAGCAGAGTCTTAGAGGGCAAAAGAGGTAGAGAGAGACTTGGAGAGGAGGGAGTTCCAGAGCTCAGGGCCCAGGCAGCTGAAGACATGGCCACCAATGGTGGAGATGTGGAAATGAGAGTTGTGTGAGAGGCCAGAACTGAAGGAGCGCAGAGTAATCTTGGTTTATCGTGGGACTGAGGAGGTTACACAGATAGGGCAGAGCGAGGCTGTGGAGGGATTTGAATACAGCCAAGAGACCGTTCATATTGTTTGCTTATTCAGTGAAGGTGCTGGCATGTTGTGTTGGATTGTGTTACATTGAGGTGGGGAGAATCCCTCAACATAAGGGCAACAAAAGTAGGATGTAGTATGTGGAATATCCCTTCTCTCTTCCATCCCACACACTTTCCCTTGCTCCATTATTGGGCCATTCTTCACCTAAGACAAGACAGTCCTTTCCCAAGGGCCATTCATCTGTGCTGAGCCTGCAACTCATTGTTGCCTCATCTGCCCTTGTCCTACGTGGTTGAGACAGCGAGTTTGACTTGGAGTGAGCGCAGGGGGCAGGTGATGTCGTCTTCCTGACTTTGGGAGCAGTGATGAAATTGTGTCAGCCCTGCTGTGAGAAGCTGGCTCCCCTCTGACCAACCTTCAGCCACAACGCCATTAATTTGGGTACATCGTGCCCCTTGACCTTCCATTAGTACAATACAGACAGTTCTTCTGTATCTCAAACATGTCCTTGTCAATTGTGCATTTCATTTGAGACAAATTGCAGCAGTGTTTTGGGCTTGAATGCTGTGAGCTGGGCGTTGCTGGTAGAACACCTCAGCTCTGTCATTTTCCACGATGCTTTCTACATGGGTCTCACACACAAGGCTCATATTCAAACACTGCATCGTACAATACATCTTAAATATCACATGGAATTTGAAGTGGCTCTTGAGCACACACACACACACCCTAAATCAAAAATGTAGCCAACTCATGTCAGGTCTCGTGGAACCTGGCAGCGCACAATGAGGCCATTTGGCCTGCTATGCCTGTGCTGGCTCTTTGAAAGAGGTGTCCAATTGAGACCCATGCCCCAGCTTTTTCCCCATAGTGCTGCAGGTTCCTTCTCTGTGGCTCAGTGGGTAGCACTTTCACCTCTGAATTACAAGGTTGCAGGTTCAAGTCTCACCCCAGGGGCTCGAGTGCAAAAACGAAGGCTCCTGAGGGAGCCCTGCACTGCTGGAGGTACGAAACCAAGGCTCCATCTGCCTGCTCGGGTGGGCATAAAAGATCCCCGGCACTATTTGGTGGAGGATCAGGGGAGCTCTCCCCCGTGTCCTGGTTCAGCTTTTTATCTTAGCTGCCATATGTGCCTTGCTTCTTCTGTTGAAATGTTTGAGTTCTGTGCAAACGGAGTTGTTGCAGACTTGTGGTTTCTTCTTGTAACAGTCAGGGCTGTTCATCAACCCCGCACCCCCCCATCTTGCCAGCAAATGCCATGTTTTCCCTGTCCTGCTCCTGATTCGAGTTCTGTTGCTGCTCCACTTTTTAATCCCCTGACTCTCCCCGTGAAGCTGCTGATTCAAATTGTGGCTCAAGTCACCATCTTTTAAACCGAGCTGCTCCCCTGTAGGGTGACTTTTTTTTTAACTCACGGGATGTGGGCGTCGCTGGCTAGGCCAGTATTTAGCACCCATCCCGAGTTGCCCTAGCTCGCAGGGCAGCCAAGAGTCAACCACGTGGCTGTGGGTCTGGGGTCACAGGTCGGTCAGACCGGGTAAGGACGGCATTAGTGAATCAGGTGGGTTTTTACAACAATCGACAATGGTTTCATGCCCATCATTAGACTTTTTAATTGCAGATTTTTATTGAATTCAAATTCCACCATCCACCGTGATGGGATTCGAACCCGGGTCCCCAGAGCATTACCCGGGGTTTCTGGATTTACTAGTCCAGTGACAATGGCAGGGCATGGGGACTAGGGGAGGCATCACTTCTGATGCAGGTCCTCGATTTGGAGGTTCGGTCCACCTTCTGTCTCTGAATCGCCCTCTCACTGCTAGCCTGACTAAACCCAGAGCACGTATGAGACCTGAGTCCATCCTGGTGTGAGGCTCAGGACCACACGGTAAGAGGACTGAGCACTTTGTATTTTTTATTTTTTGGTCATTGCTGCTTGAATCTTCCCCACCAGCCTGTCAGGAACTGTGGGTTATTTGGTGCTGATGGGCCGTTGAAGTAGGACAGGAAAGTAAATCACAGTTAATAAAAGAGAATTGTTTCTGCCTTGAATATTGCTGAAAAAAGACATTTGGTCGAAGTTTTTTGTCTTGCACTCATCAGGACAATCGCAAGAATACCAATGTCAGGGGAAGCAATGACTTTGTACTTATGGTTCCCTGACATTGGCATTATTGCAATTATCTTGATGAGTTGAAAAGCTTTGACAAGATGTCTTTTTTTCAGCAGTACTCAAGTCCTGTACTACCAAACGACTATTTGTTTCTGATTCAATAAAGCTCCCTATGCTTTGCTGTTGTGCCAGTCGCTGGCCTCACATTTACCTTTTTCTTTTAACAAGTACTGTGGTATTTATTTTAAGACACACAGGGAGCAAGAGCTTTCATCTTGGTTCACTGTCAATGAGCTGATTCATTCCCAGTGCACTGACCACTTCTTCCCGCACAGGTCTTGGGAGAGACAAGAAATCACAGTCCAGCTGCCAATCCGGAGATGGCTAACAGCTGCCTACACATCTGAGTCTGGGAAGGGTTCAATGTCCGGAGAACCTTGTACTGTCATCGTATAATTGGCTCGTCACTGGCCTGTGCTATTGAAATATTAGATAGTGAACAGCAGAGCCATTACCAAGGCTACACAGTAACACAGTCCATGTGATACGTGCTGATCCCTCATATTTTGTGATCTGCTGCCACTGGAGTTTGAGGCAAGGAATTTGGATATTTTTGTTGAAACAATTGCACTTAACATAGGAACACAGTTTCTCCAGATACCTCCTGCACTGTCCAGGAGGTGGACCAACAGAGTGAGGATTATTTACCCTTGTGTGCCTCTGGTGACAGCCAGTGTGCTATTCGTTAAATTGAATGTGTTCCACATGGGGACGGCCATCAACTCGAGCCAGTCCTGAGAAATCCACACCAGCCCAGACATTACTCTCTGCCTCGTTGCTGTGTGTACATTCTCTGGCCTCTAAGAACACTGGCTGTTTACCTATTTTTGAGGTGTGAATGTTTGGGCTGTCCGTCCTCAGCTGGAGAGGGGACCATCAGCTGCCTTTCCTGCACCTGATTTATTCATTCCAAGCCAATACTTACCTTTCAGTCAAAGTCAGCCTCGTTACCACATGGCTGTTTGTGGAATCTTGCTGTGCACAGATGAGCTGCCACTTTTCCTCCATTACTATAGTGACTGCAATTTGAAACTACTTCACTGGCTGGAAAGCACTTTGGGAGTCCTGAGGGTGTGATGGGTGCTGTAGAAATGCAAGTTGTTTAGTGCTTTTCACATGTAATGGCGACAATGTGACCTATTGTGACTTGCATCCACTGATACTGACAGAGGTACCCACTGGTGTCTGCAGTTTCATGATTTGGTTCTCTCCAGCTTTGGTTATAACCAGTGGTGAAGCCCTGCAGACTGTAGAGGTGTCGCTGGCGGCTGGGAGCAACGTGAGCTGATAAAAGCTGACTGTCTTGTCGAAGACTTGCAGCATTAATGCCCGGACAGGTGAATCTTTTCCTGCTACACTTGGTTGGCAAGAAAGACAGAGTGATGATGCTAAGTCCTTGTGCCCAAGTGACTGGAGGGATTTGGTTGTAGAATGCTGAGGAATGGGTGTCGATAAAAATGGAGTCAGTTTCATAGTGAATTCAGGTGTTCCAGGCATGAGAGGGTTGTTGTATGAGGGGAGGTTGAGTAAATTGGGTCTATATTGTCTGGAATTTCAAAATATAAGAGGTGATCTCTTTGAAACGTGGAAGATTCCGAGGAAGTTGACAGGAGAGATGCTGAGAGGGTGTTTTCCCCTGGCTGGTGAATCTCGAATGTGATGGTATAGCTTGAGGTTAAGTGGTTGGCCATTTAGGGTTCAGATTTTGAGAAATTTCTCCACTCAGAGAGCTGTAAATGTTTGGAATTCTCTCTGAGTTTATCGAGCACCAAGATTGCTAGGTTTTTCGACATTGCGAAAATCGAGGGATATGAGCTTAGATTGGGCAAGTGGTATTGAGGGAAAAGGTTGATCATGATCTGATTGAATGGTGGTGCAGACTTCTGGTGCTGTGTAACCCACTCCTCCTATTTGAACCATTTAGTTCCTGATTTATCAGTCCAGAGACACACTACAATTCTTCCCTTTCAGAACCTAATTGCTTCCTAAATGATTCCAGGATTTTAACCCTGACTGCTTCAACATGTGATCATCAGTATTTTCCAAAAGAAGGACTTGCCACTGAGAGCGCTCAAGTTAACATTGATCAGATTGGACTTGTGTTCCCTTGTCCTGTTCCCTGGACAATTTGGAATATTCTGAACTCTCTTGGGTAATTTTTTCAGGTTGCATCTCCAACACTGCTTTTCCACACTGAAAAGTGGATGGATAATATTGAATGTATTGATGATTTTGCTTTCCTGTCCACTTTTTCCAATTGGGAATTCTCACTGTGTGAGGCTTCATCTGTTTCCTGTCCTGCTTCAGATTTGTTCCTTCAAACAACTGTTCCTCCAATTCTGGGGCCTTGCGCATGCTTCACTTTCTATCGCTCTGCCATTGGAAGGCATGCCTTGGCCCTTAGCTTTGAAATTCTTTGACCAAACTTTCCCACCTCCCTCTCCTCATTCAAGATGCTCCTGAAGACCTCCCCCTTGGACCAAGCTTTTGGTCACCTGTCCTAATATCTCCTTGGGTGGCTGGGTGTCAAATGTTGTTCCATAATCTCTCCTATGAAGTGTCTTAGCATGTTCAATGGGAAAGATGCAGCTCAAATGTAAGTTGTTGCAAAGCAAAGGTTAGAGACCCTTCACATCTTCACAGATGGGTAGCTGGAAGATGAGGAAGAGCCTTCCCTAGTGAGTGGCAGTGAAGGTTCACATGACAAGATCTGGGCTTGGGTGTGGTTGCTCAGGAGGTCAATGTTAGCACGACATTTTAATGGGCAGATTGACATGAAGGTGCAAAAGCAAAAATCCCATTTTTGTTTTCATGTGTTGTTATGTCTGTAACCTTTGTTCACGGCAAGACAACGGTGTAGTGGTAAAGTCACTGGACTAATAATCCAGAGGTCCAGGTTAATGCTCTGGGGACATGGGTTCAAATCCCAGCAGCTGGTGGAATTTAAATTCAATTCATAAAAAGCTAGTGACCATGAAACTATCATTAATTGTTATAAAAACCCATCTGGTTCACCAATGTCCTTTAGGGAAGGAAATCTGCCACCCTTACCTGGTCTGGTCTACATGTGACTCCAGACCCACAGCAATGTGGTTGACTCTTAACTGGCCAAACAAGCCACTCAGTTCAAGGGTAATTCGGGATGGGCAACAAATTTTGACCTGGCCAGCAATGCTCACATCCCATGAAAGAATAAAAAATATGATATTGGGACAGTAGTCTAATGATCAATCTCCTGAAATTGCTACCAGATTTGCATACCTAACCTTTAATCTAGTGTGTTGGGAAATCTTTCAAATGCAGTTAAATTATTCCACCTGATTCAGGCTTGTTGTCCAAATGCAATTTTATTACTCAGACACCCGTAGTGTAGTAATTTTTACAGTGATGCAGGAGGCTAGTACAGCCTGGTTCCTTGCAGATCCAATGTGTTCAAACTTGGCCTCTATCGATGTTGGACTTCCAACTGTCCACTGCATTCTGACCTTCAGAGGGGGCTGTTCCCTGATATTTTACCCTTTCATTGTGGGTTTTATCACCTGATAACCTGAACTGAACAGAGTTTCTTCTCGCCAAGCCTCCAGGCTTGACATAATGGACGTCTTGATGGTTAAAGTCTGAAGCAGTGATATTACAAAGGATGACCTGGACCATCTTCAGATAGTTCAGTGATACTGCTTGGGCGCTTGTGTTGTTCTGGCCAATAATTGAAGTTAACACAAATTCAAATTCTGATAATCAAATCAAGATGTGACTAATCGTAGAACTTGGGCAAATTCGAACCAGTGTCGTACAGCTCAAACACTTGCATACATGCGGTGTTTGGAATGGTACTCTACTTGAGACAACACCATAAACTATCGACCTATTTCGCACAGTATGAATTTGAATGGCTGCCGTGGATATTTGAGTTTGCCGTTTGGTCTTTGAGAGATGAGTTGTTACAGAGGGGAGAGATGGGAATGCAGGAGTGATGGAATCCTGAGCAGGAAAATGTATTGAACTAACAACAGCAGGGACAGTCAGTGGATTTACAAACAGCACTGTTTCATAGTCCCAGCTGACCTCGGCTTTCACACATTGCAAATATCACAGTATCTTTACAGTGTGGAAGGAGGCCATTCGGCCCATCGAGTCTGCACTGGCTCTCTGAAAGAGCATTCCAGCTAGTCCCACTCCCCTTGCCTTATCCCCATAACCTTCCACATTCTTTCTTTTCAGATAACAATCTGTTATGACGCCACAGTAGGTAAAGGCTGAGTCATTTAAAATCCCAGAGGAAAACTTTAAACAACTCTCATAACCTATATTTCCAATTGGTATGTTTTGAGTTGCAGCTCTCAACTCATGAATAAGACCACCAGTTCTCGAGAGGTTTTTATATCAGACTACATGAGGCATTTATTAATTTATACAAGTTAAACATATATACATGGCTACAAATTACTACTATCATAGCTTTTACCAAATTCCTAAACTAATCTCCATGAAGGCAACAGCAACCCATAGATTTTAAGCAGATACCAGGCAAAGCATTTTCACCTTACGAATTCAAATTGAGGTTCCTTTCACTTTGGTCCCTGTGCAGACAGTTGTAGGCTTACAGCTGCTTTGATGTTACATGCCTCTGCCCTGCACACACAAAACTGCTGTCTGTTATACCCAGCACATCTCTTAGAATGTAAATTCTCATTGTATCATCAGGCCCATTTGAACTCCAGATCTTTTAACACTAAAACCCCTTTCATAGTACTATTTTATTAATAATATAAACATATTGCTTGGTGTCTCCTAGCTACATTCAAGATTTCACCCCCAGCCTTTGAATGCTCTATTCAACAAAATGCAAATGTCCTCTACCTCCATGTTCACATCTCAGAACTACGATACATCAAAGCAGCCAGACTGGCTGGTTTTAATCCATTTAAGATCACACCCACAGACTAAACCTATATTTTAAAAAAAATTCCAATAACATGAGATACTTGATGGCACAATCCAATTCCGTTTGGAATACCTCGATCGAACCTGCCTCCACCACCCTCTCAGGAAGCTCATTCCAGACTCCAACCACCCTCTGGGTGAAAAAATTTTTCCTCACATCACTTTTACCCCTTTTTGGCAATTATTTTGAATCTGTGCCCTCTAGTTCTTGATGTTTTCTTGAGTGGGAGCAGTTTCTTACTATTTACCCCTGTCCATACCCCTCAGGATCTTGAATACCTCTATCAAATCTCCTCAGTTGCCTTTTCTCCTAAGGAAAAGAGACCCAGCCTCTTAATCTACAATTGTTGCCATCATCTGAATGATCGTAGAGTTTTCTGGGTGCTCCACATGGTTGTTTAAGATGCTCGGTCCTGGTTTCAAGGGGAGGTTGATTCTTCCCAGATATGTCCTTCCTTCAATCAGTGTGATAAGGAGCACATTCACCTCCTTGATGGGGAATCTTTCTATGTTGCAAAGTAGCTGCTGAGTTTGGATTTCAAAGTTGTTTCTTCTGACTGACGACATGCCATCACAGAAAGGGAAGTGTGTCACGTGGCCTGGAGCAGGACACAGCACACACAGCCCTGCAGCTCTGATGACCTTGAGCTTTCTGTCCATGTATATCTTGTTCACATGTGCCTAGAATTAATAAATGAGCCCACGACCTGTTTGCACAATCCCTGGTGAGCTCCCAACAACTCATCGACACCAACACCCATCCAGGACCCTCCACTCCTGCCTGTCCCTCTGTCCCCATCCCTCCTCCAATCCCAGCCCCGGCCATGTATTCACCATACCCCCTGACCTTCCCCTCTCCGACGCTGAACATTCAGTGCTCAGCAAAGGACTTAGTTTCATACCCTTGCGCCCTCACCTCAATGAATTTCGGGCTCGGCACGATGCTGAACTCTTCTTCTGCCGCCTTTGTCTCTGTGTTCACTTCTTTGGGCAGGAGTCCTCTCCCCGTTCAACAGATCCTTTTACCTGCCTCCAATATTCTCCCTCCACCTGGACCCCTCCCTCTGGATTCTTACTTTCTCTTGATCTTTTCATTGAGAACTGTCGGCGTGACAATAATCGTCTCAATTTCTCTGCTCCTCTCACCCACTCTAACCTGTCTCTCTCTGAACTTGCTGCACTCCGTTCTCTCAGGTCCAACCCTGACTTTGTCATCAAACCCGATGACAAGGGTGGTGCTGTTGTTGTCTGGCGCACTGACCTCTACCTCGCAGAGGCTGAGCGTCAACTCGCAGACACTTCCTCCTACCTCCCCCTGGACCATGACCCCACCACAGAACATCAAGCCATTGTTTCCAGGACTGTCAATGACCTCATCTCCTCTGGAGATCTTCCTTCCACAGCTTCCAACCTGATAGTCTCCCAACCTCGGACGGCCCACTTCTACCTCCTCCCCAAAACCCACAAACAGGACTGTCCCGGCAGACCGATCGTGTCAGCCTGTTCCTGCCCCACGGAACTCATTTCTCGCTATCTTGACTCCATTCTCTCTCCCCTTGTCCAGTCCCTTCCCACCTACATCCGTGATTCCTCTGACACCCTACATCATATCAACAATTTCCAGTTCCCTGGCCCCACCCGCCTCCTGTTCACCATGGACGTCCAATCCCTCTACACCTCCATCCTCCACCGGGATGGTCTGATGGCTCTCCGCTTCTTCCTCGAACAGAGGCCTGAACAATCCCCATCCACCACTACTCTCCTCCGTCTGGCTGAACTTGTTCTCACACTGAACAATTTCTCCTTAAACTCCTCTCACTTCCTCCAAATAAAAGGTGTGGCTATGGGTACCAGCATGGGCCCCAGCTATGCCTGTCTCTTTATGGGGTATGTGGAACATTCCTTGTTCCAGTCCTACTCCGGCCCCCTCCCACAACTCTTTCTCCAGTACATCGATGATTACTTCGGTCTGCTTCAGGCTCTCGTCTGGACCTGGAAAAATGTATTAATTTTGCTTCCAATTTCCACCCCTCCATCATTTTCACATGGTCCATCTCTGACACTTCCCTTTCCTTCCTTGACTTCTCTGTCTCAATTTCTGGTGATAGACTGTCCACCAATATCCATTACAAGCCTACCGACTCCCACAGCTACCTCGACTACAGCTCCTCACACCCCGCTTCCTGTAAGGACTCCATCCCATTCTCTCAGTTCCTTCGCCTCCATCGCATTTTTCTGATGATGCTACCTTCAAAAACAGTTCCTCTGAGATGTCCTCCTTCTTCCTTAACCGAGGTTTTCCACCCACGGTCGTTGACAGGGCCCTCAACCGTGTCCGGCCCATCTCCCGCGCATCCGCCCTCACACCTTCCTCTCCCTTCCAGAAACATGATAGGGTCCCCCTTGTCCTCACTTATCACCCCACCAGCCTTCACATTCAAAAGATCATCCTCCGCCATTTCCGCCAACTCCAGCATGATGTCACCACCAAACACATCTTCCCTTCGCCCCCCCGGCGGTATTCCGCAGGGGTTGTTCCCTCCGGGACACCCTGGTCCACTCCTCCATCACCCCCTACTCCTAAACCCCCACCTATGGCACCTCCCCATGCTCACGCAGAAGATGCAATACCTGCCCCTTTACTTCCCCTCTCCTCACCGTCGAAGGGCCCAAACACTCCTTTCAAGTGAAGCAGCATTTCACTTGCACTTCCCTCAATTTAGTCTACTGCATTCGTTGCTCCCAATGCGGTTCCTCTACATTGGAGAGACCAAACATAGACTGGGTGACTGCTTTGCAGAACACCTTCGGTCTGTCCGCAAGCATGACCCAGACCTTCCTGTCGCTTGCCATTTCAACACTCCACCCTGCTCTCTTGCCCACATGTCCGTCCTTGGCCTGCTGCAACGTTCCAGTGAAGCTCAACGCAAACTGGAGGAACAGCACCTCATCTTCCGACTAGGCACTTTACAGCCTTCCGGACTGAATATTGAGTTCAACAATTTTAGATCATGAACTCTCTCCTCCATCCCCACCCCCTTTCCGAAACCCCCCCTTTTTTTCCCAATAATTTATATAGATTTTTCTTTTCCCACCTGTTTCCATTATTTTTAAATGTATTTCCATCCATTGTTTTATCTCTACCTTTTAGCCCATTTCGATCCCTTCACCCCACCCCACCCCCACTAGGGCTATCTGTACCTTGCTCGTCCTGCTTTCTACCCTTAATTAGCACATTCCTTTAGATAATATCACCACCTTCAACACCTCTTTGTCGTTTTGTCTATGACATCTTTTGGTTATCTCCACCTATCGCTGGCCCTCTATCCAGCTCAACCTGTCCCACACCCCCCCTTAAACCAGCTTATATTTAATCTCTTTTCTATTTTTACTTAGTTCTGTTGAAGAGTCATACGGACTCGAAACATTAACTGTGCTCCTCTCCGCAGGTGCTGTCAGACCTGCTGAGTTTGTCCAGGTATTTTTATTTTTGTTTTGGATTTCCAGCATCCGCAGTTTTTTGCTTTTACTCTGATGAGCTATTGGTGCCTTTTTATTGTTATAACACACACACGACAGTGTAAATGCAAGTTGTTTTGTCACAGTCGATGAGGAGAGACTGATCCTGTGATGGAAGGGTCAGTAAGATGGGGGCATGGATGTCAGGTGATTGGCGAAAGATGACATCTTTTACACTGAGTGCTGTTGTGACCTGAAATGCACTGCCTGAAAGTATAGTGCAAGCAGATTCAAAAGAGAATTGGATAAATAATTGAAGGAGGGGAAAAGATTTGCAGGGCAAGAGGAAAGAGCAGGACTAACTGGCTAAACTCTACCAAAGAGCTAGCAGAGGTATGATGGGCTGAATGATCTCCTTGTGTGCTGAATCTCCGGGATATAGTCTGTGGAGCTGGCCTGTTGCTCCTTGTGCTGGGTGACTCCAGCTATGGGACTGAGTGCTGGAAGGGAAGGACTGGGATTCTGGGGACTGATGTCTGGTCCTGGCATGAAGCATGTCGATTCTGCTGTTGAACCACTGATATTCCAGGACTGTGCGCATGGCCATTCATTCAAGTGTTTGTTCAATGCTATTTTGGTTCTGCTGCACTCGTGAGTGCCAGTGTGAACAGATGGCATGGGACTCAGGCTGTGGATCTGGAGCAGTGTGAGGGGCCAGTGTTAATGGAGCGTCACTCACTCTACCCGCACTGTCAGTTAGAATCTCTGATAGTGATCAGGCTTTCGGATGAGACGTTAACCTGAGATCTCGTTTTCACTGGCTCTCCAGCACATTGGGACACGCTGAGGTTGAGAAAGGCAGCTTCTCTTAACGCAAAATGCCTCCAGCCCCTCTCAATGTTACTGCTGCAAGTTGGTTTGAGCCACCTCTTGTTGCACAAAGCCGGGAGGAACTGCTGTTAGTTGCATGTATTTCTTGTGTCTGTTGGATAACTGACTGTCTCCATGTGCCGAAGACCTTCCGATGATGAAGAAACGCAGACATTGCCTACAGTGATAACTGCCAAGACTTTGGCCACAGACACTTTGCCTGAATAGAAAACCTTTCATGCAAACTCAAATGTTATGCCATCTCATTCTGAATTTTGGCATCTGCATGGCCAGTGATGCTGCTGGTTGTTACATATGATGTTGTCACAATGATTCAGCCAAAACAGCTATGTGCATCTTATCTCAAACAATTTCACACCATTGTTCACTTCTGATTTGATGCCAGCAACTATTGGCCTCCAGGCACCTCAAAGCACTTCACAGCCAAAGAAATATCTTTTGAAGTATAGTCCATGTTATAATGTGGGAAATGCAGAGCCAGTTTGTGCACAGTAAGCTCCCACAAACAGCAATGTGATGTTGACCATTAATTCTCTGTTTTGTTAACGTTTAAAAAAAATTGTTCTCTCATGGGATGTGGGCGTCACTGGCAAGGCCAGCATTTGTTGCCCATCCCTAATTCCCCTTGAACCAAGTGGCTTGCTAGGACATTTCAGAGGGCAGTTAAGAGTCAACCGCATTACTGTGGGTCTGGAGTCACACCAGGTCTGGAGGCCAGACCAGGTAAGGATGGCAAGTTTCCTTCTCTAAAGGACATTAGTGAACCAGATGGATTTTTACAATATTCATTGATTGTTTCATGGTCACCATTACTGAGACTAGCTTTATATTCCAGATTATTAATAGAATTTAAATTCCACCCGCTGCCATGGTGGGATTTGAACCCATGTCCCCAGAACATCAGCCTGGGCCTCTGGATTACTCGTCCAAAAACAATACCACAACACCACCATCTCCCCCATTGAACGATGTTGCTTGACCTTGTCTAGGACTCCTCTTCCCTTCTTTGAAATAATGTTATCCACCTGAGTCATGGGTTAATGTCTCATCTAAAAGATAGCACCCCTGCTCATCCACCTGCCCTTCTCCACTGCACTGGGGTGTTGGCTTAGATATCTGTGCTCAAGTCTCAGGAGTGGGACTGAAATCCATAACCTTCTAACGTGGAGCAGGGAAAGTGTGACCCACCTGAGCCATAGTTGACATGAAAAGTCAGCAATGGAATTAGAAGCTGGATTGCAGAGGAAGACAAGTTGGGATTTTTGGCTTCAAGGGCCATATCAAACAGTTGACTTATAGCTGTTCAATTCTTTCGAGGTGGCAGAGCAGCCTAGATCCCCATCTCCATCTGGGGATGGAGGAGAGAGTTCATGATGTGAAGTTGTTGAACTCCATATTCAGTCCGGAAGGCTGTAAAGTGCCTAGTCGGAAGATGAGGTGCTGTTCCTCCAGTTTGCGTTGAGCTTCACTGGAAAATTGCAGCAGGCCAAGGATGGACATGTGGGCATGAGAGCAGGGTAGTGTGTTGAAATGGCAAGCGACAGGGAGGTCTGGGTCATTGCTGAGGACAGATCTGTTGAGCCTCCTCCACCACCCAGTACATTCCTGGCTGATGTTAGGCTTCACCCTTTAACTCTGCTTTCCCACCCACTCCTTTAAAAGTATTCCGGAATCACAACCCGCTGGGGTAGAGAATTCCAACAATTCACAGGGTGGAGAAAATTTCTCATCTCAGTGGTAAATGATTGTTCCCTTCACGTGAGACACTGCCCCTCTGTTTTAAACTCCCGAGCCAGGGGAAACTATCTCTCCACGCCTGCTGTGTCAAACCCTTTCAGAATATCGTATGGGTCTACGAGATCACACCTGTCATTCTTCTAAACTCAGATCCTCTTCAGAGGATAAGCCCCTCACCTTTGGACTATCTCAGTTGGCTTTGTTTATCTCATCTCCATCCATGTTCCCATTGCTCTGTTCCTACAACAAAATCCCCCTAGTCACTTTGGCAATGACAGCCAGGATCAATGAAGTGCGTACAACAACAGGTGCCTCTGTACTCAGTTTGACCAGATACAAGTCCAATATTGTGGGGCTGCCTGTGTTCCAAATGCTCTTCCAAAGAGCCAGCATAGGTACAATGGGCTGAATGGTCATCTCCTGTGCTGCAAGCTTCCATTTTTATGAAAACCTGCTAATTGTTTAACGGCATCGCAGGAAGTGGTTGAGGCAACAAGCTTGGATGTTTTCCGATGGAGGTTGGATAGAGGGCTGAGAGAAAAGTGAATAGAAAGGTTTGCTGCGAGGTTGAGGTGGATTGGCAGGAGACCGAGGTGGAGGATGAACACCAGCACCCATGAGTTGGGCTGAATAGTCTATTTCTGTGTAATTGTATACAACAATCGGCAGCACCAATTGTTAGAGTTTCCACCGGCAGTTTTGCTGAGGTAATGAACATGTTGATGCAAGTGATTTTTGTCAGAATCTGAAAACTTGAATGCTTCTGAGTGTGCAGTGTCAGTTTGTTCATCATGGGGTTTCTTCTGTGTGGTTCCCCTCCGTCATGAATAGCCCAGCAACGAACTGCACTGACTCAAATGTCAAACATGGTGGGGGGGAGTCTCGCTGCTGTAACAGTCGGCCTGCGCTGAGCAAGCTCAATGTGGGCTAAGGCTAGGCTCAGCACACAGGATTTGCCCCAATGCCAAACTTGAGAGGTGCACATTGAGTCCGGGGCCAGCCTGCTGGTTTGCTGTCTTGTTGGAAAGGGCCCATGTGTGGATATTGGAGTGATTACTTAGCTGTCTACATTGAGAGCGGGGAAATGATCGCAGAGAGCAACTGGACCTGTGGCCCTGTTTACAGAAGCGGTGAAGGTTGAATTGGGGACACAAACCTGTTCAACAAATATGAAGATGACTGAGCAAATAGTTAATAAAATTGCAGCTGTGGGTCAGTGGGTTGCGTTCCTGCCTCTTGAGTCAAAAGGTTGTGGGTTCAAACTCCCACTTCAGAATCCAGAGCACGTAATCAAGGCTGATACCCTCAATGCAGCCCTCAGGAGCTGCTGCACTGTTTGGAGGTGCTGGCTCTCATCTGAGATGCTAATTCAAGGGCCCCATCTACCATCTCAGCTGGTGTGAAAGATATCACTGCACTACTTCCGTGTACTCCAGACCAAGCAAGTATGGTCCATTTTCAATTCCTGAGGCTGAGTGCTAGCAGTAAGTGTCCCTCATGCTGGAAAGGAAGAGGGCAAAGATCAATCCCGTGGGAATGCTGTTTAAAGCTGATGGACAGGATTGGAATTCTCCTCTGATGCTCAAATAGTCTGTGAACAGCACAGCCTGGCCAATCAGGCAGGAAAGGACTGCACAACCCTTTATAATAGGTCACTGCCTTGAAGAGGGAAACATGGTGACAAGAGGAGGCGATCCAGTCCCTCAAACTTGCGCCATTCAATCAGATCACGAGCTAACTCCCTCCATCTCCCTGCCGTGAGTTAAGAGAGAGCAAACAGGAAGATTGCAATGGAGAGCAGTCAGCATCTTCTCTTCTCCAATGCAGAAGGTTGGGTTGCAATTTTTGATAAACCTGGAGGAAAGGCTGAAACTTCATGTCACCACACTCTCTCTCTCCACTGGTCAGTCGCAATCTGTCGCTTTTTGTAACTCCCTCCTGTTCATCACCATTTTGGTTCAAAAGAAATCATCTTGGATAATTTTTGCCGTTCCCTTGAAAAAACTGAATTCAACAAGAGGCTAATTTTTCTCTTTTGGAGCTCTTTAACATGAGCAGTTTGGAGTTTTTTTGGCAGTTTAAAAGAATGTTTAAATTTGAGCCTGGCCCATGAGCAGAGGGGGCTCACCGAGGTGTGGGGGGTGGGGTAAGAGCGATGGTCACTGAGGAGCCTGCAGTGGACAGTGGGAGGGGAAGATGACGGGGAGGCATCAGTACTGATGGGTTCGAGGACAAGGGTTGGCTTTCCCGGGAAAGAGCTGGACCATAAGGCAGTGCAAGCGTATAATCCATTGAGAACACTTGCTTGAAAAATTCCAGGTTTCTCCCAGTAGAAGCAAGCTGAAGCCAGCAGTGTGGAAAAGTTTAAGCAAGAACTGGAACAGTCCTCTCACTTTTGGTTCATGTGTACATACATTTGAATATCTTTCATCATTTATTTACCAAAAAAATATTAATAATTAATTCTGCAGTGATTGTAAGTCACTGGCCGGACACATTGGAATGAAACTTGAGTTTCCCATTCGGGTAACAGTTTGGGCACCTGGCCTTTCAAATGCTCAGTCCAGGTCTGCGGGTCTTCAGACGTGGAGTAGAGGAATGTTGATTGACTGGACTGCGCTGCAGAGAGCTAGCATGGACTTGATGGGCTGAGTGACTTCCTTCCATTCCATATTAACTCTCATCTCTTCTTCCTACTGCTTAGGTTTGCAATGTGTTTTCATATTTCCTTTGGTTTTTGCTTTCGTGCACTCCACCTGATGCTTGCATTCATTGAGGTCCTCAGTTACAGTAGCCTGCATTTCCAAAGGGCTTGTGATGTTGACAAAAGGTCCCGAGACGCCTGTATATTTAGGCAACATTGTGCACAAATGAGGCCAAGGTCTTGATTAGAGAATTCATCACACATCTCATCCAACACTCAGCAAAACATATTGGCTGGTCATTCATCTCTTTGCTGTTAGTGGGAACTTGGTGTGCACAAATTAGCTATTCTTCTGACAACTCGAACACCCTTTGTAGGCGCGGAAGTGCTTTCGGACGTCCTGAGACTGTGAAAAGTGCTATAGAAATTTTTGGAGAATAATGTGAAGGCTGTCCTGCTGGGTTACAAATCCCATTTATATTTCCAGAGAGGTTTTGCGGGATTTCTGGCGATCTTGTGCTGTGTTGTCAGGATCCGGGGGGGTGGAAATGAACAGTGTGCCTGTTCAAACTGGCTCTGATATGGCGCAATTCACATGGATCCTGTTGTTCATCATCTCGGAGCCCCTCAACCGGATTCTGTTCTGTGTAAGTTCCCCCTCGGAGTTCTCTCTCTCTCTCTCTCTTTTTCTCCCCTCCCCTGCCTGTCCTGCCATTACGAGATTAAAAAGGCAGAGCCAGATCCATACACGCTGCAGGATGAGTCAGCAGCCTGTGTTCATGGTATGCTGATGGTACATTACTCAACCTGTGCTAACCAATTGGCACTGTGCTGCTCTCTTTCTCTCTATCTGCCTGTCCTGAAAATGTTCCTATTTGAATCCTTGCTTCATGAAACAGAAGGAACAGCAGAGCATCTAGATTAAAGTTGAATTTGGTTTGATTATACAGGTTGTTTCGACCCTGACAAGGTTTTGGATCATTAAATCCAGATAGAGAGCTCTGAACTGCCCCAGATTAATGACTGATCAGGCAAAGAGTGTACTTGCATTTACATAGCGCCTTTCATGACCTCATGAGCCACTTTACATTGCTAATGGGAATCCATTTTGCATACAGCAAGCTCCCAGGAACAGTGATGTCATATTTGTTATGTCTTGTGGCTCCTGGAAGTTGGAAACAATCCCACTTCTCAATCTTTCATATATTGTATTTCAGTTCTCTATCTGGGTGTTTTTTTGGTGCACAGACTGTAGTGCAGTAGTGAGTGCTGTAGCATCCTGGATACTGATGCATACATGCACCTAACAACATAGTTCCTAAACAAAAATCGAATTACCTGGAAAAACTCAGCAGGTCTGGCAGCATCTGTAGAGAAGAAAAGAGTCGACGTTTCGGGTCCACACGACCCTTCAACAGAACATAGTTCCTAACTCTTCTCCAATGATATAACAATGATGCTACTTTTATGTCTTGGGTAATTGAGTTCATTGGCCGACCGAACTCTAGCTGCACACCTTCCTCTGTTCTCATGAATTGCTGCTTGCAATCAATAACGGGGAGAGACTGATTTAAGAATAAACAGTGATGGTTTATTGAGTCATAGGGCAGATTACCAGCTCACTCAGAAACCTCCAGAACTAGACCGATCAATCCCAGTGGCCCGCACTGCACAGTGATTTGTCAGTGCTGTCACATGACCGACATTCTCTTAAAGGGACAGGGACCTCACTTTACCATAGCTGAAGGATAAGAATTGGTTCAGGAACTGGTTTTGCTCTCTTCAAAATAGTGCCAGGCCTGAGCCAGAGCGAGGGCAGACGGGACCTCAGTTTCATGCTTCATCTGAAGGATGGCACCTCTGATGATGCGGCACTCTCTCCATACTGCGCTGGAGTGTGACGTGTAGGTTTTGTGTTGAAGTTTCTGGAGTGGGACTTGAACCCACAACCTTGAGGCCAGAGTGCTTAATCGCTGAGCCTTGGTAGATAGCCTGGCACAGTCTCACTCATCTGCTCAGGTGGCACGAGTGAAATTGAACAAGTGGGAAGCTGAAGGGAGGAAGCTGGTGGAACTGGGTGTGGGTACTTGCTGCTGACACTTGGTGGCTGATAGGAGGTGTCTTTCATTCCTGAACACTGACCTCCAACCTTTACATCATCACAGAAAAGCATCGTGTTTGTGGAGAGTTGAGGAGCAATACGTGGCCGGCTACTTTGTCATATTGATCGGATATTTGATCTCTGTTCTCTGGGGCATTGCTTAATGAACTGGACGTGACCTCAGTCACCTCCTAACTGGTGAAGGAGCAGCCATTTGCCATGCCCTGTCTTGATTAGTGGATGTCAAGGGCGACTAGTGTTTGGACTGGCCGATGCCCACTGGGTTCAGTAGCCTGCCCACACAGGGAATATCAGTTGGTCCTTGGAAGCCCTACCCACCATGTCACCATCATTGGACAGGAAAGGGTGAGAAAATGCAAAGCAAGAGCCCACGTTAGGCTCCTTGTCAGGAGTGCCTGCCAAGGTAGTGTTTGCATTGAAAAGTAGCTTAAAAAGTATTGAGTGCAGCAAGACCCAGCCTTTCAGATGAGAGGGTAATGTTTAGGAGAAATTAGAAGTCATCCATGATCCTGCACGGTGAACCTGGGCATGTAACAGATAATCTCTTCAAATAGACGGTATATCTGTCATTCCAGGTAGAAGCATCAATGCACTGAAAGGAAGAGCTCCCAGAGGAGCAAGCCACTGCCATCTTGATCTATCAAATCCCAGTGGGCCACCCCACTGCCATTGCTGCTCTCAATGTTCACCTGTTTCTGACTGGTTCATGTAGGACAGATGAAGAAATGTGGTTTCAATTTGTTAAATATTCCTCTCCTGGGCAACTGTCTCAAGCTAAATCTCATTGCAACCTTGGCTTCACATTTGGAGATGAGCTTCCCGCCCCACATTTGTGCTGTCACAAAGACGGCCTATTTGCATCTCCGTAACATGACCCGACTTCACCTCATCTCAGATGATCGGCTGCTGAAACCCTCATTCGTGACTTTGTTCTCTCCGGATTTGACTATTCCGACGCACTCCTGGCTGCTCTCCCACACTCTAGCAACTCAGGAATGGTCATCCATGAGGCACTGTGGGCCATCAGCAGCAGCAGAATTGTACTCGAACACAATCTGTAACCTCACGGCCCGGCATATTCCCCCACTCTACCATTACCATCAACCCTGGTTCAATGAAGAGTGCAGGAGGGCATGCCAGGAGCAGCAGCAGGCATACCTACAAAAAAAAGAGGTGTCAATGAATGAATAAAAAAAAACCTCTACCCTCTGTAGAGTATTCCTGTTGGTGCCATGTCTTGTTTGACCGTCAGCCCTGTACTCACTGACCTACACTGGCTTCCTGTTAAGCATGACCTTGGCTTTCCACTTGTTATCCTGGTTTTTAAACCTTTAAACCATGACCTCTGCTCTCTCTAGCTCTGTGATCTCCCTGCAGCCTCACAACCCTGTGAGACTACTGTGTTCCTGCAATGGTGGCACCCTAAGCATCTCCTAATTTTATCATTTCACCATGTGTGCTTGGGCTGTAAGCTCTGGGATTCCCTTCCTAACCCTCTCTCTAAGACACTCCTTAAAATTTAACTCCTTGAGAAAGCTTTGGGTTATCTTTGCTTAGGTCCCCTTACGATGAATGTTGAGTTTTCTGGTGCTCCTGTGAAACGCCTTGGACATTATATTAAGTTAAAGGTGCTATATAAATACCAGGCCGTGTTGTTTTCACACAAATATCGCCGAGAGTTTCACGGTTTTTGTTTGTGATGTTGGGTTTGGTGTTTGAGAAGAGCAGTAGAAAGGGGAGTGATGTTTAAAAAGAGTCACGTTGAAAGTTGGTCTGGAAATGGGCTGATGCAGATGAGTGAAGAGGCTTTGGAGATACTAGGAATGTTCGATTGTGTCAGTTCCATTGTTGTGAAATGGAATGGGGCTAGAGGGGGGCATTGTGACATGAACACTTGGGGTTCACATGATAGAAGAAGATTTAGTTTTGGAGCTGGGTTAGTGCTCTGGGGCAGGTTCAGATAGTCACTGAAGAGAAGTCAGCGTCTGGGCCAAACACTGGTTTGGGGTGGTCACGACTGTGTTTGGGGGAAGAGGGAAGCATGTTGAAGACTTGATGATCCTGATGGGTCTACAGGCTGTATAGACCAATGTCGACGTGGTTTCTCTTTATCTTCCTGGCCTAGAAGTCTGGAGTAGAGGCAGAACACTATGGGCTCTTTACTCTGTCTACAAGTACATGGTACAGAGTTTGTATGGGAGAAGCAGGGAGACCTTTTTGTCCAGTGATGTAAGATATCTGAAATTAGAGAGGAAGCATGAACTGATGCAGCATTCTCAGTTTGCAGGCCTCCTGCTGTCATTTATTTGCCTCTTTGAGAGGACAAGGTAGTTTCTCCAGAGTTCAACCTGTAACTCGCTCACTCGCACTCTCTCTCTCTCTCTCTCACCTCTCTCTCTCTCTCTCACCTCTCTCTCTCTCTCTCTCTCTCTCTCTCTCACACCTCTCTCTCTCTCACCTCCCTCTCTCTCACCTCCCTCTCTCTCTCTCACCTCCCTCTCTCTCTCTCACCCTCTCTCTCTCTCTCACCTCCCTCTCTCTCACCTCCCTCTCTCTCACCTCCCTCTCTCTCTCTCTCTCTCTCACCTCCCTCTCTCTCTCACCTCCCTCTCTCTCTCTCTCACCTCCCTCTCCCTCTCTCACCTCCCTCCCTCTCTCTCTCTCTCTCTCACCTCCCTCTCTCTCTCACCCTCTCTCTCTCACCTCCCTCTCTCTCACCCTCTCTCTCTCACCTCCCTCTCTCTCTCTCACCCTCTCTCTCTCACCTCCCTCTCTCTCACCCTCTCTCTCTCACCTCCCTCTCTCTCTCACACCTCCCTCTCTCTCACACCTCCCTCTCTCTCTCACCTCCCTCTCTCTCACACCTCCCTCTCTCTCTCTCTCTCTCACCTCCCTCTCTCTCTCACCCTCTCTCTCTCACCTCCCTCTCTCTCACCCTCTCTCTCTCACCTCCCTCTCTCTCTCACATCTCCCTCTCTCTCTCACACCTCCCTCTCTCTCTCAACTCCCTCTCTCTCTCACCTCCCTCCCTCTCTCTCTCTCACCTCCCTCTCTCTCTCTCACCTCCCTCTCTCTCTCTCACCTCCCTCTCTCTCTCTCACCTCCCTCTCTCCCTCTCTCACCTCCCTCTCTCTCTCACCTCCCTCTCTCTCTCACCTCCCTCTCTCTCTCTCTCTCACCTCTCAACGCTCACCTATCTCTCTCTCTCTCCCCTCTAAGCCACACTTTACGAATTAGGAGCCGGAGTTGTCTCCTGGAGCCTGCTGTGCCATTCAATAAGATCTGATTGTAACTGATCTGGTTGTAACCTGATTGTAACTTTGATCTAAGCAGCTCTCTGACATTGTCTTCATTTTACACTTTGCTGCCTTATCACAAGGCTGACGCAGGAGACTTGGGAGGAGCGCATCTTATCCCGAAATCCAGAGGCGGTTCAGCCTTTTATTCTGAATGTCATCAGATGGAAATCACATCATACCAATTTAATGAGGTGGGGGGTGACTCAGCCCCCAGTTCCATCGCACAGATGATTCCTGTCAGGTTCCAGCCACAGAGAAATGAGTTATCAGTTCCTACATGTTACTCCAGATCCACATCTATGTGGTTGACTCTAAACGGTCCTCTGAAATGGCCGAGGAAGCCGCTGGGTTGTGTTTGAGATGGTGGCTCACCACCACCAACATCTTCTCCAGGACAATGAGGATGAGCAATGGATGCTGGCCCAGCCAGCGACGCCCACATCTCATCACTGAACAAAAAACATTTCATGTGTTAATAGTTTCTGAAAAAAAGAGGCATGTCGACGTTTCTTGTCCAGCGAAGTATCCCTGCTGAGTGCAAGAGGAAAAGCTTCCACAAGTGTCCTTTTTATTTAATCAGCAATTTTATAAGCAGCTGGCTCTGAGAGTTCGAGTCCTGGCTTTGAGCAGAGATCGTTGGTTCTTTTTGAGCTGTTCTGAAGCATTTCCACGGTTGAATGAAACCTTTGTGTTGCCCATGTGTCCATCTGTTGTGATGGGAACGTTGTCCAGGCCCTCCCTGGCTGTATATCCAGCCTCAGGTACGGCTTTTCCCTGATGCTGAGCAGCAGTTCCCTCCTGGGATAACAGCCTTGGGGGAGAGGCTGTGTCTTTCTCTGGGGTGGGGGGGGTGGAGACATACCAGGGGCATCCATCGGAAAGCTTTGTCCTCCGCTCCCTTGTCAGAGGTGATGGACCTGTACCTGGGTTAGTCCCAGCAGAAGCTGCCACCTTCAGGAGCATAAATCTAATCATAGGTTAGTGAGGGGAAAGCAGTCATGTTCGGACAACTTGCGGCTCTGTGTGCACGTGTGCAGTCAAGTCACCTATATTGGAAGCACTTTTGTGCTACGTTCATGTGCTATAGTTAGCATGAGTCTGGCATGGACACAATGGCTGAATGGCCTCATTGCATGTGGCAATGACTCTGAACCTGCCATCTTGCTTCCCAGAGTGAGGTTTGATTCTCCCTTTGTTCTGGGAGTGTGTATTGATGAGACAATGCTGCAGAGCCAGTCCCTTTTAGCTCCGCTGTTGGCTTCGGACAATTCTGACCATCTGTCCCCTGTTGGCTCTCTCGTAGGTGGTGATGAATGGAGCTGCTCCAGCCAATGGTGAGCAGGACACCGAGATCACGGAGCTGATGGCTGTTTACACGAAGCAGAGCAGCGTGGCAGACAAGGTAAGAGTCATGGTTCTATCACAGTGACCCTCCCTCACCCCAGCAGAGAAGGTGGGCACTGTGGATAGCGGGCATCTGAATTTCAAATCAGTTCCGATGCCTGGAACTGAGGTCAAGACCCGCTTTGTATTTTGTGATAGGGAGAGATGAGGAGGATTGACCATGACATGCAAATTGTGGATGAATCATGAGAGTTTCAGTAAATGTGCTGATCTCCTGTTGTGAAAATGCTGAACACCGGAATGAAGTGTCAGATGTGATGTTTGATGCATTATTCTTTGCAAATGGCGATTTGTCTGAAATTTGCTGAGCAGGCCAAGGAGAGCAATATATTCTTTGTCATCTCAATGATGTAGCAGCTATAGCAGCACTCCTGAACATTACAGTTAATTTGGAAATCCTGAAGCACAGAGGTTACAGCATTGAAGAAGGCCATTTGGCCCATTATGCCTGTGCTAACTTATTGTTGCAGTGATTCCAACCAAATCCCATTGTCCTGCCCTCCCCATTAACCTCTCTATTAAACATGTTTTGAATTGATGCAATGGGCTTCACTTGAAGACAACCTTGTGTCATGAAGATAGTCATGTATATAATGTTATTGGAAATTATTTTAAATTGGACTTGTAGTAGAGCATATGTCTGTGGGTGTGAGTGTGTGTGTGTCTTAATTGGATTAAAGCCAGCTAGTTTGGGGTGCTTTGATGTACAGTAGTTTTGAGATGTTAAACAGTAAGGCAGAGGGTACTTGCATTTTGTTGAATAGAACATTCAAGAGTGGGAGCGAAATCTTGCACCTAGCTAGGAGACACCAAGCAATATGTTTATATTACTAATAAAATTGCTACTATGAAAGGGGTTTTATTGTTAGGAGAGGTGGAGCTCAAAGGGTATGGTGATGCAATGAGAATTTGCATTCAAAGGGAAGGCTAGATATATACAGGAAAGAATTTTGTGTGTGGGGGTCAGAGGCATGTGAGATCTAAGCAGCCTATGAGCCTACAACTGTCTGTGAAGGAACCAAATTGGAAGGAACCTCGTTTTGAATTCGTACGGTCAAATGTGCTTTACCTGGTGTCTGTTTAAGTCTATGGGTTATTGTTGCCTTGATGAAGATTTGCCTGGGAGTGATTAACTTGGGAATTTGTTTAAAAGTTATTATGGTAGTAATTTGTAGACATGCGCATGTGTTTAATTCACTGGTAAATTAATGAATGTTTAATGTATATAAAAACCTCTAGAGGATTGGTGGTTTCATTTCTGAATTCAGGGCTGTATCTCAAACTTACACATGAAAATATAGGTTATGACAGTTGTTTTAAAGCTTGCCTCTGGGATTTTAAACAACTCCACCTGGACCAACTGCTGTGTCATGACACCTGTGCTGCAGTATTCTATTCGCCCACATCCCCATGACCTGCTTGTCAAGTGTGCTGGTGGCAGTTGGTTTTGGTGTTAACTATTCCCATTTGTACGTTGAAGGAACGATCTGTCTGAGACTCTCTGGTCCTGTTCGTTCCTGTCCTCCTCTTCTTTTCAACTTTCCTCCCATCACTTGCTTTTTGGGATCTAGGGGAGTGTTGGTGACAGTGTTTTGTCAATAATCTCCAGTGGTTATGTCACTCACTGCCTGGCATAGATAGGCATGATTTAGCACTTGATTTTCACGCAATGGTATTCCTGTTTCTAGTGGGCAGGCTGGTTACCTGTTTAGAGTTGTAGTGACGCCCAAACCCTCCAGGAAACACACAAACACACACCCCTCTAATTTGTACCTTATGATGCACCATTTTTCAGGCAATTAACGAGCATTTGGAAATAACCACCCCACTACCCCCTCCCCGCCACCCACCAACCACTGAATGATGGCAGTGGCTGGTTCTCTGGGCATTAAGAGGCAGTTGGCGCCCTTCAACACATGGGCCTAGGACTGCAAACGTTGGCTAGTTGCCGGGTAAACATTGTCAGGTCGATGCGACCAGCCGCAAAGAGGAGTAGAAAGATTGCTGATGTGCAGGCTTCACAAAGCTGATTGTTGCCTTCTAAGTGACTCAAGTGCAGGCCTGAAATTACTCTCCAGATTGTGTTCCTGGTCTAAGCTGTGTGAGGATAAATCTTTTGGCTCCTTGCCTGGGGTCATGGTTTAGTGCAAGCATTTCAAATGTTGTAACCAAAAACTCTTTGTAGCTGAGATTCAGAAGTCTCTCCAACAATTTCCAGCTCCAGGAACTGTGTTGTCATGGCAACTGGCCAAAGCCAGCTTTTTCAGCAAACTCTCAGGCCCTGTGTGCGTTGCTCCCTGATAAGTGGGAAAGGGTAAAGTCTTGGAGCTATCTCCACTCTGTAAACTGGGATGGTTCTGCAGCTGAATACTCGTTGCTCATGTTGTGTCCTTCCCTTCCCCAGTCCTCTTTATCTGAAGTCTCCGAGACGAGTGGCGCCACTGACCCCCAGAGAATGGACATGATCTACACCATTGAGGATGTTCCACCCTGGTATCTCTGTATATTCTTGGGCTTACAGGTACGTTTGTGAGAAATCTCTTCCCTGGGAGCTGGGGTGAGGTAAAACCAGGAGCTTCAAGCATGAAGCGTTAGGTGCCATCATTGACTTGTGACTTCCATATAGTTTAGAGTCAAATTCACTGTTCCCAGTGCATTTGGAAGGTTCTAGATTCGATCCCTGTGCTGAAGTCACTTGCGGGGGGGTTACAGTGTCTGTATTCAAGGGAAATGAGGCAGAGCATCTACTGCTGAACGCCAATTAGTAAATCCCAACCGGAGCCGTGGGTGTGCAAAGTGAGAATAGCGTCAAGCTCATGTTCAAATAACTGACTTAATACCAGCGGGGGGGGGCGGGGTGATGCTCACCTTGGGCCTGATGTAAAGCGGGCTGTCGACTGTTTTGTGTTTGCTGTTGAGACGCATGTAACCCGCTGAATGTGACTCTGAGCTATCACTGGAACATGGGACACGTTGAAGACAGCAGCTTGTAGAAGAAGGGCCCAGGAGGAGCCGGCTATCTTCAGGAGAGAGAGAGAGGGGGGGTGGGGGGGGAGAGAGAGGGAAAGAATACCTAGCTCACTCTCTACTTGATCGTTCAGTCTGTAACCCATCCTGGCACTGCACTGGGCTCCCAACAAGGGTCAGTAACAATGGCAACAGGAAGCTCCTGTCACACAGACATACTTCTGGTTGATTGGGAGGTGGGAAGGAGATTAAATATTGTTTAAAATTGGTCATGAATAATTCAAAGTCCAAGCTAGCAGGCGCTGAATAATGAGGGTCGAAACAGGAACAGGGTTACAACTGAGCTTTTAAGGTGGTATCATTATCAATGAGCATGCCTGGAAGGAATATAGGTAAACAAGACACACAGCAGTGGCGCTGACCCATCTTTGCGGAGCAGCACAACAGTCAGGCCGAAATGATGGAGAGTGAAGGCTGACGGAAAGCGGTCAGCTTTATACTGCTCTTGTTTACTTGTGGGTGTATCATTAACTTGGTGGCGATGTCAGTCTGATTCATTGTGTAACCTGGGAACACAGAGAGCAATCGAATCACAGCTGTAATGCAGCAAGTACACGGTGACTGGAGGATTTCAAAAGAAGGCCATCATCTTTCAAATCACCAGCCTGAGTCACATCTGAAACCATGTTCCTTACTGGACAAAACGTACCGGGCAAACGAGCAATTTCCAGAACCTTCTCTTTGATTTGAGTCCGGCAGCGTTCGGCAGTTTTGTTTTACTTGTAGATGAAACAGTGAAAGGGCGATTTGGAAGGATTGACCTTTGTTTCCCAAGGAGTTACATGGAAATAGGAATGTCTTTTCCCCAGCACCCACCCCTCCCCATGCTTCCCTCGTGGGAATCTAATGTGAGGAAAGGGAATCTCACCCTCTCTGGATTCGCTGCTCCCAATTTGCATTCGTTGCTCCCAATGCGGTTTCCTCTACATTGGAGAGACCTAACGCAGACTGGGTGACCGCTTTGCAGAACACCTTCGGTCTGTCCGCAAGCATTACCCAGACCTCCCTGTCGCTTGCCATTTTAACACTCCACCCTACTCTCATGCCCACATGTCCATCCTTGCCCTGCTGCATTGTTCCAGTGAAGCTCAGCGCAAACTGGAGGAACAGCACCTCATCTTCCAACTAGGCACTTTACAGCCTTCCGGACTGAATATTGAGTTCAACAATTTTAGATCTCTCCTCCATCCCCACCCCCTTTCCGATCCCCCTTTTTTTTCCAATAATTTATATAGAATTTTCTTTTCCCACCTGTTTCCATTATTTTTAAATGTATTTCCATCCATTGTTTTATCTCTACCTTTTAGCCTATTTCGATCCTTTCCCCCCACCCCACCCCCACTAGAGCTATCTGTACCTTGCTCGTCCTGCTTTCTACCTTTAATTAGCACATTCCTTAGATAATATCATCACCTTCAACACCTCTCTGTCCTTTTGTCTATGACATCTTTTGGTTATCTCCACCTATCACTGGCCCTCTATCCAGCTCTACGTGTCCCACCCCCCCTTAAACCAGCTTATATTTCACCTCTCTTCTATTTTTCCTTCGTTCTGTTGAAGAGTCATATGGACTCGAAACGATAACTGTGTTCCTCTCCGCAGACGCTGCCAGACCTGCTGAGTTTTTCCAGGTATTTTTGTTTTTGTGCTGGGATCAAATTGGGCATTTACCCATTCCCTGGGACTGACCCAGGATTGGGAGTTTGTCCATTTCCCTGGGACTGACCCAGGATTGGGAGTCTCTCCATTCCCTGACATAAACCTGGAAATAGGCATGTTCTCTGACATATTATGGGTGAGGTATCCTCCTACGCTGAACAATCATGTTGTGCTAAACCAGCCCAGTGATCCTGGTTAATTATAGTGAGCTAATGATAAGCTGTCTAATTGTGTCTGTACCATATCATTAAGACTGTCGTGTGAGCCCCACTCGTAGCAGTTGAATGCAGCAATGTCTCGGCTCGAGTTATTCTCCATGGTACAAGCAAAGGGACTAATTTACAACGGACGGCAGCTGGTTTTACTTCTGCTCTCTTACAAGTCATTCTTATTCATTGCTTTGCCTGCTTTCTTGGACTTGCTTCTCGTCACCAATGTGCTGACTGATTTGGAACTGTGTTTTTTTTCCTGGCAAAGAGTCTCCTTCATATGATGGACATTGGTGGCTTTCCATGACCCTCTTCCTTCGTGTTACACCTTGTATGCTCTCCGAGTCCACTCTTTACTTGATTCGTTCAGTATGTAAGCCACCCTGAAGAACATGGCCATGAGCTGGAAGCAACTCATTTGAAAATCCCTTGGTGTAGGAAAGGAGATGGAATTGCATTGGAATGTCCAATGTCCAACAGCATTGGACACGGGCTGATGATAGAGCGTTGGTGCCCAAGACCAGCTCATGGGGAGGTCAGCATCAAGGGACGATCATTTAGGTCTGGGATGAGGAGAAATGTCTTCACTCATTGGGATTCTCTATCACACAGGCTGTGGATGCCTACTCATTCAGTAGATTCAAGACTGAGACTGACGGGTTTTGGGGTACTAGTGAATCCAGAATGGGAAACGGAGTTGAGGTAAAAGATTATTGGTAGTGGAGCAGGCTGCATTATTAGATCTGTCGAGATGATATGGATCTCTGTAAATCAGTGAGGCGATCTGTATGGTCCCACCCTGCCCCGCTTCCTCGTTTTTTATGAAGAATGGTTGCTTTGGAGGGAAGCCAGTGGGAGCCTTGACTGAAGTGGGGTCTTTGGAGGTTGGGGGGGGTTGCGGGGAGCAGAAAGGAATGTGGGGGGGAGACGAAGTGTCTGAATCTGAGACACATCTATGAATGTACAGGTAAAGACTCTTTGTCTGTCCAGCTCGTCCGACACACAATATATCCTCCCACCGAAGAACCAAGAGGTGAAGAAGCAGATCCAACCCAGCTTCTTTCTGCTGGGGGCCGGGGTAGGATATTGTGTGAGGAAACGTGGAAAATCCCTCTCCGACCCTCCTAGTACAGGGGATCAGGGCTTCTGAATTCATCAGAGGAGCTGTCCATCCCAGTAATTCAGGACACCTGCCTCCACTGTATGAGGTGAAGCCGGTTTCTGAGATCCTGTCTTCACTGAGGGAAGAACAGGCTTGTGTTCCTTACATGTAGCCAGCAGAACTCAGTATGACCCAGGCGGGGTGAGCTGTAAAATTGCTCAAGCCTATTAGTGCGCTGCCTCATTTGGGATAACTTCCACAAGGGAAAAGGAGGTGGGGAATGTCAGGGGCTGGGTGGGGGGGACTGGTAGCGCATGCTCCCTGAATTAAACTACCTGGAACGCTCCAGTGGACTGCCTTACCCGAACATGCCTGTGCTGTGCCTCTAACGTGGGTGATTTTAGGGCGATATGGAGTAGTCAGCGAGTCTGGGCTGAATCGCCACAGCTTCAGTCAGAGCTTTGCCATTGTAAACTCCAATCCATTCCGTTGACCCCCTCTCTCCTGGGAACAGGAGCTTATTTCATTCCCCACCTAGCTGTTTGATCCTCTGTGTTGTGAAGGGTAAGGAGCAGCACAGTGAGCGAGGGGAGCCGGAAGTAGGAGGAGTATCACAAGACCTGTTGTTTCCGTGTCTTATCTTCCTGTTGGAAAGCTTCCTCCCGTTGTGTCTGTTCCTAGCTTTTAATAAGCTGCTTTCAGAGAATCCAGAAATCTTTCAAGGCTCCTTGCTTCACTCTTTGTGGGAAAGCACCAGCATTTCTTGGGCGTTGAAAGCAAACTTGAGGACAGCAAGTGGGCTGAGTTCCAATATCAGCCCAGATACTAAATAACAAAAGATTGTTCATTGCTGCAAAGAGAGACAAACTTGCTGAATCTTTTCATCCTGTGTCGTCAGGACAAATGCAGAATATCAAATTTCGACAGTGAACTATGGGCTGCCCAAGCTCACGGGTAATTCAAAGAAGCCACCAGGCTTGAACACATTCCTAAGATAAAAGCAACATACTGCGGGTGCTGGAAATCTGAAACAGAAACAGAAAATGCTGCAAAAACTCAGCAGGTCTAACAGCACCTGTGGAGGGAAAGACAGAGTTAACGTTTCGAGTCCGTATGACTCTTCTTCAGAGCTGGAAGGAGACTGTTCTTCAGAGCCCCTGAAGAAGAGTCATACAGACTCAACGTTAACTCTGCTTTCTCTCCATGGATGCTGTTGGACCTGCTGAGTTTTTCAGCATTTTCTGTTGAACATATTCCTTTTGTTTCCAGACAACTTATGAATGTATGTTGTTTCTTGCAAGCGCAAGACCTCAGCCAATCAAGAGTTGACTTGCCAACCAATCAGTACCTTTTTTTCCTGCAGTATAAATTGCAGTGATTGTTTGAAATTTGGCATTCTTGCATCTGTCCTGATGAGTACAAGAGAAAAAGCTTCAGCAACATGTCTCTCTTTCCAGCATTACTCAAGTTCTGTACCACCCAAAAGATTGTTTCTTCTCATTAATAGGTGAGATGTAAGTACACTGGGGAAAGCCACCCCTTACAATGGCAACCAGAACCCTTGGGCATCTTTTGGGATCAGACCTGAATGTTTCACAGAGATTGCAGCATATGCAGTGAAATGCAAAGCTGCTTTTACACAACCCACAGCTTTTCCCCTCACCTTCTCGTGGCTTGGAGAACTCCCCCGAGCTAGCTTTGTTCATGGGATTTGAATTCCACCAGCAGCCGTGGTGAGATTTGAACCCATGTCCCCAGAGCAGTAGCCTGGGCCTCTGGATTACTCGTCCAGCGACATTACCACTGCGCCACCGTCTCCCCAGTAAGCACTCTGCATTAACTTGGGCCTCTGAGGGCAATTTCAGGCTGCTCTTCAGCAACCGAAGGACACAAGGTGTTGGTGGAGAGGTGTCAGGTAAATGCAGCACTGAAGATATTGCAGCTGTGGTCTATTGTGCTAACACGGCAGTAAATGTCAGCAGGGATGATGGCTCAGACAGCCCTGTTCAAATAGGGAGCAGGACAACGTCAGGGGAATGTATTGGGCATTAGTCTGGCAAGACTATTGGCTGTCAACTCCAGGACATGGGATTTCAACACACTTAGCATACATCTGGCAGGATGTCTGTAGATGGTCTGGATCTAGCTAATATTGTTCACGTCAGCTGCCCAAGTTGTCCCAAGTTATTTAAAAACTAAATAATGACAGTCATTTCTTCTGACCCCCGTGCCAGAAATTGGTAGCTCTTCAAACCTCCTTACAATTGAACCCTGGGTGACCTCCAGATGTGCCCATTCCCATTTGGAGCTGCTGTTCTAAGGGGTTAAAAGCAAGGAGGCACCCAGAATGAAAATGCTAACATCTGTTGATGATGTACATGTCAGAGAGATATGCTGAGATAAGGGTAGATAGAATGGGTGGAGAATAATGTGGAGCATAAATGCTACTACACACCAATTGGGTGGAATTGGTCTGTTTCTGTGCCATACAATTGATGGAATTCTGCTGGTTGAAGTACAAACTCTCTTAGCAGCAGAAGGTGTCTCATTAAAACATTGAAGGCGTGTCTCTTGCTGTGAGCATTGCCATCAGAGATCAGTTTCGGTTGCATGGTGATTCCTGTCTCAATGTTGAAAGCATCAGGCGCATGAGCCAACACTGTGGTGGAGCCAGAGATGGTGAACTGATGGGAAATGCCCTGGCTTGCTGTTCCCATTCAGTGCAGCATCTGTGAAGAGCATGTAAGAGAATGGACGTCTACTCCCTCCTTATGTGTGTAACTTGTGGGGGAAAAAGGGCAAGCTGATAAAAGCAGTGAGCTGTGTTGTTCTGTGTGCTGATTCTACGCTGACTAATGCTTCCTTTGCCTTTTTTTCCAGCACTATCTGACCTGTTTCAGTGGCACCATCGCTGTACCATTCCTGCTGGTGGATGCCATGTGTGTTGGCTTTGACCAATGGGCTACTAGCCAGCTGATTGGCACCATCTTCTTCTGCGTGGGACTGACCACACTGCTTCAGAGCACGTTGGGATGCAGGTATTTATTCACCAGAGAGCAAGATGGAGCAAAGAACCCTCCAGAACCACACCAAGCTATTGCCAAGTCAACTGTGTGTTTTAGATTCAAGCGCGAGATGTGAGCATCACTGGCTAGACCAGTATTTATTGCCCATCCCTCACTGTCCTTGAGAAGATGGTGGTGAGCTCCCTTCCTGAAGTGCTGTAGTCTATTTTAGGGGGCGATGGTGGTGTAGTGGTGAGGACACTGGACTAGTCATTCAGTTTGCTCTGGGGACATGGGTTCGAATCCCAGTATGGCAGCTGGTGGAATTTGAATTCCATTAACAAGAAGACAGAAGCAAGATACTGCGGATGCTGGAAATCTGACATAAAAACAGAAAATGCTGGACAAACTCAGCCGGTCTGACAGAGCTCTGAAGGGTCGTACAGACTCGCGGCGTTAACTCTGTTTCTCTCCCCACAGATGCTCTCAGACCTGCTGAGCCCATTAACAAGAATCTGGGAATATAAAGCTAGCTATCAATAATGGTGACCATGGCAACAGGCAAATGGATAAAAACCCATCTGGTTCACTAATGCCCTTGAGGGAAGGAAATCTGCTGTCCTTACCTGGTCTGACCTACATGTGACTCCAGACCCACAGCAATGTGCTTGACTCCTAACTGCCCTCTGAAATGACCTCATGAGCCACTCCGTTTAAGGGAAGTTAGGGATTGGTAACAAATGCTGGTCTTGCCAACGATGCCCACATCCCATGTAAGAGTAAAATCAAATCTGATGTAGGTACACCCACAGTGCTGTTAGGGAGAGAGTTCCAGGATTTTGACCCAGCGACAGTGGGGAATGGTGACATATTCCCAAGTCAGGATGGTGAGTGACTTGGAGAGGAACTTGCAGGTGGTGGTGTCCCCATGTATCTGCTGCCCTTGTCCTTCGAGGTGGTAGTGGCCGTGGGTGACAATAACAGAGGGTGATATCTAAATGTAGGATTTCTTTGAAATTGACCTAAGTTAAGTTGGTGCAAGATTGACTCTCCTTCCCCATTCTCGGACCTTGACGTCAGTAAGGTGTGTCCTCATTTGAGCCTTTGATCAGTGCGTTGTGCACTGGGAGCTCTGCTGAAACAGCTGCTCACATCTGGATGGCTTCACGTTTTGAAGCAGGGACCTTGGTTCAAATCTAGCTCAGACAGAGAGATGTTGTCTCTCTCTTTGGCTGGCGGAATATTAGGTTTCATCTGTTTCTGTGCAATGGATCAATGTCCGTTCATGGCTGGGAGAGGGAACTGCACAAGGTGCAAAACCTGGGGCCACGCGAATATTTTCCACACGCTGTTCGTACAGCACACTGCAAGAACGACAGCCGTCATTGGCTGAGTAAGGTGTGCCAGATTTCCCCAGACCCTCGTCTGGCTTGGGTATCAGTGGCAGAAGGCAAGGCGGGTGCTTTCTGGAAAGCAAAGCAACAAGGCCCAATGCCTGTCTCTGCATTAAGCTCATGGCCTCCCCGCCCCTCCCCCCTGCCTCCGTTTCCAAACGCAACGTTCCCGCTGCCGAGTACCACATTGCCTCAAGTGTGTGCAAATCCCTGGCTCCTTGGCCAAGCTTCCTGCCCACCTCCCGCTTGTCAGGCCTTCTCACTCCCTCCCGCTTGACCACACCCCCCTCTCCCGAGCTGCCAAGTGAGCATGTGGGGGAGGGACATGGAGCAGGAGGAGGTCAGGAAGATTGGTTGTGTCGAGTGTAGGAACAGCTAGAGCCTCAATTCTGCAATCCCTGCGGGTCTCCCTGACCAGCATTCAGCGTATTGATACAGGATTTAGATTATCTTTGTATAAATTGTCCTAGATGACTGAGAGGAAAGCCATGCTGCCAATACTTAGGAGCCTGCATGAAAAAGACAGAAAATTTGCAATTCAGACAAAAAAGGAGTGATGTAGGAATGTTTGTTGTAAATTAATGTCATGTATTGTTTCTGTGACAGCACCCTGTGGCAACCAAGTCATGAAATGGCTCCCTCACAGGGGCAGTTTTAAGCTGCTCAAGTCAGTGTCGTCTTTGACTTAAGTCAATCCAGTTGGCTTCAACTGGTACAGTTTCCAATTCAAAGAGCTGTTGAGGCAGCTACATCTTAACTGGCTCCACTCGAATGAGGGAGAGGGTTGATGCTGGGAGGGTGGGTTGGTGGTGGAGGGAGAGGGGCTTGGAAGCAGGAGAAACACCAGGGCCCCACGATTTGTATCCCGCTGCTCCTGGACATTACACAACCACAACAATAAGAGCTTGCATTGATGTAGTGCCTTCTCGGAATGTGCCACGGTTACACAAGAGGGGAACAAGGAGTTATTAGGACAGGTAAACCACGATTTGACCAAAGAGGTTGGGTTTGTAGCTGTGTGTTGAGAAAGGTTAAGAAGCGAGATGTATCTAGAGGCTACACTGGGACCAAATAGTGAGCATCAGGCCAAATGTTAGACAATTGGACATGTTTCAGCTGAAGACAGGAGTACAACTAGGCTGTCTACTCTCGCCAAAATGATTCAATCTGTGCACAAAACAAATATTCAGAGAGTTAGATGCTTTTTCCTGAGGTAAAACTTGGAGGCAAGAATGTGACAAACTTGTGGTATCCTGGTGAGAAAGTTAGTGAAGTGGAGGGAATTGCAGAGCTTTGGACCCTGGCAGCTGGAGGCATTGCCAGCAATGGTGGAGCGATTAAAAACAGGGACACTGGCTGATGCGTGAACGGGTAGGAAGATTTCGGTTGACATCCTCCCTTTCACAGCATGTCACAAAGCTTCTTGCAGCCTCGCAAGGACTTTCTGAAGTGTGGTTGCTGCTGTAATGCAGAGAGCACAGCAACCAATTTCTGCACAGCAAGATCTCATAAAGGGCAGTTTGATAATGGCCGGATGTGTCTCTTTCAGTGACGTTCGGGGGCAGTGAAAATGATCCACTGGGTTCTGGGTTAAACTGCAGAGGGAGCTTGGTTTTGAACCTGTGCATGTGATTCCTGGCCATGCCTATGGATTATGCAGAGAAGAAAGAGAGCGTTTGGCCCATTTATGCCTGTGCTGTCTCTTTGTAAAACCCATCCAATTAATCCCGCGCACCCTAGCCTTTCCCCATAATCCTGCAATTCATATTTTACCTTTTGAAGTATTTATCTCACTGCCTTTGGCAAGTTTTTACTGAAACTGGTTCCATTCCACTTTCAGGCAGCATGTTCCAGATCACAGCATCTCGCTGTGTGAAAAAAATCAAGTTAAATTAAGAACGGGTTTGCTTAAGGTGCCCCTGGTTCTTTGGACAATTAGATGAAATGTGTGTCCTCTGGTTACCGTCCCCCTGGCTGCTGCTGCTGCTGCTGCTGTGGACGGCTGAGCGAGTTACCCTGAACTGTGTCAGGTTCTGGCCATCAAGTAAAAGCACAAAACCGAAGCCTCAAGACTCGAGAGCAGCAAGCTGAATTCTGAGTTCATTGTCGTCAGTTGGCCTATTTCCCTGTCTGACCCAAGCCTGTGCAGATAAAGTGTGAGCTGCATATTTGTTTCGTTATCTCTCGACCCCAAACTGTGAAGGAAGGCTGCAGCTTCCTTGACACCTGATGAAATTTTGACCCAATTCCCATTGTCCGAGAGCAGGTGCAGATGACCTGACCTGACCTGGCTCTCCTTATTTAAGGAGGTGATATGCTGCCAGGGACCAGCTGCTCATTTCGACCTTCGACTGAAAACTGAGTCAATACGCTCTAGCTGTGCACTTCAAACGTCACCACTCCTGCCCAAACTCCACCTCCGCTCTCTGTCGAGTTGATCGTGTGAGCATTTGAAGATGCATCATCTCGGGAGATGAAGCTGGAGACTTGAGAGCAAGCCCACCTTCCAACAGTGTCCAGAGCCCAGCACTGGACTCCAGGTCCCACCCCTCTGTCTGCTTATTGACCCGAGAAAAGCTAGTTTCTGTTTGTCCTGGAGCGTTGACTGCTTCTGATGAAGGTGAAAGGGGGGGAACAAGTGTTGACTGTCTGTGTTCCCTGTATAATTTGTCCTTCGTGTTTCTCAGGTTACCCTTGTTTCAGGCCAGTGCCTTTGCGTTCTTAGCTCCTGCCCGAGCGATCCTGTCCCTGGAGAAATGGAAATGTAATAACACAGGTAAGAAGAATCTTTTCTTCAAACTCCTGTGCTTGATAAGATTAGAACGATCGCAGGATGCTGAGAGAAGCAATGGCTTTAGTCTGCTTACAGAACTTTCACTGGTTTCCTCTCCTCAGGGTTTAGCTGTTGGTTCTAGATTGTGAACAGAAATGGTGCTCAGCTCCGTGACCACACATAGGGTTAATCAAAACACAAGTGCCATTGAAAAACCTCCAACTTCACACAATCGGACTAGGTGCTGAACCTCAGCTTTCAACATGATTCACATTGACATTTACCATTGTTTGCACCTCTGCAGTGTCCCCATAACAGCTGCATGGAGCAAGAGATTCCCACCACGTTCTCACTCTCCCCCTCCTCCTGTCTCTCTCGCTCCCCCTAACTCTGTCTCTCTCTCGCTTCCCCTCCCCCGTCCCTTCCTCTCTCCCCCTCCCCCTGTCTCTCTCTCTCTCTCTCTCTCTCGCTCCCCCTCCCCATCTCTCTCTCTCTCTCTCTCTCTCTCTCTCTCGCTCACCCTTCCCGTCTCTTTCTCTCTCCCCCTCCCCCGTCCCTTCCTCTCTCCCCCTCCCCCTGTCTCTCTCTCTCTCTCGCTCCCCCTCCCCTGTCTCTCTCTCTCTCTCTCGCTCCCCCTCCCCCGTCTCTCCCTCTCCCTCTCTATCTCGCTCACCCTCCCCGTCTCTTTCTCTCGCTGTCGCTCCGCCTCCCCCATCTCACTATTTCCCTCTCCCCCTCCCCCTCCCCCTGTATCTCTCTCTCTCTCTCTCTCTCGCTCCCCCTCCCCTGTCTCTCTCTCTCTCTCTCGATCCCCCCACTGTCTCTCTCTCTCTCTCGCTCCCCCTCCCCCTGTCACTCTCTCGCTGCACATCCCCGTCTCTCTCTCTCTCTCTCTCACACACTCCCCCTCCCGCTCTCCCTCTCGCTCCCCCTCCCCCTCCCCCTCTCTCTCTCTCGCTCCCTGTCCCCCTGTCCTCTCTCTCTCGCTCCCCCTCCTCCTGTCTCTCACTCTCAGTCGCTCTCCCCCTGTCTCTCTCTCTCTCTCTCTCTCTTGCTCCCTCTCCCCCTGTCTCTCTCGCTCTCTCACTCCCCCTCCCCATGTGTCTCCCTCTCTCTCTCTCTCTCTCTTGCTCCCCCTCCCCAGTCTCTCTCTCTCACTCCCCCTCCCCGTCTCTCTCTCTCTCTCTCTCTCTCTCTGTCGCTCCCCCTCCCCTGTCTCTCTCTCTCTCTCACTTACCCTCCCCCTGTCTCTCTCTCTCTCGCTTGCCCTCCCCTGTCTCTCTCTCTCTCGCTTCCCCTCCCCTCTCTCTCTCTCTCTCTCTCTCTCTCTCTCGCTCCCCCTCCCCTGTCTCTCTCTCTGTTGCTCCCCTTCCCCCTGTCTGTCTCTCGCTCCCCCTCACCCTCCCCCTGTCTCCCACTCTCTCTCGCTTCACCTCACCCTCCCCCGTCTCCCTCTCTCTCTCGCTCCCGCTCACCCTCCCGCTGTCTCTCCCTCTCGCTCTCCCTCCCCTGTCTCTCTCTCTCTTGCTCCCCCTCCCCGTCTCTCTCTCTCACGCTCCCCCTCCCCGTCTCTCTCTCTCACGCTCCCCCTCCCCGTCTCTCTCTCTCACGCTCCCCCTCCCCCGTCTCTCTCTCTCTCTCACGCTCCCCCTCCCCCGTCTCTCTCTCTCTCACGCTCCCCCTCCCCCGTCTCTCTCTCCCTCTCGCTCCCCCTCCCCCGTCTCTCTCTCTCTCGCTCCCCCTCCCCTGTCTCTCTCCCTCCCCCTGTCTCCCTCTCCCTCCCCCTGTCTCTCTCTCTCTCCTTCTACCCCTCCCCCTGTCTCTCTCTCTCGCTCCCCCTCCCCAACTCTCTCTCTCTCGCTCCCCCTCCCCAACTCTCTCTCTCTCGCTCCCCCTCCCCTGACTCTCTCTCTTGCTCCCCCTCCCCCGTCTCTCTCTCTCTCTCTCTCTGTCTCTCTCTCTCGCTCCCCCTCCCCCTGTCTCTGTCTCTCTCTCTCTCGCTGCCCCTCCCCTGTCTCTGTCTCTCTCTCTCGCTCCCCCTCCCCCTGTCTCTCTCTCTCTCACTCGCCCTCCCCGTCTCTCTCTCTCTGTCTCTCTCTCTCGCTCCCCCTCCCCCTGTCTCTCTCGCTCTCTCTCTCTCTCTCTCCCCCTCCCCTGTCTCTCTCTCTCTCCCTCGCTCCCCCTCCCCTGTCTCTCTCTCTCTCTCTCGCTCCCTCTCCCCCCCTCTCTCTCTCTCACTCCCCCTCCTCCTGTCTCTCCCTACCCTCTGTTGTCCACCCAGAGTGTATGGGGATTGGCACTGATGAGATACTGGATCTGGCAGTGTTGTGCAATGGAGACCACTGAGACTGTTGTTAGAGTGACATGCTCTGATTGGAGTGGAAGATATTTTCTTCACCATCTGATGAAGTGATTCACTGCGGGTAACTTCCAATGCTGAGGGTAAACCTGGAGCCATGATCTATTCCCAAAGATGAGTATTCTAGCAGCAATTTACCAGATACACTAAACCCAAGGTGTAGCAGCTCCTAGATTTCCTGGACTTGTTGATGGTGTACACTCATACCCAGACACCATACCCTCTCTCCAGCCCCTCTGACTGCATCCCTTCCCCACCCAGATTGCCAGATGTCTAACCCCTTTCCCACCAAACCACCGGGCGGTTGCATTCTGCTTGTCCGTTGCCATGACGAACCTGATTGGACTGACTCATTATGGGCTGGTTTCCCATCAGCTGTGGAGCAGTCATTGTGATTGGTTGAGCTGACCATGTGATGGCTGTCCTCTCCCACCGCTCTTTGTGATTTCCATGGTGCTGGAGTCTGGTAACATGTGTTCTACACAGCAGCGGACACACCAGCAGCAGCCCCCGGCACACACCCCTCATTATTTTAACACGACAGGCCATGTTAACATGCCTCAACCATGTAAATACGAGTCATGAGATCACAGGCTCAGCAATGGCTGTTCATGCTTAGCTATTCATGACATCTGCATTCTCATTTAGCTGTATTGGACAACTCTCCTTCAGAGTGCAGAGAAGAGGCTGTGGCTGCATTACCATTAGCGTGAGAATGGAGCTGAAAGGGAAAGGCTGCTCTCGAACCTGCGGAGCAGTCCAGGCTGGGAGTGTCTCGGGGAGCACACCATATAGACAACCCTGTCAAAGTAGACCCAGGTTACAAGAGTGCTGTGCATCTGCCTGCCTCCCTCTCTCTTGCAAAAGGTATGAGCAAGAGAAGCCTCCAAACATCAGGCAAGCCAAGGCAGGAGTCACTTGTTCACCAGGTTACTGAACTGAAATATTCTGGACAGAATGTCTGTGTGAGCACATGGGCCTGGTTTTTGTCCACATGTTGGCTTTGCAGAACTGTTTCCGAGCTCCATCAACCCAACTTTTAAACATGGCTTCCCAGGCATCACCTGGGGGAGGAGGCGATTGGCAGGCTATATGAGAAGCCAGAGCGGGCGGCCCTGGAAGTAGTGAGGAGGCTGCTGGGTGTGGAGGCCTGCCTCGGGGATCAGACACTGGGTCCAAAGTTAAAAAGAATAAAACATGAGACACCTCCTGCTCATACCCCCTCACCCCCACAGCTCTCATGCCCCATCCATGCCAACACATGCTGCCTCATGCCCTGTATCCAACCCCCATATCCTCTGTGCCAACCTATGCCCTTGTACCCACCCCCATGGCCCTTTTTAGCCCCTATGCAAATCTATGCCATCTCATGCCAACCCATGCTCTCACCCACCACCCTTAGCCCTTACACCTATCATGCCAACTCACCCAGTATTCACCATGGGCAAACCCCAGGACCTATGCAGAGATTAAATAAAAGAAAGTTCTACATGCCTATTGAAGACTTCACTACATTGGGAAAAAAAAACACTCCTTCGTAAAAACGTATTTGCTACACTTACTTAACTTCAACTAAATAAAGCCTTATAACAGAAAACATTTCATTTCAGTGCACAATCCCTTAGAACAACAATCATTGGAATTCATAGTCCCACTTTGAAGAGTCTATAAACACTGTAGCTGTCACTCAAACTATGAAATGGTAGACATCCTGCTGTGATAATAGAGGGTTGTGAAATCAGGATGATGCAGTAATTCAGCAATAGAAGCCCTCAGGCTTATGTCTACAGAGAGAGTGAAATCGCAAGCAATGATTTTTTTTTTTGGTTAACACTCCAGATATGTTTTCAAAGATTTCAAGGGCAGGACTTTTAAATGCCTGGACAGCTCCCTTTGACAGGCACTTTTGACAGTTCCTCTTGACAGCCCTGTTGAAACTTTCGACCGTTGATTTTGACAGGCCTGTTGACCATTCCAATGAGGTTGACAGTTATTAACTTGATGCACTTTTTACGCACATTGCATACTTTTAACAATTCCAAAGGGCACCTGACCTCTCCCAAAGGGCAGCTTACCTCCTCCAAAGGTGTCCCAGGACCAGATCCAAAGGAGTACTTGACCTCTCCAAAGAAATGCACCAAGTTCAGGGCTGCTGTTACCAGGTCTTAGCTGCACACTTATGCCATTTTTGCCACGACTGAGGGGTTCTTCATCATGTTCAAAATCTGGGCCATGGTCCAGACCCATCTGGGCAAACAAGATCTGTGTGGACATTGGGTGAAAGGTGTTGGTGGTTTCATCTGCAGAACACCTCGCTGATGAACATTGTTAAAAGAGTGAAATATCTCATTGGGTGGTGTTTGACAAATGGTGAGAAGATCCAGAACTGAGGTGCCTGACTTGGCCCAGCGAACTGGTAGAACTGTGTTGTCCATAGCTTCTAGATGCTTCCGATTCTTTGAAAGAAATACACACCATTGAACTTTGTGACCACAGCACCATTCCCTGGGTGCCAACTTGCCTATTGACGCAACATCATTGGCATCTGTCGGGGAACAATATGAAGTCCAGCCCTTGTGGCTGAGGGGGGGGTGGGGGTGCTACCTGGTGGATTGGAATGAAGGCAATGATTCAAGTGACTTAACCTGCATGGGAGCTCTTGAGATGTGGTGCTACCGGCAATTGAGATGCTCAGTGAATTGGAGGAACTCAGTGAATGAGGCATGTCTGAATGGTAAGGGAGATTCCAAGTGAGAGAGGGATCAACCTCCTCCTTTGTCTTATTCTTTAAGGGGGTGTGAACATCACTGGCTTGGCCAGCGTTTATTGCCCACATCTATAATCGTGTTGTGAAACTTGCCAAACTGGTGAAAAGCCTGTTTTTCAGAAACACAGATCTTCGAGTGGAAAGAGTTGTTGAGACTGTGTGCGCCAATTCTGACTGAATGAAGTGCATCCAAGTACTCTGCTTAATAGTGATTTAACAGGAAACTCATTGAGACCATTTTGTATGACTGGATTGATGTGAAAAGTAGATTGATGGGATTTTTGTTTGGGTTGATATTGCGAATTGAACGAATGAAGACTATCTCAGAATTTAGGTGTTGCTATTTAAACAAGATGATGTTTGGCTCTGTCAAGTTTTTATGACTCTAGAGCTTTGGACGAGATGAGACCTGTCAAATAACCATTGTTTGTCCATTGCACAGTATAACATGCTGCCACTGATCAATCTCTCTTCCCATTGTCTCTTTTCCTCAGCTGTAGTGGGCAGTGTTTCTCACTGGCATATGGGTAACAGTGACCAGTTCTCTGGTAACACAGCCGTTTAGATGGTAGCCAATGTGAAGAGTGTTGACAGGCGGCCTGTTTGACAGTGGGTGGGGATGCATTTCAGTCTTGCCTGCTTTATCCTGAGTTAGTTCCACATGTGCACGCATGTTTTAGCTGGGAAGGGGTCTCGATGAGTCAGGAGCAGTGGCCTCCCCCCACCCCTCTTTCTCCACCCCCCCTATACCTCCCACCGCACCCCCCAACCTGAGAAACTTGAGGAACATTGGTGCCTCAAAGCCAGAAAGGGCTGGGATGGTCAGTCCTGGTGGTGTACAAAACCACCCAATTCGAGGACCATGTGAGACAAGCTGCCGAAGTTTTTCCTCGTGCACTCAGGACAAATGCAAGAATGCCAAATTTCAAACTACCGCAACAATCTATACTACAAGAGAAAAGGGTGCTGATTGGTTGGCAAGTCGTCTCCGATCGGCTGGATTGTGGGGAAATGAATGGGCAACTGTCGGCTCCCCAAGCTCCCAGGTAATTCAAAATGGAGGCAAGGCTTGTCTCTGCAAAGTTCTCAGCAAACAAAAGGAAAGTTTTCAAGCCTTGAACTTTTTTTTTGAATTCCCAGGAGCTTGGGGAACCTAATAATTCCCTGTTGCTTTCTCCATGGCAATGCTTGGGCCAATCACAGTCAACTTGCCAACCAATCAGCATCCTTTTCCCCTGTGGTATAAATTGTTGTGGTAGTTTGAAATTTGGCGTTCTTGCATTTGTCCTGACGAGTGCGCGATGAAAAGCTTCGGCAACACGTCCCCCTTTTCGGAAGTATTGAAGCTCGATACCACCAAGCAACTACTGGAGAGCTCCTCACCCTAACTATGTAATATCACACTGTTCAAAACATACCTGAGGTTAGCATTCTCTTCAGAGAAGGAGGAATAGTTTTGTCTCTTTGCTTTCCCATTCACTCCTTCCCTCTGCGAAGGCCTAGATTTATAAGGAAGCTGAATTTCGGCATTCCCTACCCGAGGGATGGGGAATGTTTGCTTTCCGTCGACACTGCCGGAGCCCCAGTAGTTGCCTGGAAGGTTTTCTATCCTCGCCACCCTATCCACTATCGACAAAGTACTGGCCCTTTCACCCCTGATGATGCCTCCATGTGGAGGGTGGTTCTTGGTGTAGGTACTGCCCAAGCGGTGTGGTGTAGACAGCTTGTTTTAGCTTTGTTCCCTGGCTGTAGGCAGTGGGCAGAGTGGCAGGGCCCATGTTTAGGCCTAGATAATCGTGCCTGCTCTGAAACGTTCATGGCTGTGGGTTAAATCTGGCGGTCCACACGGTTTTGTGTGGAGCAAGGCCCAGCTCGCCAGTTAGAGACTAGACCAATAACGAGTGCAGGAACTATTGGAAGACCATTGCCGTTGTGGTAAGGGGAAGGGGAGGGTCAGGGGTCACAGTGATTCCTTGTGCAAGTGCCCTCCTGGCACAGTGCGTCAGGGAACGGGATGCAAGCTATCTCCTCACCAGGGCACAGAAGGCTCCTTCAGTTATCACACAGAGGCCCTTCAGTGATAGATCCAAGGGCATTTTACTGTAGTTATTTTGACTGTGTCTCTATTTTACACATATCCTTTTCTTTTAGATGTATCCTTTACAAATAGTTCAGAAATGATGGACACGTCACATATTTGGCACCCCAGGATCCGAGAGGTAAAGTTCCACAAGAGTTAATCTTTCTGCTTGTTCTTATTGGAGCTCCTCGCTGAGCTGGCCCTATAGCCTCACCCCTTTGACAATGAGTCTTAACTAGCAGCCTCTTTGACTGAGGTCTTTAGAGAGAGGCACCGGAGTTCTATCCGTGTTTTTGGCAAAGCCTGTGATCTCCGACTCTTGTCCAGCTGGTGAGAATGTTCTCCCCTGGTGTCCATCCTACGCCAGAAGTACTATCCTTCATCTCCATCTCTGTCACAGGTAGAAGCCGACAATATGGCTTAGAGCTTTCTTTAATGTTTCCCAGGTTTGTGGATGATAGATTTGGTACAGTGATAACTACTGGACCTGCATCTCTACAGCATAACAACGGCACCTTCAAACACTTCTCAACCAATGAGTTCTTTTTTAAAAAGAGTGTAGTCACTGTTGTAATGTTGGAAATGTGTCATCCAATTTGTGCATTGCAAGCTCCGACAAGCAACAATGCGACTAAGACCAGATAATGTGATTTGGTGATGTTGGGTGAGAAAAATATTGCCCAGGACACTGGGGAGAACTCCCCTGCTCTTCAAATTAGTGCCATGAGATCTTTTAGATCCATTTCAGAGGGAAGATGGGGCCTCAATTCAACATTTCATCTGAAAGACGGCACCTCTGACAGTGCAGCACTCTCTCTGTGCTGCACTGGCAGTGTCAGCTCAGATGATGTGATAAAAGACCCTGGAGTGGGGCTCAAACTCGCAACCTTATGACTCGGAGGAGACAATGCCACCCACTGAACCACTGCCGACACCTGTTTGGTCCTGTGTTTCCCTGCTGTGTCGAGAGAATTTCCACGGAATGTGGCCCGGGACAAACGAGGATTGTGCAACTTGAGTGGAAGCTGTCCTGTGCACCAAGGAAAACTGTGAAGGAGGAGGTGAGATGGGCAGTAAGGTTCACGTCAGTGGGTGGGTCCATGAGGAGATCAAGGAGCCTAGCTTAACTGAATGGGCTTGGTCACAAGCTATTTAATTTTAAAGCTCCAAACACATCGAGCGTGACCCCACCCCCACTCCTCCCCACCCCGCCCCCCGGCCCCCCCGAGCCAAAACGATGTGAGCTTGATGAATTTGAAAGCTGGCAAGTATCTTTCTGATTCCTTTAACACACTTAGCATGAACTCTAACTGATAACATGCTTAAACACCTACACTTTGTGATCTCAGGACTGTGCTAATTGAAGAGAGTTTTATGCCTTGCCGTGTGTTTTTTTAATGCCATCGTCTTCAGTCGATCTCGTGTGCATCTGTAAAAGTGCAAAGAGCGTGAGGGGTGTGACCTGCTCAGTCTTCAGCCTGCACAGGGCACTCTGAAGACTGAGGGACAGGATTAACGTTGCCATTGTTCGGCTTTCTGCTTTGACTTTGCTGACAAACCGCGGAGACCATTGGGATCGGAGGATGGAATGGAATGATCCCAAAGTGCAGGGGAATGGAGCAAAGTCAGATCCCACAGTCACCTGGAAGGCGATTCCCTCAGCGAAGCTCATATCTCTGTAAACCAGGATAGCAGTGCCTCAAGCCAAGATCTTGGTTGGTAGAGTCTTACAGCACAAAGGGAGGCCATTTGGCCCATCCTGCCTGTGTTGGCTCTTTGAAAGCTTGCAGCTGAAGTTTGTGACTCTTCCTTCCTGGTCCTGAGGGAGGTAAAGTCGATTTGAGTCAATTTAAAGTTGTATCCCAACTCTCTTCATCCAACTTGTTGAAAGATTTCCCTGATGTCCTTGTCTTTTGCTAACATCTCTGGTGGCCAAATGTGACAGATCAGTGAGTGACTCAAATGTTTTCTTCTGTGCAGATCCAGGGGGCTATAATAATGTCTTCAGTCATCGAGGTTCTGATTGGTTTCCTGGGTCTACCTGGAGTTCTGCTCAGCTACATTGGCCCACTTACCATCACCCCAACAGTGGCTCTGATTGGTCTGTCCGGTTACCAGGCAGCAGGTGAACGAGCTGGAAAGCACTGGGGAATTGCAATGCTGTAAGTGCTTGCTTATCTTTCCATTTGATTTTCCTCAAGATGTAGAGGATATGTTTAGAGGAAGTGAGAGGGGTCAAGAAGCGGTCTGGTGCTGTAGATATCTACTTCACAGAGTTTAACAATGCAGCTTTTAGTTTCCAGAGTTCAGGTCTTAGCTGCAGAAAATGGGGCAGCTTGGTTGAGAAACTGCTAAAAACAAGTCTGGTGTAAGTGCAAGTCAAACAGGCCTGGGTTTATTCTACTTAAAAGGTAACCTGCGTTTGTCTTACAAGGTCAGGGTTGATAATGAAAAAGTTGAACAATGAGTGATCTATGTCTAAGTTTGTAATGGAGCCAGGGAGTCTTGAGAGAGGGGCAATTACATCCATTAGAAATATGAATTATTCAGATGCATGACATAGAATCAGAATCATATTGAAGGTAAATTTAATTTGTTTGCATTTCTTTTTGAACCATCCCAAAGCTTGCCGTGTTGCCATGGCAATAGTGATTTAGGGTGGAGCCTTGGTTAGAAGGTTATTTTATTTAATTTATCTTTGTATGTTTGCTGACAGAGCACGCAGTTCAGCTTGGGAACAGACAAAGGCAGTTGCAGCTTTGTAGAATGTGGATGAGGCTCAATCTCAGTTTGGATTTCATGAGGGGGAAAAGCAGCTGGAAGATTTGCTCTAGCTTGCAGCTCGTGGAAGGAATCTACAGTGGTCCTCAGAGAACCTTGCAGCAGTACACTGTCAGCAGAGCTAGCTGGGGAATCTGTGGGAAAGTAGTTGGATATCTGCTGGCAACCCGAACAAGAAGCTAAGGCGTCTGCACTTGTCAGATTTGCAAAGGACAGGTAGAGAGTTAGGTAGCCATAAAGGACCTGCACAGAATCTTATGTCAAAGGAATAGTTGGAATACCGAGAAGAATTCAAGTAAATTCCAGAGGGTTGTGGCATACTTTCGGTACGAGGACAAATGAATAAAGTTTAAGATTTCCAAAGATATGGGAACTCTTGCATGGGGTTGGGGAAGTAACAAGTCGAACTGAGTTGTTAGCCTAAGTCTTAATAAACTATAGTGTTACAGTGGTGGTGCTTAGTTTGTTTAATTTGTTTTTGGTATACTATAAAGTTGAATTTTGTTTAGAAATGTGCAATCTTGTGGCATCATTCTGTCAGTTAATTACTGAGTATTTGGATTTCTTCTGAAAAAGTTAATGGTGTCTAATGGGATTGTGTAGGCAAGTGTATCTATCCCCAATCTTTTCTGGCTCATTTTCAGGCTGGCAAATTGTAACGAGTGGATTGCCATAGGGATCAGTGCTGTGGCCTCAATTATTTACCACCTACATATATGGTCTGGATGAAGGGGGACCCACTCTATTGTAGCTAAATTTGCTGACAATATGAAGATAGGTAGGAAAGCAAGTGTGGGGCGGGTACAAAAAGTCTGCAAAGGGATATAGGTCGGTTAAGTGAGTGGGCAAAGAATTTGGCAGATGAATTGTAATGTGTGTAAATGTGAACGTGTCCCCTTGGGCCAGAAGAATAGAAGAACAGAATATTATTTAAATGGAGAGAGAAACTGTAAAATGCTGCAGTACAGAGGGAATTGGGTAACCTTGTATAATTATCACTTAGGTAGTATGCAGGGTGCAGCAGGTAGATAAGAAGACAAATGGAATGTTGGCTTTTACTTGATTCAAGCCTTTAAGATCCGGAGGGGTCTTGACAGGGTGGATAGGGAGAGGATGTTTCCTCTTGTGGGAGAATCTGGAACTAGGGGTCACGGTTTAAAAATAAGAGGTCGCTTATTTAAGGCAGAATGAGGAGAATTTTTTTTTTCTGAGTGTCATGAGTCTTTGGAACTCTCTTCCTCAAAAGGCGGTGGAAGCAGAATCTTTGAGTATTTTTAAAGCAGAGCTAGATAGATTCTTGATAAACAAGGGGGTGAAAGGTTATCTGGGGTAGGCAGGAATGTGAGGCTGAGGCTACAATCCGATCAGCCATGACCTTATTGTATGGTGGATCAGGCTCAAAGGGCTGACTGGCCTAATCCTGCTACTGTTTTGTATGTTCCTTTGTTTATTGCAAGATGGATGGGGTATAAAAGTAGGGAAGTCTTGTTACAACTGTACAGGGCATTGGTGAGACCGCACCTGGAGTATGTGGACAGTTTTGGTCTCCTTACTTAAGGAGGGATATACTTGCATTGGAAGCAGTTCAGAGGAGGTTCACTTAGTTGATTCTTGGGACCAAGGGGTTGTCTTATGAGGAAAGGTTAAGCAGGTTGGTCCTATACTCCAAGTTCAGAAGAATGAGAGGTGATCTTATTGAAACATAGAAGATTTCTGAGGGGGCTGGACAAGATGGATGCTGAGAGGATGTTTCCCCTTGTTGGGGGATCTAGATGGGGGGCACAGTTTCAGAATAAGGGGCCTGCCGATTAAGATGGTGATTTTTTTTCTGAGAGTCATTGGTCTTTGGAATGCTCTTGCCCAGTGAGCAGTAGAGGCTGGGTCACTGATTATATTCAAGGCTGAGTTAGGCAGATGTTTGATCGACAAGGGAGTCGAGTGTTATGTGGGCAGGCAGGAAAGTGGAGATGAGGTGACCTGAGATCAGCAACAATCTTATCATATGGTGGACCAGGCTTGAGGGGCCAAATGGCCTACTCCTCCTCGTTCTTAGGTCAGTGTGCTGCTGGTGGTGTGGGTGGGGGGGTGGTGGGGAAAGGAAATGAGAGTTGCCATTGGGCAATCTCGAGCCTGGTGACAATGAAAATGATCTGACTGTGATGCTATCTGTGGAGTGGATGGCGCCTGATGACAGAGGGGAGCTTCCTTGTTGTGCTTCTTTCCTGTTTATGCATTGCCCCTAGGTATTGCCAAATCAGCTATCATGTTTTGATGAGTAAGGATACATGTGAGGCATCAGCTGGTTGAGATTGTGTTCACTTGGAGTTAACAGAAAGAGGAAGTGACACTGCTTATATGTATTTGTGTAAACTTGGCAAGGCTCACTCACAGGATGATCAGGCAGTAAATGACAGGGACCCATCAGTGGCACTGAGACACCTCAACCCCTCTCTCCAGGCGCTCCTTCTCAAGAGTCAGGGAGGTGCCATTGGTCACTAACAGGCAGGAGGAGCAGCACCAGCGGATGAGTACATGCACACTTGTGTTGTTTTGAAGTTTGATGTGTTCTCATGATGCTGCTTGTGGCTGCAGTGATCGTGGCCATTTCAGGGCATTGCACGTGGTTTCCCATCAGCTTGCCATGATGTGTTTGCATTGAGACACCGTTTGTTATCTCACATCACCAGCGGTGTCACCCCTAATTATTTGGATATGATGAGATTTAAGCCTTGACCATCGTTTGTGAATGTGCACCCGAGGCAATGTAGCAGTTAGTGTTCACTGGGAATGCTGCCTGCACAGTGTTTGCACTTGTCACTGCATGAGCTCCTGGTGTGCTGCAGTGAGTGGCGAGGAGGCTGCAAAGAGACCTGAATGACCCTGCACACTCTCTGTGGGGAATAGATAGGTGCTCCTCCTGAGTGGTCCAAACAGCAGAACCTCATGGTCTATCGTCTGTTCAGTGGTGGCCCTTGTTGGTGCCTCATAGTACCTCTCCCCAGTGGCACTTTGTGGACTGCCAACTGGCCAGGTCTTCTGGGGGGGAGCCCCTTGTCCCCAAGCCCTGCAATTGCCGAGGTCCTTTAAAAACCTGTAGCACCTGGGAGTGGTTTGGGGTGTCAGCTTCATGAGAGCTCCCTGGGAACTGAGCACAAAAATACTGGAGTTGTCTTGTATGACCTCACACCAGCTGCATGTTCAAAGAGTGGAAACGTTTCCTGTTGATCAATGCAACTGGCTGAGGCCAGGGAGCTCTCGAGGCCACACGTGTGCAGTCAATCGCCTCTTGCATTTGCGGCAATCATGCGATTGCTGTAAAACCCAACGCTCTGGCTGCTTGGCTCTCGCAATCCAAGTAGAATTGAAGAAAATCATCTGCTTTCCTGAGAGGGTACCTGTCACCCACCTGGATGCATCACAGACTGGGTCCCCCAGTGGAACACTGCATGGAACCACAGGTCAAACAGTGAAGGGCAGTAGAGACTTCTAATGCCATTGGCATGGGATTGCCTCCCAGTCCTTATGGACACAGTTCCACATTGAGCAGCTGGAATATGTGATGAACGATATCCTGGGATACCCTGCAGTTCCCCCCCCCCCCTCAACATTGTCTCGCAGTCACCTGGAGGTAGCTGCAGTGCCTGCGATATATCCCAGGTCGGGCCCATGCTCGTTGTCGCACTGGCCCTTCGTTGCCAGCGTGCTGACCTTCCTAAGGCCCTGCCATCACTGTCTCTTGCTGTGGGCTGCCCTCCACCAGTTCCTCCTCAGCTGGACCAGAGCCAGTAGAAGGACGAGGTTATTTTGTCAAGGCTTGAGGGTGACCTGTGAACGAATTGCAGTGATCTACAGTCAGCATATTCTTCAGAAGCTTTCCCTCCATCCCTGATCCAAAGGGAAGCCCTGTTCCTAGCATCAGTCACCCCTTGGGCTTCCCCCTGTCACCTTGCCTTTGCATCTTAGACAACCTACCCACCCAACTTTGGCCTGGATGGTGTCAAGCTTCTTCAGTGCAGCTCCAGTAACACTCAGAAAGCTCGACAGGACAAAGCAGCCCACTTGATTGGCACCACATCCACAAACATTCACTCCCCCCACCACCGACGCACAGTGGCAGCAGTGTGTACCATCTACAAGATGCACTGCAGGAATTCACCAAGGCTCCTTCGACAACACCTTCCAAACCCACGACTGCTGCCATCTAGAAGGACGAGGGCAGCAGACACATGGGAACACCACCGCCTGGAAGTTCCCCTCCAAGCCACTCACCAATCTGACTTGGAAATATATCGCCACTCCTTCACTGTCACTGGGTCAAAATCTTGGAACTCTCTCCCTAACAGCACTGTGGGTGTACCTACACCACATGGGCTGCAGCGGTTCAAGAAGGCAGCTCACCCCCACCTTCCCAAGGCAGTTAGGGATGGGCAATAAATGCTAGCCCAGCCAGCGAAGCCCACATCCCGTGAATGATTGAAAAAAAACCCTTATCGGACTTGACCATCTATCTGGGAACTTTGAGGTTCTAAAGAGGCAAAGTGTTGCTGCCTCCCTCTTGAGCATGGTGGATCTGCCACCTCTCTGCCTGCACCTCTCTGCCTCGGTCAACAGGAGGTGCCCATCAGCACATGGTCAAGCACTTTGCACCCTGTCATCCACCAAATAGCCCCCATCGTCCTTCACCAACATTCTCATTCCTCTCCCCCACCATTAGCCTTGACCCTATTAATCTTTGTTGAATTGCCTGCTCTTCCCCGAGCCTATATCCATTGGCGTTCCCATGCCTGTCCAGACCCTGACCCCTCCTGTTGTCAAGGCCACCTGTACCCTGACTTAACACGACCACCCTCCCATGAGACCAGTCACTCCCCGAGCATGATGTACCACCCTATCAGATTCCACTTCCTCCTCTCACTGTCACTGTTCCCTCTGTTTCTCAGCACCCTCATCTTAAACCCTCAATCCCCAAATCCTAGCTATCAGTGACCTCCACCCATTAGACCCATCTGTCTGCAACATTCACTGCCCTGAAAGCCTCTGAACTACACAACAACAGGACAAATACATTAGTTACATGCTTACCCTTGTATCCTGCCCTGGACAGTGTGGCTTCCATCTCCAGACATCCTCCCTTCCCTCCCCAGACACCCTCCCACCCTGCCCTGCTGACCCTTGAACCTTTTCCCGACCCTAGTTCCATCCTTCGCTGCTGACCCTGCCTCCTTTGCCCACCCTCCTGGTCCGTTGCCCAGTAGACTCCATCTTGCCTCCCTTGGTCACCCTCTGTGCACATTGGAAAACTGACAGGTGAACTCAATGATCGCCTGCCCTAGTAGAACAGCCCTGACAGAGGGTGAGGTGAGGCAGTGACTGACTCCAAAGGCCCAGGAAGATGACTAGCTGGCCTGGGGCACCCACCAATCAACAGTTGTGAATCTGGAGGCACATATTTCTCACTGACGGGTCACTTAGTAGGGAGGGGTTCTTAATTCTGGGAGCATGCATGACATGCAAATATACAGAAGCTCAATCTGCCTTTAAAGTTCTGAGAACCAAACTGCACAAGTTGATGTTGCTGGCGGGATCTGAATTTTGGCCTCCCACACTGTGAAACTCCCCAGGCTGTCTGTCTGCCTTGCTCCCAGTAACAGCAGAAGATTACACCCCATTCGAACTCAAGGCCCCAAGATGTGGTTTAAAGACCGATTTATCTGTGTTAAAAGATGCATTTAACCACTCCCTTCTGGAGGATGAGTTTAACTGTTACTTCTTAACCCTTGGGGTCAGTTCGAGTCTAAAATGTGCCATATGACTGAATCCTTTGGTTGAAAGAATCTGCTTCTGTTAGTTTGAAGAATGGTTTGGATTCTCCTGGAGCTGTGTGCCAGGTATGGAAGTGCAACCATCAGTTGTCCCAGTATCTTCACTCAGTCTCACCCAAAGCATCCGAAGTCTTCCGGGTCTGTCATGAATCTGCTAATGAGTGACTTGAAGGTGCAGCCAATTCTCCCGCGCTGTTCTGATCAGTAACCCTAATCTTTGAAAGTTGGCAGTTGAGGGACTGCAATCTGCTGGAGGGAGGAGGGTGACCTGGAGACAGTGTATGAGATGAAGATGCTCAGGCTGCAAAATGGGGTGGCAGAGGATGGCATCAGAGGACCTGGTGCCCTATGATGCACTCGGGCAGAGGCAGAGAGCCCAGTACTGGGGAGGGACATTGGAGAACAGGATGGCAGCAGAGTTGGGCACTCAGTGCTTGGTGACGGAGGTGTTGATAATGCATGGTGATCATGGTTGCAGGTTGGGACATGCTCTGGTGGTTGAGAGACCAGTATTTGAAGCTGGGCTGTGCTTTGAGAAGTTGGCGTTGGAGATCACCGGGAGTGGGGAAAGAGCCTCCTGTATCAGAGAGAAGGCAGACAGAAGGATTGTGATTCAACGTTATCCTGGGAATGAAGGGAGAGGGCAAAGAGCAGGCATCCTAACAATGCCGCCTCCTTTTTTTAACATGCCTATTTCTTTTGCAGGACCATATTTTTGGTGCTCTTTTTCTCTCAGTACGCGCGCAATGTGAAACTTCCTCTTCCGGTTTATAAATACAAAAAGGGATGGACAGCGTACAAGTTACAGCTCTTCAAAATGTTCCCGGTAAGTAGCTGAAGTGGGGGAGTGACATGTCTTCTGTGGTGTGGGACTGCAGGATTCACCAGCTCCTTGCAGTTTCCATTGCACCTTCATCAGTTAGAAAATGCTGCCGGCTTCAAAATTTGAGGGAGGAAAGCAAATAGCTTTCTACTGATAGAAAAGGGAGGTAGGCAAGTCCAATGAGTGTTGTAGTGTAGGAAATGCAGCAGGCAGTTCACACACAGCAAGCTCCCACAAACAGCAATGTGACATCGATCTGATCCTGTATTTCAGTGATGTGGGTTGAAGGATAAATATTGTCCAGGACACTGAGAACTGCCCTGCTGGTGTTTAAAATAGTAACATGGGCCTTTTAATACCCATCCGAGAGAGCTGACATAGTCTCAGTTTAACATGTCGTCCCAAAGACAGGTGGTGCCACATTCCCTGCAGATAGCACAACCCCACATTGTCTCTGAAACAATGGTACATGCTTCACATCCAATAGACCAGATTGAAGATCAGTGACTTCCAATATGTGGGGAAATGCTGCAACTATTGTGTGCACAGAGAGATCCTACAGGAAGTGAGTGAGCGACTCATGTGTTTTTAATGTTGATGTCGACCAGGACACACACAGAGGGACATCCCGCTGTTTCCTTGCAGAGCCTTGCTCTGCAACCTTTTCTATCGACTCAATGGGACAAGATGGGATTTTGATGGCATGTCTCGATGGGAAGGAGAATCACTCTGACCATGTGGCACTCTCTCAGTGCTGCACTGGACCTTGAGTCCCAATTAGGTGCTCAAAGCTCAGGAGTGGGGCTTGGTGGCTGGGTCTTGTTCCAAGCGGGCAGGCCATGAGCTGACTCAGCGGGTGGGACCTCCACTCTGGCCGTCCCTTCCCCCCACCATGTAAAATCGGGAGTGTCGACGGGGAGTGGCACAGGGCTGGAGTGGAAAATGCGAGGGGCGAGTCCGCTCTGCAGTAGGGAGATTTCTTGCTAACTTTGGGTGGGTCATACAAACAAGTGGTGACTGTGGGAAGAAGAGAGGAAAAGGGCAATAAAAGAAAAATAGCAGGCAAATTTCAAAAGAAGCAGCATGTTAATTTTCGTGAGTTCCAGTCAACGGAGCCACAAATCCACTTGATCTTTCTAGCACTGTCTTGTCTGATTTGCCCCTGCAGATTATATTGGCCATCTTGGTTTCGTGGCTTCTGTGCTTCATTTTCACAGTGACTGATGTCTTCCCGCCTGACAGTGAGCAGTATGGATACTATGCTCGCACTGATGCTCGGAAGGGTGTCCTCTCTGTGGCCCCGTGGTTCAAGGTTCCTTACCCCTGTAAGTCAGCCTCACTTTGTGTGTTAAAGTTGGCAAGTGTATTGGAGTTGGGAAGAGTTTTCCTCTGACCCCGGTGAACTGAACAAGACAATTCGCGCCTTGGGGGCAGATTGTTCGGAGCCTGGGTTGATGTGAAGTGGATGCAAGGAGAGATTGGCTTGTGGAGCTCCAATAATTAACTCCAAATGCCATGTGGAAGGACACTTAGCCAAGTTAAATAGGCACTGGGAATCGGGAAGACATTACACAACCATCTGTTTCAGATACAATATGCAGAGAGGAAATTTCAATCTGAACGTATACTGATCATAAAAGGGGTTTTTGAAAATATCTTGCATTTTAAGGGGAAGCTGGATAAACACGAGGGAGAAAGAAATGGAAGGTTATGTTAATCGGGTGAAAGGAGACCTTTGTGCAGCATTAACACTGGCACTGACCAGATGGGTCAATAACACAGCAGAGAAGGGGGCCATTCAGCCCTATGTACCTGTGCCAGCTCTTGGCTGGAGCTACCCAATTAAACCCACTGCCCTGCTCTTTTCCTAAGGTCTTTGGCCTTCCCGCCAAGTATTTAATTTGGAATTTGTGCGTGCACTGTAAATCTGACGTCATACTATGCAAAATTAAATCGTGCTGATGCCGGAGATGTGGAAATAAAAATAGAAAATGCTGGAAGATCTTAGCAGGTCAGGCAGCATCTGTGTAGCGAGAAACAGTTGATGTTTCAGCTTGATGATGACCACATGGCCAATGGCTGATTTTTCAATATCAGAAATGCTCCTATGTTCACCCCGAGTGGATGTTATCTCCATAGCACTTTGACACCTGCTGTGACTGGTCTCAAAGAAGCTTAAACTGCTGTGTGCATCGAAACCGAACTTGCTTTATAGTCAAGATAGTTCGTTTGTGTTGGTATTTTGAAAATCATGCTTGTTCGGAGTGTGGTTTGACCCATGTGTACAATATGGTTTGTGTTGTTCAAGGGAAGGTGTTGAAGAGCTCTCAGCCTTGCTCCTGATGTCATGAAGCTATTAATGTGAATAATATTATTGGAAGATATTTTTCTTTTAAAATAGAGGTTTAGTCTGTGGGTGTGTCTTAACTGGATTAAAACCAGTTGGACTGGGTGCTTTGAGTTCTAGTTTTGATATGTAAAAGAGATAGCGTGCATTTACATTTTTTGACATTTAAGAAGTGTGGTGATAAATGATGCCTTTCTAGCAGATACCAAGCCATATGTTTATTCTACTAATAAAATTGGTGCTATGAAAGGGGTTTTATTGTTAGAAGTTTAATTCAGAGGTTGTTGATACAATGAGGATTATCAATGGGCAGTGGCAGATATAACAAGACAACTGTTTTCGGGTGTGCAGAGCAGAGCAGAGGCAATGAGAGATCAAAAGGCAGCTGTAAGCCTCCAACTGGCTCCACACGTTTTAAATTTGCAAAAATTTGTGAAAATGCTTTGCCTGGTGTCTGGTTAAGTCTATGGGTTGTTGTTGCTTT